>NC_079192.1:393877670-394477670 GCF_029499605.1 Hyla sarda | reverse complement strand
CAGAAGAGAAATCCAAAAAGAAAAGCATTTCCTCTGTAGTATACAGCCGCTAGTAAGTGCTGGAAGGATTAAGATTTTTTTTTATTATTAGAAGTAATTTACAAATCTGTTTAACTTTCTGGCACCAGTTGATTAAAAAAAAATAAAAATAAAAAAGGTTTTCCACCAGAGTACCCCTTTAAACCTTCTCATACCCTTTTATTGGCCAAGGAGTGACATATGTATTTGGCGCATCTCTGGTGACACGGATCAAAGTGTATGTTGAATGTGGGGCTCGAACATCATGTGAACTGAACTGAGGAGCAAAGCCAGATATGTTATTGATGTGGAAGCCAACTAGTGAGTTCTCAAAGTACAGAGATACTTTGACTGTAGGTTTGTATGTATGGATTCCTAAAGGCAAGTGATCAGTAGATTGGTTTATTCGGAAGAAATTTTGCTCCAAATATTCCCCATAAATCTGATTCATCCTGTTCTTGTAGAGCAAAGCTGTATGCCTCATTCACCAGTCAGTTTCAATTGCTCTGCACTGGTTCCAGCAGGAGCAGGATCTTCTGCCTTTTGACAGGAGTCCCCGCTCCTGTATGTCATTGCCGCATCGCCCATCCCAGCAAAAGTGTTGATACTCTCGGAGGTAAATAGCAATGCTGAATCAAGCAAAGAAAATTTTGGAAAGGTTCACTCATGTCTACTGGAGACAGTCGATGTCGAGCTATTTCTCCCAATGAACCTGTACGCATGCGCACTTAAGCTTGACCAAGCATACGTGTGTTTTCAATGGAGGAGGGTGTGTCTAGGCAAAAACCAAAAATGTAGGCGTTAAAGTTTAGCATGCCTTGTCCTTCTCTTCATTGATATCATCATTGGGAGTCAAGAGGACTTCATAAACATTGGACAGTCAGTGAGATTGTCCTGGTTGCCCATAGCTTTGCGCAAGGGCGTTTCTAGAACCTTGAGTCTTTTGCTCATCACCCTGTGTCTCTTGGCACCAACAATCCTACCGTTCAGTTGGATCAGTGCCCTCATTGCACAAGCATACCAACACATCTGTTGGTTGATATGGCCAACTTTACTGTTTTGGTAAGCGAGGTCCAAGGTTGTCTTATCAAGGGGGTGTTTTTTTAAAGAAGTTTCACAGTATTTGGGATACATAGCCCTATTATATCACATTTGTCCATTAGTAAATCATTGGCGAATCTCTACCTCCTACAAATCTATTAGTCCAGGTATGATCCATTATTGTTCAAATCCCAGAAAATGGACCGAACATAGTCAATTGATTGTCGACTACATTCCGGCCTTTTAAGTAAACAGGACAATGTTAGTGCAAGTGAATAACTTGAATAATTTTTTTTACAATTTAACAATTTGCCAACGTATATGTGTATTGTCGGAATGTAGTCGACAATCAATTGACTATGTTCGGTCCATTTTCTGAATAAATACTGTTCCGATACCGACATATGATACCAACATATATGTGTAGCTCAATGCCAAATCGCGATTGAACCCGAACTTATCTAGAAAATGTATGCTGATGACTGTAAGCTCCCCCTCCGCCACTGCTCTTTCCCAGCCATATTGAGATGCTCAGAAGGGTAAATATTGGAGGCAATACTAGATATCATAGAATGTATAGTTTGCTAGAAATGTACTATTGACTAGTTATGTCTCAGGGAGATATGTAGATGATTACAGGTCTAGTCTGATTAGATACTGGGTCTTGCCCAAGAGGGTGTAACAGTGTGCCCCCTGCTGCCCTATAAAAAAGGCTCTCAGAGATTACTTTTAGTTAGTGTACCTCCTGGTGAGAGATTGGTGACTGCTAGACATCTACACTTTGAGACAATTTGCCCAGTTGACAGACTTTGATAAGGGGCAAATCACTGATAGAGACAGGATGGTTGTTCTGACAAGCTGCTGACCATCTAGGCCGTTATAGCCAAGCTGTTGGTTGCAAAGATTACATGAGGGCACACACTAAGTGAACTGACTCCACATGGCCCAGATAAACCACCAAAAGAAAGGATTGTTTGATCCCTGAAAAGCACAACCAGATCCCACAGTTTCATTGTTCACTATCCAGACGCAGGTAGCTCCTTCATTGCACATCCCTGTCTCTTCATTACACACTCCCGTCTCTTCATTACACACTCCTGTCTCTTCATTAGACACCCCTGTCTCTTCATTACACACCCATGGCTCTTCATTACACACTCCTGTCTCTTCATTACACACCCCTGTCTCTTCATTACACTCTCCTGTCTCTTCATTACACACCCCTGTCTCTTCATTACACACTCCCGTCTCTTCATTACACACCACTGTCTCTTCATTACACACCCCTGTCTCCTCATTACACACTCCCGTCTCTTCATTACACACCACTGTCTCTTCATTACACACCCCTGTCTCTTCATTACACTCTCCTGTCTCTTCATTACACACTCCCGTCTCCTTATTACCCACCCCATTCTCTTTAATAAACCCCCTGTATCTTCATTATACACCCACCCAGTCTCTTCCGTTCACCCCTATCTCTTCTGTACACACCCATGTCTCTTCATTACACACTCCTGTCTCTTCCTTACACTCTCCTGTCTCTTCATTACACACCCCTGTCTCTTCATTACACTCTCCTGTCTCTTCATTACACATCCCTGTCTCTTCATTACACACTCCCGTCTCATTATTACCCACCCCTTTCTCTTTAATAAACCCCCCTGTATCTTCATTACACACCCACCCAGTCTCTTCCGTTCACCTGCATCTTTTCTGTACACCCCCTGTCTCTTTATTACACACCCATGTTTCTTCATTACACACCCCTGTCTCTTCATTACACACCCCTGTCTCTTCATTACACTCTCCTGTCTCTTCATTTCACACCCCTGTCTCTTCATTACACATCCCTGTCTTTTCATTACACACTACCGTCTCCTTATTACCCACCCCATTCTCTTTAATAAACCCCTTGTATCTTCATTACAAACCCACCCAGTCTCTTTCGTTCACCCCCATCTCTTCATTACACCCATGTTTCTTCATTACACACCCCTGTCTCTTCATTACACACCCCTGTCTCTTCATTACACTCTCCTGTCTCTTCATTTCACACCCCTGTCTCTTCATTACACCCCTGTCTCTTCATTACACACCCCTGTCTCTTCATTACACCCCTGTCTCTTCATTACACCCCCTGTCTCTTCATTACACACTCATGTCTCTTCATTACACCCCTGTCTCTTCATTACACACTCATGTCTCTTCATTACACCCCTGTCTCTTCATTACACACTCATGTCTCTTCATTACACCCCTGTCTCTTCATTACACACTCATGTCTCTTCATTACACCCCTGTCTCTTCATTACACACTCATGTCTCTTCATTACACCCCTGTCTCTGCCTGGGCAATTTCCAGTTCCTTATCAGAAGGAAATATGATGTCCCATTATGTGTCTTGTCATTGGCAGCCAGTCAGCGTCATCTTTGTTTGCAATGGTGTCGTGAACGACAAACCTGGACTGCTATGGACTGGAACCATATTGTCTTTTGCTGCAAATTTCGATTTTGTTTGGGATCCAACGATGGTTGGGTTGAAGTATGGAGGCCTCATCTATCGCTCTAATATTGTATTCACTACCATATATCATTATTAGGTTTACACATAGAAAGCTTCATTCCTTTCAATTATTTTTTTTCTTTCTTCATTCATTCTTTGGGTATATATAAAATTTAATCTAAATTCTAATTAATATAATTTGTGCTTCAGAGATCTCTGTTGGCAGTGCATAAAAACATTTTTGTTCATCCTGAGATGCAAGATGACTTATCTACATCAGGGCCATTGCTTTACCTTATGTTATCTAGGGTTAGCTGAAATGTGACAATTCTGCAAGACAATCTGTTTTCTGTGGATTGTGCTGTGGATTCCCTTTGATTTAAAGGGGTACTCCGGCCCTAAAACATCTTATCCCCTATCCAAAGGATAGGGGATTAGATGTCTGATCGTGGTGGTCCCGATAGGGGATTAGATGTCTGATCGTGGGGGTCCCACCGTTGGGGACCCCCACAATCTCTTATGCAGACACCCATCTATGGCAGCAGCACAGAGTGATGTTCGCTCTGTGTCTGAAGGGTCACAACTACGGGGCCCTCTTGTAATGTCATGCCCCGCCCCCTCAATGCATGTCTATGGGAATGGGTGTGACCCCCGCAATCAGACATCTTTTCCCCTCCTTTGAATAGGGGATAAGATGTCTTAGAGCTGGAGTACCCCTTTAATAGGAATGTATCACTTGAATTTTTTTCCTGATTAGATCCATATACTAAACATGTTCTTTTTTTCTAATCTGTCATTTTTATTTTTTTATTGTAGTTTTCATTTTTTTGAATAGATAACAATAGACTGAAGCTGTTATCTTCATATGACTGGGAAGGGTGTCTTGGCATGCTTTATGACCTTTCTGGACATCATTTTAGAAGGAGAGCGAGGCTGAGCTGTGAGCAACAGCTTTTGTCTAACTTTTATATATATATATATATATATATATATATATATATATATATATATATATATATATATATTATTGTCACCTTTTACTGTTGGGAGCTCTATTGGAAAGTGATCTCTACTTAGCTTAGTTTTAGTCCTAGTGACCTGGATGGAAACTGAAAGAATTTAGGATTATTTTAAAATATAGGATAGAATAGACCAAAAATTCATCAAAAAGTCATCAAAAAGTCAAATATGTTTTCTTTTTCTTTTATTTATTTTTTATTTATCTTTTTTTGACCTTATCATGCACACTATTAGTTTTACAATGCCAGGATATATCAGGATATATTGTAGTAATACACATCCAATCCAGCTCCATCTGTATACTGCTGCTGCTATCTCTATAGGATCAGGATATATAGTAGTTACACACCTCCACTCCAGCTCTATCTGTATACTGCTACTGCTATCTCTATGGGATCAGGATATATAGTAATTCCACCCCCCCCAGCTCTATCTGTATACTGCTGCTGCTATCTCTACGGGATTATGATATCTAGTAGTTATACACCTCCCCTCCAAGCCCTGTCTGTATATTCCTGCTATCTCTATGGGATCAGGATATATAGCGTCTATATACCTCCCCTAATGCTCTATCTCTATACTACAGCTGCTATCTTTATGGGATAGGATATAGAATACGTATACACTTTCCTTCTCAGCTCTATCTGTAGGCAATCTGAGCAGGCAGTTGAAAAAGGCCGGTGGGCCGTAACGGACGATACTGCGTTACATCTGTATCCTATTTTGCTTCAATAAAGAAAAAGTACTGCATGAAGAACCTGAGTGCCAGGATTAAACATCCCCTTCAGCTCCATCTGTATACTGCTATTATTGCTATAAGATCAAATGATATAGAGTTATACGCCTCCAATCCAGCTCTATCTGTATACTGCTGCTGCTATTTCTATAGGATCAGGACATATAGTAGTTATACACCTCATCTCCAGCTCTGTCTGTATACTGCTGCTATCTTTATAGGTTCAGGATATATAGTGGTTATAGACCTCCTCTCCAGATCTATCTGTATACTGCTGCTATCTCTATGGGATCAGGATAAATAGAAGTTATACACCTCCAATCCAGCTCTACCTGTATACTGCTGCTATCCTTATGGTATCAGGATACATAGCAGTCATATACTTCCCCTCAGGGTGTGTTCACACATTGAATGTCTTGTTGCTTTTTTCTGTTTTTGCTGTGATTTCCCGCAAATCACGGAAAAAGTGGAAGTTGCGCCGCTATTGTGCAAAATATGGTTAAAACGTGTAATATTTACTATGATTTTTTAAAATCTCTGCAAAAACAGATAAAATGCAATAAACATTTGTAAAAAAAAAACAAATGCAGTTAAAAATCAACGTGTGAACACAGCCGAATGATGTTTAATCTTCATAAAACATCTCAATTATAAGTGAAATTACCTTCTCCTCATGGCTAAATAATTCTAAATTACTCACTTTAAGTAAGAAAATGCATCAAAACTGAATATAATGTAAACTTACACCAACCTACTTATTAGTATAATAGGTTGATCTGGTGACCCTTAAAGGGGTACTCCCCTGCTCAGCGTTTGGAACAAACTGTTCCGAACGCTGGAGTCGGCGCTGGGAGCTCGTGATGTCATAGTCCCACCCTCTCATTACTTAACGCCCCGCCCCCTCAATGCAAGTCTATGGGAGGGGGCGTGACAGCCGCCACGCCCCCTCCCATAGACTTTCATTGAGGGGGTGGGGCATGAGATCATAAGGGGGCGGGGCGGGGCGCCGGCTCCAGCGTTCGGAACAGTTTGTTACAAACGCTGAGCAGGGGAGTACCCCTTTAAGACTAGAAGCCTCATAAGATGAATAGCTGGATTGATCAAACACCCCATGGGAAATGTGGGCAGCATTACAGAACCCACATCATTGTGCATTTGTAAACCGTATTATTCTAGTACTACTTTAAATAAAAATGGAAATAAGTATTTTAAAAAATTTCTGTATTCTGACCCCTATAACTTTTTTATTTTTGGGGCTGTATAAGGGCTCAGTTTTTATCGTTATCATTCTTGTTTTAATAGGACTTTTTGATCTCCTTTTATTCCATTTTTTCTAAGATGTGACCAAAAATCAGCATTTTGGACTTTGGTATTGTTTAGTGTTTATGCTGTTCACTGTACAGGATCAATAAAGTTATATTTTAATAGTTTAGACAATTTTGCACTTGGCGTTAACAAATAGTTTTTTTTGTTTTTTATTTCATTTTATTAAAAAAAATTCTATTTGAAAAATGGCAAAATGGAAATGAAGTTTTATTAGGGATTTTTTTTGCATAGTTTTATATGTATGTGTATTTTTTTTTTCTATTATGTTATCTTACAATTTTTAAGTACCCATTATACGCAATCATTAGATCACTGTCTTTATTCCTTCATTGATCAAGTGTCTAAAGCGTTATTTAATGGGAAGCAGAGGGATAGTTACTGCCCGTCATTAGCGGTGAATGCTGTCACTTACGGCCTATGAATACATACATTTACAGTATATATATATATATATATATATATATATATATACCAACTCCGAAAATCACAGCACCAGTCATGTCTTGCATCATGAAGAAATCTGGAAATTTTTATTGTCCCCAAATAAAGTGCAACGTTTTGGCAGCAGTAGCTGCCGAAATTTTGCACTTTATTTGGGGACAATAAAAACTTCCAATATGGTCCCATATAGGGTCCCATATATGACGAATGTATCCATAGAGCCCTATAGACATGATTGTTTTTTTTTTGTTTTTTTTAATTGTGTAAGAAAGCATAGTCTGCTGCACTTTCTTATTCAAATTCAAATTTCAAATTGAAAAAAGGTATATTGTGTGGTATACATGGGCGCCAAGGCGTGACATATTATACTGTATGGAGAACAATGTGCAATGTGGAGTTTAGAGGTTTTTATTTCACGTTGAGAATGACGCGTTTCGAGGGGGCACCCCTCTTCATCAGGTGAACCTGACGAAGAGGGGTGCCCCCTCGAAACGCGTCATTATCACTGTGAAATAAAAACCTCTAAACTCCACATTGCCTCTGTGGTACCTCGGGCGTGCGCCAACCTAGCCTCCAAGTCAGATTTCATCTGGACATCTGCATATCCCCGCCGGGCAACCCAGACTCCACATCTATATTATACTGTAAAGCATTAGTAGATAAGCAAAATATAAAGGAAAAACATTAGTTTAACAAAATATTATAGGGAGCTGCTTTTAGACTAGTTATTAAATAGAACAAAGAATAATTGTTCTATTGCTGTCTGGGTATGCTGGGAGTTGTAGTTTTGCAACAACTGGAGGCATTCTGATTGGAAACACTGGTCTAATGTATAAGAAATGTTAATTCTTCATAGATCTTCTAATAAGTCAACATCTGTTCGACATTGGTAAACTATACACTTTTACCTTTGGAGCGCAGAATTTAAAAAGGTAAAATTTGGCATGAAGTAGTTAAGCACCTACATTTACTACTCTGTGGCAGGAAGTTGTTTAACTTGTGAATTTTTATTAGAACACATGTTTACCATGATCTCTGGAATTAGACCTGCAAATAGGCCTTAGAGACCCAGGTACTCACATCACATGGGCATGTTCTTTCTTTTATATTGTAAAGGAATTGGCACTGAGCCCACAGTACATGGCAAAAGAAAATCAACTTAGGGGAAGAAAATGAAATATTAATTGTTTGGTTAATGATTTCTTAAGTGATATTCCTTTTAGGAATAAGGATGGGGATGTGTTATTATTAGTAGTTATTAAATATTGTGCATAATTGGAAAAAAAACGTCGTCAATATATCTTTGCATTTTACAATATATGCGAAGAAAGAGGCCATGGTCCCTTTCTTTAAAGCAATGTTTTACCAACCAATGTGACTCCAGCTTTTGCAAAACTACAATTCTCATCATGTCCAGACAGCCTTTGGCTGTCTGGGCATGATGAGAGTTGCAGTTTTGCAATAAAGAACTGGACATTGAAAATCATGATTAATGAAGTGGACATTGTAAATCATGGTGAAGCTAATGTACATACTGTAGTTATTTGACATTTCTGTATAGATCTCTGACTGTACTAGCTGCAGTTGTCCTAAAGCTTTACAACTATATTCTCAGTCAATTCCTGCCATTTAGTCAAGTTAATTAATTATGATCTTAAACATGACATTCTTCTAAGAGTTTGGCATAGCAATGGGTGGGTGGCCTTCAACGCAAATTCTATTTGTTAGATAAATTCTCAGAAAAGAAGTTGGTCACAGGGTCTTCTCATGTTGGTGCCCCTAGTGATCATCTTCAATCTTTGGAGAAACTTGATAGCAGGTAGTTCAGTTATCCTACAAAAAAATTAGGCCTTAAAGGGGTACTCCGATGCAAACAATTTTTTTTTAATCAACTGGTGCAAGAAAGTTAAACAGATTTGTAAATGACTTCTATTAAAAAATCTTAATCCTTCCAGTACTTTTTAGAAGCTGTATGCTACAGAGGAAATTCTTTTCTTTTTGAATTTCTTTTTTGTCTTGTCCACAGTGCTCTCTGCTGACACCTCTGACCGTGTCAGGAACTGTCCAGAGCAGCATAGGTTTGCAAAGGGGATTTTCTCCTGCTATGGACAGTTCCTGATATGGACATCAGGTGTCAGCAGAGAGCACTGTGGACAAGACAAAAAAGAAATTTAAAAAGAAAAAAGAGTTTCCTCTGTAGCATACAGCTGCTAAAAAGTACTGGAAGGGTAAAGATTTTTTTTTTTTTATATAGAAGTCATTTACAAATCTGTTTAACTTTCTGGAACCAGTTGATTTAAAAAAAAAATTTTTTTCCACCGGAGTACCCCTTTAAATCGCAGTCAATCGAGTATTGACCCCCCCACAAACAAAGCCCAGTATATGAAAGCTACTTTATAGAAGTGCTTTATAGTAGTCTTAAGTATCCTAAAAAATGCTTTTTCGGGGGGCACCGACAGTCAGACAGGGGTTCACAATGTCCTTTATGTCAGTGCTGTAATCACTGTGTTATTAACACACGGGTCCTCAGCGCATGCCCCCTCCATCTATTCTCTATGCCTCCCAGATCAGGGCGCCAGCGAATTCTCTGCCTGTAGAATAATGCAGGTGAGAAAAGAGTCATCTGGAGCAAGCTCTCTCGGAGGGAGCAAGCGCTGGCGGGCGCAGCACACAGAGAATAGATGGAGGACACATACGCTGAGGATCACACAGTGCTCCCTGGGCTGACATAAAGGAGATGCTGTATGTTTGATAGACCTGTGACATTGCAAAACTTCTGGTAATGCCTATCTGAATGTTGGTGACTCCTTTAAAAAGTGTTTTTTTTTAGGATAATAAAGACTACTTTAAAGCAGCCAAACGTATGGCTGAATTAATCTTCTCAGCAGCTTTCACATACTGGGCTTGGTTTGAGGGGGGTCAATTTTCATGACAGTGCATCCAGCTCGTTTCCATCTGTAGTGGCACGAGGGTGCTGGACTTCAGTGGAAAACTTTTTATTTTTTAAATCAACTGGTGCCAGAAAGTTAAACAGATTTGTAAATTACTTCTATTAAAAAATCGTAATCCTTCCAGTACTTATTAGCTGCTGAATACTACATAGGAAATTATTATTTTTTTTTTGGAACACAGTGCTCTCTGCTGACATATCTGTCTATTTTAGGAACTGTCCATTAGCTGCTGAATACTACATAGGAAAAATTATTTTCTCTTTGGAACACAGTGCTCTCTGCTGACCTCTCTGTCCATTTTAGGAACTGTCCAGAGGAGCATATGTTTGCTATGGGGATTTTCTCCTACCCTGGAAAGTTCCTAAAATGGACAGAGATGTCAGCAGAGAGCACAGTGCTAGTGATGTCAGCAGAGAGCTCTGTGTTCCAAAAAGAAAATAATTTCCTCTGTAGTACTCAGCAGCTAATAAGTTCTGGAAGGATTATGATTTTTTAATAGAAGTCATTTACAAATCTGTTTAATTTTCTGCCACCAGTTGATTAAAAAAGAAAAAAAAAAAGTTTTCCACCAGAGTACCCCTTTAACCTTTACCCCTTTTCCAGTAGTGTACTGCCCGCAGGGGCAGACCGTGCAACCGGTCTCTATATTGTGAACTCTCTGGTTACTGTGTGAACTTCAGCTTCTGTCTACCAAGGAGGATATCAATATACTATAGATAATGTGTCTGTTGCCAAGAGTGATCAGATGAGAAGTGAGAAGCTGTAGGAGATGCAAGGACAACAGTTACACTTGGGCCCTTTAGATGAAGAGGCCACATAGGCTCACAAGAGACACAAAAGGGCTCTTGGTAGGTAGGAGGCCCTGTCCTGATCTTGTATTGAGGCCCAGTAGCTTCACGTTACACCTCTGATCAGTCATAATGTTATGACGTATCCATCAATGTTAAAGGGGTCAGGGCCGGCCTTAGGTGTTCAGGCACCCTGTGCGAGCTAACCTGATATCAAATCAGTCCCCTGCCCCCTTCACCAGTCCCCTGCCGCCCTTAATCAGAAGCAGTATAGTTCCCCCACATTAGGTGCAGTATAGTCCCCCACATTAGGTGCAGTATAGTCCCCCACATTAGGTGCAGTATAGTCCCCCACATTAGGTGCAGTATAGTTCCCCACATTAGGTGCAGTATAGCTCTCCACATTAGGTGCAGTATAGTTCCCCCACATTAGGTGCAGTATAGTCCCCCACATTAGGTGCAGTATAACTCTCCACATTAGGTGCAGTATAGTTCCCCCACATTAGGTGCAGTATAGTTCCCCCACATTAGGTGCAGTATAGTTCCCCCACATTAGGTGCAGTATAGTCCCCCACATTAGGTGCAGTATAGTCCCCCACATTAGGTGCAGAATAGCTCTCCACATTAGGTGCAGTATAGTTCCCGAAAAATTAGGTGCAGTATAGTTCCCCCACCTTAGGTACAGTATAGTTCCCCCACATTAGGTGCAGTATAGTTCCCCCATCACATTAGGTGCCATATAGTTCCCCACATTAGGTGCAGTATAGTTCCGCCACATTAGGTGCAGTATAGTTCCCAACATTAGGTGCAGTATAGTTCCCCCACATTAGGTGCAGTATAGTTCCCCCACATTAGGTGCCATATAGTTCCCCACATTAGGTGCAGTATAGTTCCCCCACATTAGGTACAGTATAGTTCTCCACATTAGGTGCAGTATAGTTCTCCACAGTAGGTTGGCAGTATAGTTCCCCACATTAGGTGCAGTATAGTTCCCCACATTAGGTAGTAGCAGGTTCCCCACATTAGGTAGTAGCAGGTTCCCCCACATTAGGTAGTAGCAGGTTCCCCCACATTAGGTAGTAGCAGGTTCCCCACATTAGGTAGTAGCAGGTTCCCCACATTAGGTAGAAGCAGGTTCGGCACATTAGGTAGTAGCAGGTTCCCCACATTAGGTAGAAGCAGGCTCCCCACATTAGGTAGTAGCAGGTTCCGCACATTAGGTAGTAGCAGGCTCCACACATTAGGTAGTAGCAGGTTCTCCCCCCTCCCCCCCCCCCACACACACACAGACAGACAGACACCCACACATGCACACACATACAGACAGACACCCACACATGCACACACACACACACAGACAGACACCCACACATGCACACACACACACATACACACACACAAAGACACCCACACATGCACACACACAGACATCCACACATGCACACACACACACATACACACACACAAAGACACCCACACATGCACACACACAGACAGACACCCACACATGCACACACACACAGACAGACACCCACACATGCACACACACACAGACACCCACACACATGTACACACACACACACACACACACCGACACATGCACACACACACATACACACACAGACACCCACACACACAGACAGACACCCACACATGCACACACATACACACACACAGACACCCACACACACATAGACAGATACCCACACATGCACACACACACATAGACACACTTACCTGTGTCGGCCTGACGAGTGACGTCACTGACGTCCTCCTGTGCGGGTCTGCGGAGGCACATCACATGCGCAACGTCCCTCTTCAGACTCGCGCCGGCCAGCCAACCAGAGACGCGGAGGAGGGTGGGGTAAGTGAAACCTCCCTGTTTAATGAAGAAAACTGTGCCCTGTAGCGGAATGTGACCCTCCGCATAGGGACACAGTTGAGGGAGGGTAGTGGGAATGTAATGAGAGGGAGCGGCCTGCAAAGCAGAAAACTGTTCCGCTACAGGGCACAGTTTTCTTCATTACACCGGCATTTAGCGCTGCTTGCCCGAAGCAGCGCTAAATGTCTGAAGAAGTTACCTGCCCGGCGCCCGGACTGCACGTCGGGCAATACAAATTACATATACCTGGTGCGAGCTGTGTTGGCCGCCCAGCGCCCCTGTTGCTATGGCGCCCTGTGCGGCCGCACAGCTCGCACACCCCTAAGGCCGGCCCTGAAAGGGTTACTCCGCTGCTCAGCGTTTGCAACAAGCCGGCGCTGGGAGCTCGTGACGTCATAGCCCTGCCCCCTCATGATGTCACACCCCGTCACCCTCAATGCAAGTCTATGGGAGGGGATGTGACAGCCGTCACGCCCCCTCCCATAGACTTACATTGAGGGGGCGGGGTGTGACATCATGATGGGCAAGGTTATGACATCACAAGCTGCCGGCTCCAGCATTTGGAACAGTTCAACTGCCTCTAGAAAATTAAACAGATTTGTAAATTACTTCTATTAAAAAATCTTAATCCTCAGTACTTATGAGCTGCTGAAGTTGAGTTGTTCTTTTCTGTCTAAGTGCTCTCTGATGACACCTGTCTCGGGAACTGTCCAGAGTAGAAGCAAATCCCCATAGCAAACCTCTTCTACTCTCTTCTGAGATGTCAGATGAGAGCGTTGTTGACAGACAGAAAAGAACAACTCAACTTCAGCAGCTAATAATTATTGGAAGGATTAAGATTTTTTAATCGACGTAATTTACAAATCTGTTTAACTTTCTGGAGCCAGTTGATATATATATATATATATATATATATATATATATATATAAAGTTTTTCCTGGAATACCCCTTTATGTTGTATGATCAACTGCCAATGGTGCTGTTTTTATATGACCATAATACCGACCCTTTTGTGACCAATTTAGTGGAACCATGCTAAAATGTGACTGTAGTTCGGCCATGTAAAAGAGGCCCCAGGCATTTCCGAACAAGCGAAGTGCTTGGTAGGACTATTTATTAGCACAACTGAGGGATCAATAATCACAATATAAATCTTGGGTTTGTCTTAGACGTATTAGGTTTACTCAACATTTCCAAGAAGTCATGGAAGACATTGACCAGGATGAGATCCCATTATACTCGCATTCCATAGAGGCTGAGGGTTTCTAATCCAAAGTACTGCCCTTGATTTACCCGACAGCCATCTAAATAAAGAACCACACTTTCGTAATCCTATGTTGACTTTAGGAAGCGATTTATCAAACACAGAGGTGTTTTATAACACACTTTAATAAATCGACCTAATAAAAGGAGAGCACAAAGTAAAAATTTTCTCAACACTATTTTCTTTGGCACCAGACAAACCAGAGATTCAGGTTTTAATTGAGTAAGAAGGACCCATTGAGCATTTTTATTTTTTATTTTTTTTTAAATGGGCACTGTCACCAACTTTATTTTTTGATATGTTGAAGTACTTATGTACTACAACATATCTCTAATATACTTTTATTATTTTTTTTTCATTAAAAAGGTTTAATTTACATTTAAAAACCGGCCACTGAAAAAGGACTGATTTTGGAGTAGCAATCAGTCCTTTTTCAGTTAGGCTGCACTCGCTCCCTGCCTGCCAATCAGAGGCCACTCCTCCCGCACATCGCCGCCGCTGCCTCGTTGCCGCCGCTGTCCCTGCACGCCCGCTGCCGGACTCTTCAGTAACTGCAAGGGTAATGAGGGAGCGGGGTATGCGGGGCGAAGGGGGGGACGGGACGGAGGGAACGGGCTAGTGCCGTAGCGGGGGGGGGGGGGGGGGGGTAAAGGGCTAGCAAAAAAAAAAATAGGATGGTGGGAGCTACCCTTTAAGGAAAAGTTATGATGTCTTCGGAAAGGTATCAAGATCTACAGCCCGTTATCTGCTTTAACATGTAGGACCTTATTTGGATTAAAGGGTTACTCCACTCTCCAGCATCCGGAACATTGAGTTCCGGACACTGTGTGCGGGCTTCTGTGTTCACGCCCGCCCCCTCGTGACATCACGTCCCACCCCTCAATGCAAGTCTATGGGAGGGGGCGTGACGGTCGTCACGCCCCCTCCCATAGACTTGCATTGAGGGGGTGGGAGGTGATGTCACATGATGGGGCGTGATGTCACCAGAGGGGGTGTGAACACGGAAGCCCGCACACAGTGTCCGGAACTCAATCTTCCGGATGCTGGGTAGCGGAGTAACCCTTTAAGTTGAAAATTGTCCCTGTCGTCTGAACAAAACTTTTCATATGCGGGAGCAATATGGGTGCCTCATTGCCTCCCTCCGTGGTATGGACATAATCCCCTGATCTTCTGCAGTAGATTGGTACTTAAGTTTGAGCACAATAACTCTGGGTCTGATGAAGCGTTAGGGGTCTGGGTGTTGCGGCCATTTTATACCTGACTAAAAGTGGAAAAACACTCAAGAAAACAGGACTCCTAGGAGAGACGTTTAGCCCATGTTCAACACGTTGGACTTTCCATGCCGTATTCCGCATTGGCATCCAGAACGGAGATTCCGCTGCTGCAGAGTCCCGTTGAATTCAATGGGGTTCTGCTGCTCTGTGTACATAGCGGAATTCCGATTTCCATGTCCGCACAAAGATAGAACATGTTCATCCTTTGTGTGGAGACTGCACGGAATGTGTAGTCTTCTGTGAAACGGCACATTCCCGTGCGGTCCTAGCACTGGCAGATTATGCTGGCGCCCGCACTCTCCGGAATGTCCGCACGAAAATTCTCCTTGCAGGCATTCCGTCGTGTGAACGTAGCCAAAGAATTCTGCTTTTCTCACTCAGTCAGGTTGATTTACAACCTTCTCTGTTCTCATGCTGCAGCCTGATAGACAGGACAGGAGTGAGCACAGGAGGAGTACTAGTCCCGCCCTCACTTCCTATATTTTGTCTCTGCCTGTGCTTCAGCTGGGACAAAGATGATGCTGCAGGATTGTGTTCTGGATGGTATGGCGACCCCTAGTGGTCTTTTTTTTTTTTATAAGCCATAAGCCAATTAGAAAGGTACAGTTTTTACCAAGATGTACAATCTATAAAAGTTAATTCTGACAGTGCTCATGTAAGGTTCATTTTGTAGGTAGGCCTAGAATTGATTTGTATGCTTTACATGGCTTGTGTATTGTCTTCCTGGTGCTGATATGGTCCATCCAAGTCTTTTGCTTAGACATTCGGCTGGCTTTCAAGGATACTGGCATTTGGTCATCGTGTGACCGGACTTCTACCTTAAAAGGGTATTCCGCTGCTCAGCGTTTGGAACAAACTGTTCCGAACGCTGGAGCCGGCAGCTTGTGACATCCTTGCCCTGCCCGCTCATGATGTCAAACCCCGCCCCCTCAATGCAAGTCCATGGGAGGGGCGTGACAGCCGTCACGCCCCCCTCCCATAGACTTGCATCGAGGGGGCGGGGCTATGACGTCACAAGCTCCCAGTGCCTGCTTCAGCGTCCGGAACAGCATTGTTGGAATATTTCTCATATGAACTGCTTGAAAGAACTCTTCTGAATGATGGCTCTCATGACAAAAGCTATGTGTTATGTTTATGTTGATATGTGATGTATTGTATGTATGGAATGTTACCAGGTTTTCTAAAGGTGGATTCCTGATATTTACAGACTAGGGGGGAGATTTATCAAAACCCGTCCAGAGGAAAAGTTGCTGAGTTGCCCATAGCAACCAATCAGATCACTTTCATTTTACAGAGGCCTTGTTAAAAATGAAAGAAGAGATCTGATTGGTTGCCATGGGCAACTGGGCAACTTTGCCTCTGGACAGGTTTTGATGAATCTCCCCCTAAATGTGTATCAATGCCCTTTTATTGGTCCGACATTAACCCCTTAAGGATGGAGGGTTTTTCCATTTTTGCATTTTCGTTTTTTCCTCCTCACATTTAAAAAATCATAACTCTTTCAATTTTGCACCTAAAAATCCATATGATGGCTTTTGCGCTACCAATTCTACTTTGTAATGACGTCAGTCATTTTAACCAAAAATCTACGGCGAAACGGAAAAAAAATTAATTGTGAGACAAAATTGAAAAAAAAAACGCCATTTTGTAAATTTTGGGGGCTTCCGTTTCTACACAGTACATTTTTCGGTAAAAATGACACCTTATCTTTTTTCTGTAGGTCCATAAGTTTAAAATGATACCCTACTTATTATATAGGTTTGATTTTGTCGTACTTCTGGAAAAAATCATAACTACATGCAGGAAAATGTATACGTTTGAAAATTGTCATCTTCTGACCTCTATAACATTTTTATTTTTACCTGTATGGGGCGGTATGAGGGCTAATTTTTTGCGCCGTCACCTGAGGTTTATAGCGGTACCCTTTTTGCATTGATAGGACTTATTTTGGACTTTGGAAATTTTTTTGCGCGCACGCCATTGACCGTGCGGTTTAATTAACGATATATTTTTATAATTGGGACATTTCCGCATGCGGCGATACCACATATGTTTATTTTTATTTTCACTGGATTTTTTTTTATGGGAAAAGGGGGTGATTCAAACTTTTAATAGGGGAGGTGTTAAATGATCTTTATTCACTTTTTTTTCACTTTTTTTTTTGCAGTGTTATAGCTCCCATAGGGACCTATAACACTGCACACACTGATCTTTTACATTGATCACTGGTTTCTCATAGGAAACCAGTGATCGATGATTCTGCCGCTTGACTGCTCATGCCTGGATCTCAGGCACTGAGCAGTCATTCGGCGATCGGACACCAGGAGGCAAGGTAAGGGACCCTCCTCGTGTCCTACAGCTGTTCGGGATGCCGCGATTTCGCCGCGGCGATCCCGAACAGCCCCCTGAGCTAACCGTCAGTGATTTAGTTTCACTTTAGACGCGGCGTTCAACTTTGAACGCTGCGTCTAAAGGGTTAATAGTGTGGGACCGCGATCAATGCCGCACGCTATTAGCCACAGGTCCGGCCGTTGCCCCGCATTATAGAACGGGAGCAGACTCAGGACGTACAGGTACGCCCTGGGTCCTTAACAGGTTAACACCAGGAGGCAAGGTAAGGGACCCTCCTCATGTCCTACAGCTGTTCGGGATGCCGCGATTTTGCCGCGGCGATCCCGAACAGCCCCCTGAGCTAACCGACAGTGATTTAGTTTCACTTTAGACGCGGCGTTAAACTTTTAACGCCGCGTCTAAAGGGTTAATAGCGTGGCACCGCCGTTGCCCCGCGTTATAGAATGGGAGCGGACTCAGGACGTACAGGTACGCCCTGGGTCCTTAACAGGTTAACTGACAAGGAATTTACTTCCAATAAGTGACAGTGCTGAAATACAGCTAATTTGCATATCTTTGTTCCCAAGGAACATTGCCTGGCCTGCAAGGGTGCATTCACACTGAGGAATTCAAGAGGAATTCACGAGGAATCATTTCGGTCAGGAAATTGTTTCCTTCTCCATCAAGCGTAATTCAAGTGGAATTTCCATGCGGAAATGAAGAGGAATAAATGAGGAGGCTATTTAATCTACTTTTCTGAATTCCGCTCAAATTCCGCTTGAAAACAATATCGGGCAGAATTTTTTTTAACCATTGACTTCTATTGGATTCCGCTTGAAGAATGAACATGTTTTTCTTCATCGGAAAGGAATACAGCGTCGGAATTCCGCTAGCAGAATTTCCGCAGTGTGAACAGGACAGCAGATGTGCATTAATATGGAGAGGAGAATTCAAGAGGAATTACTCGAGTAAATTCCTCTTGAATTATTCAGTGTGAACGCACCCTAAGACCCCCCCCCCTACATTGATGGTCCGTACGCATTTCAGCGCTTGTAGCTTGAGCTGTGCCATGCTGTTTCCTCTGCAAGAGGGGACTATTATTAGTATTATTATTTATTTTTTTGTATAGCGCTCTTGGTACCAGAGCGCTGTACATTTTATATGGGGTAATATACATAAACAAATGTATAATGAACATGGAAGAGTAAATGACAGACTGATATAGGATGGTGCCAGCACAGGATTCTGAGCTTTGACTCGCACCTTTACACTGCTTTGTGCAGCAACTCACAGGCGGTGACACAGTTTTGATGGCCAGGCCCCCCGACCACCGACCAAGGAAAAATTATCGATGCTAAAGACGTAGAGGGCGCCGGCTATTGTCTAACCTGATTCTGAAAAACATCTAACCTTTTACTTACCAAGTGGTGCACCATAACATCTCTGGTGAAACAACTTGAAATATTTTGGTATGTGATATGGCTTCTAAGGATATTTAACAGGTTAATTTATGTTAAGAAGTAGTTAAATGTGTACAGTCTTAACGGGGAACTCCGGCCCTAAGACATCTTATCCCCTATCACAAACTGCTGGGTGCCGACCACGTGGCCAGAGTATCGTGACGTCATGACTCCGCCCCCGTGTGACATCACGCCCCACCCCCGCTATGCAAGTCTATGGGAGGGGGCGTGGCGGCCGTTATGCCCCCTCCCATAGACTTGCATAGCGGGGGCGGGGCGTGACATCACAATACTCCGGCTCCGTGGTCAGCACCCGGCAGTTTGTGAGCTGGCAGCGCGGCGTGCAGCTCAAAGAGGTGGGTGCCGAATTCAAGATTGCGGTAGTCCCCAGCGGCGGGACCCCCGTGGTCAGACTTCTTATCCCCTATCCTTTGGAAAGGGATAAGATGTCTTAGGGCCGGAGTAACCCTTTAACCTGGTGAAACTGAGTTTGACACCCCTGCCCCACGTGAAAGGTATTTGAACTGAAGAGAGTCTATGAATAATAAACGGCTGTCTACAGATGGTTGTCTATTCCTTTTTTTAGAAGATTCTACTTCAATATGTCATCCTTATGCATGTTGGATCTTTTTATGGTTGGAACGTGGACTTACATGCTAGATGTAAGAAGACCTAATTTGCGTGGTGAATGTGATAGGCATGACCCTTATGTTTCTGATGACTGATCAATATATTAATACTAATATGCCACTGCTGATGGAAAAATATATTTGTTACCTACCCCTTAACCCATAAACCAGCTTGCAATCTGCTCGTGACTAAAATGGAGGCCTTGCCATGATGCCAGCACGGCAGAGATAAGAAGTAAAAGACAAAATATCTGACAGACAGAGAACTCTGGAATTTCCCTGTAAAGGAATTTCTGCCAAGAAATCAATGTACACTAAATATGCTAATATATACGGACACAATAATCAAACAACCAATCAAGATTTAACATGCTGATTTTGACGTAATAACTAAACCTCCTTCTTTGTCAAATGTAAAAAACTAAATGTACTTCCTGGATTAAACAGAACTCCTTTGGGGCAGCTGCGAGTATGCTGAGAAAGAGTTTATACCAACAGGCCTGTTTGGTGTATAATTCTTGTGTCGAAACTTAGCAGTATATAACAGCACAGTCAATCATATTTGAGAGCCTCTCTTCGAGCCATCCTTGACAGTTGGACATATACATTGATGACCATACACATTGCAATGTATAGGACATCTTCTAATATCACAGTAGGATAATTCTGACTAGAACTAATCTTTGGAGGTTGCTGCACATTAGGCAAAACCCTTAGGAAAACTTGGTGGTGAGATAAGCTGTCATGGTGCAAAAGACACAGAAGTGCCCACTATTGATCTCTAAGTTTGAGTGTAATAACTTCTTATCCAAATTAGAACATTCACATGGTGGAACTTCCGGGCAGAATTCCGCTAAATTATCCGTCTTTTAAAGTCCACTGCAGCAATGGGGTACTGCTGCACTGTGCACACAGTGGCATTTCTGCAGTAGGAAATCCTGATTCAAGCATCTGCACAAATACTGAACCTATTGAATGTTTCTGCGGATTCTGCTTGGGAATACATTGCTATCGGTGGAGATGGCACATTTCAAAGGAGTCCTAGTGCCCAAGAACATGAAAAAATGTGGACTGTCTGCCCATGTTTTCCTGGGTGGACATTTTACTCCCTGTGAACATAGCCTTTAAAGGGTATTCCAGGGAAATTAACAAGTGATCACCAGCTAAGGTGGAACATCGCTGTGACTGGTCACTTGCTAATGTCCAGGAAGGTGGAGGCTGGGGCGCCCCGAGGCCCCATACAGGAGTTCACTGGAGGAGGGGGAGTGACCCTTCCCCCCGTGGGAATAGGGGTTAAGTGTTTGATAAGTTCAGTTCCCTGGAGTACCTTTAAATGGTGGTGTGGGTCCTTTGCTCAGGATCCCCGTTTCTTGGCTAATCAAAAGCTGTCATGTTGAAGAAATTGTCCTTTCCTGTAAAACATAGACTTTACATTGATTTTAATATTGAGTAATGAATATTTTTTTCCATTGATGGTGCTTCAGGGAAACTGAACACTTACTGTCAGGTTTTCCCCACATATTACAACAGGTTGACGTGGGGGGTCGTGGCTGTGTCTTAGTAAGGGAACATTTTGTGACCTGCTTGTTGTTGGAGGATCCCCCAAAGCAGGCCACCACTAGGACACATATGACATTGACATTTTGTTGACCTTTTACAGGGTCCAATTATAAAGAATGAGTGTTCCTAGGAATTTTCCTTCCCGATAATCGGTTGTGTAAAAGGACTCCTGATCAGACGACAAACACGAAAGTGCTAGTTCAATGGCTGATCAGAACTTTTAGATGGCCAAAACCTGCAATAGATTGAGATGTGTAAAGGCTCCTTAGATGAGCACCGATCATTGAGATTCTTATGGCCCTGTCGGCCCGTAAAAAAGGGCCTTGGGGGCTTCCTTTTGTGCCTCAGCTTTTTCATAGTCCTAAATAGACTATAGTCTACCAATAGTAAACACTATCTGCAGCTGCAAATGGATATAGAGGTCTTCTTGAAGTCTTTATGAAAGCTTTATTACACAGTGCACATTTATTATAATGACTGTGATGATCATTGTGCAAATATTTCATTAACAATTGTTGTCGATAGGAAGTAAACAGAGGATCAACAGATTGCAGTCATTGCATATCTGCTAACATCAGTTACCGACACTTGAAAGATCATGGTGACGGATGGGACAGATGCATAATTCGCCTATTTGTTATGAGGCTTTTGTGTAGGATCAGAATGATGATGGGATAGCACCAAACATCAAATACCAGGTCTTCAAAGAGACAGGAAGTTGTATGCAAATTTATGGTAGACTTGACGTCACAACACAACTCCATTTGTTCTCGACCTTGAAGCTGTCACAATTCCAATATGGTTGGCCAGACTTCTTGCAATAGGTGCATCACCACTAGCACTTCTCCTTATGGCAGGCCCCAGGAAACTAAAGGGGTTGTGCCAGGGCCCAATCTGATTGCAAGGACTGGGGTTCATTGCACTGCCACTCCAATCAAAGTCTGTAAGACTGATGGAGATAGCTTTGTAGCCTTCACATTAACTCTTTAGAATGGTGAGTACTCACTCTTGCACTTCCTTTCCCTTACTTCTCTGTCAAATCAAGCACCTAAACCTACTCTCTGCTATGCCATAAAACAGTGCTGGAGACAATATACAGGACTGAAAAGGCTGGCACTATGTCAGAGAATGATTTGCAAAGTGCTATATAAGCAGAAAGGAAAACACAACTGCATCACAGCAAGGAAAGGGGTTACATCGCATACACAGTGAACTGTGCTGCAGATCACAAACTAAAAGGGGAGAGGATTACTGCAAGGAAAATATTACATCACTAAAGCAGCCCTAGTCTAAGCAGTGAACTGCTGTTGATGCTAAACTACATAAAGGATAGCTACCCACAACTTTATGGGTCATAGGATGAAATCCTTTTAGACACAGTGTAGACCCTCTACAGGAGGCAGACGAGATGCATTCACAAAGTCCAGGCTCTCTTCTGCACACTAAGCCTGTCCACCAGGTTGTAACTGGTATTGCAGCTCAGAATGTGTCACTGCTTTTCTTTTTTCTTTTTACCAAAGCTGGCATTTTTTTCTACGATCCCTTTAAATCTTCGTAAATGGCATTAATGCTTAATTCATTCTTTTTTTTATTAAGTATCTTTCTTTTTTGAAATCTTAGAAGTAGAATTAATTGAGCGAAATGACACATCATCACAGAGGGATTTGTGGTTTGTGAATTGTTTCTGTGGTTGTTTTATACTTATGAACTTTCTAATTACTTCCTGAAAGCTGGATGAATAATGACCTCATATCACCATGATCTACCCTGCTCTAAGCTAAGCCATTTCTCCTTCACTGTGTTGTAGAATGCGGCTGGTGTCATACCAGAACACCAGAGTAGTCAGCAACTAAAACCTCATACCTACCCCCCCCCCCCCCCCCCCCCCCCACCACCACCTTGTCCTAACTCATTACATTAACTGAGCTCTCGCACCAGTGGGGTTCCCAGATTCTTACTATTGCCAGCTAATGTTAACATTCCCAAGGGTGAGAAGTTGACCACTTCCTATTTCCATCAAAAGTTTTGGTGATCCTAGTGACAACATTGTCTGCACCTAAACATAGTTTTTAATTCCATAATTTATTTCTCAGTGCATTATTCCAGCTAAAAACATTTTGTAGCCACTGGATGGCAATAGGTGTTTAATATATGTAGACCTTGGTTAAACCTCAGTGGGACCTAAATGCAGTGGAGGACCACTGCCCCCCCCCCCCTCTCTCCCCACTCGTTTGTTTGGTTTTTCTTACTGTGTTGATCCAGAGGAAGGCAAAAAACCCTTAGGAGGATGATGCCAAGTGCCCCTTATTAGGGGGAAAAATTTCTTCCAGACTCCAAATAAATCCCTGGATCAACATTCTGTCCCTAAAAATCTATTATCCATAACCTGTAATGTTATTACTCTTTAGAAATGTATCTAAACCCCTTTTGATCTCTTTAATTGAGCTCCCTATGACACTTCCTCTGGCAGAAAGTTTCACTTGCTAAGCAAAGTAAAAAAGATGCGTAGCTCCAAAAATAGCCTAAAGCATAATTAGTCTGGCTGCAGGATACCTGTTAAAAGGGGTTCCGGCCCCAAGACATCTTATTCCCTATCCAAAGTATAGGGGATAAGATGTCTGGTCGCGGGGGTCCCGCCGCTGGGCACCCCCGCAATTTAGCATGCAGCACCCACCTGTGAGCACTGCTGGAAGCTCTCAGTGTTATGCCTCCCGACCACAAAGACGGAGTCGTGACATCACGATACTCTGCCCCCGTGGTCGGGAGGCATAACACTGAGAGCCTCCAGCGTTTCCAGCAGTTCTTACAGGTGGGTGCTGCATGCTAGATTGCGGGGGTCCCCAGCGATCAGACATTTTATCCCCTATCCTTTGGATAGGGGATAAGATGTCTTGGGGCCGGAGTACCCCTTTAAATCTCCAGGCAACTTCATAGCCCAAGCCTTGCCCACTGCTAAAGCAAGTTTCAGGCAAGTCTTGAGTAGTTAGACTTATATGATGTAGATAATACCAATATTGGGTAATAATTGTGTATATTTTTGTCCCTGCAGCTATTGCATGTTTGTCTCTATGAGGAGTCCAAATACAGGAAGTGGTGGACAAGCAGGGTTCTGTGCACTAAGAAAAAGCAGGACAGTGTGCACTGAGGCTCTATAACATACTCCCGGCTCATACATCATGATGATTGACAAGCCAGGAGCCTGCACGATCCCTGCTTGTCCTGCCCTCACTTCCTGTTTTTGGACTCCTCATAGGGACACACAGGCAATAGCTGCAGGGACAGCTGCAAAACATTTCATAGGACTTAAGAATTTGATTGGACAGTACATCAGTCCCATTTTATTCAGGGCTTTCCCAAAAACCATAGTGTAAAAGCAATGAGGAGGGCGGTGTGTACAAAATTGCACAAAAAGAGGCTTTTTGAGGCAAAACTGGGCAAAGTAGGGCTAAAACTGTCCTATCATTTGGGATACAAACTTTATGGAACAACTCGTCATTAAAGCTGGCCGCACACTTTAGATTATTAAAAGGACCTGCTTATTTTAACAGGATTGTCTTATCACTGTGGGAGATTAGCTCCATAGAGCCAGGCAATTAACAGCAAACCACAGTCAAAGATATAACAAAATTTGGTGAAACCAGAACACAGTCTTTACCTTCAGACACAAAATATAAATTAACCCCTGCTTGCCGTAGCACTAAAATACACGCTCCGGGGACTGATTCTGACTGGTGCTGCGTGCAAGATCACGGTGGTCCCTAGCGGTGGGACCCCCGCGATCAGACATCTTACCCCCTATCCTTTGGATAGGGGATAAGATGTCTTAGCGCCGGAGTACCCCTTTAAACACCAGATCCTTCTGTTCTGGGGACCAAATCAAATGCTATAATGGGAGGCCCATTTCGATATTTGCTATTGTGCCCCCTTTCTGCACCTCTGGATTCTAGGATTATAGCTCCTGGACCCCCTTCTGATGTTCCGAACATCTTAAACATTCCCATACTTACCATCATTTGGATAAGCCCCATCCCTGGTAACAACCAGGAAGCGCCCATAGAGCTTCTATAAGAGGGACTTCATAAACCCACTGCTTATGTGGTCAATTTTGTTGGACTATCCCACCAAAATTGTGACTGCTGGCAGAAATGGATCACCCGAGAAGTCTAGTAGAGAAGTTAATGTGTTGGTAAGTTGTTCCGTTGTTGCCTTGATTAGGACACTAAATTGTGTCCCTATTATGGCCGTCTAAAACAGACCTAAAGGGGGTTTAAAATAAAATAAAACAACAAAGAAACGGTACCGTGCACTCACCGCATGGTCTGTGAGTTCAGTCCTGGAGGATCAAGGTCCGGGAGATGTCCATGGATGGCACTGAAGCGCTCGGAGGCAACGGCAGCCTTTTCACACGGTACTCCGTGCTTCTTCCGGCCCTAGGGGGCCGGAAGAAGCACGGAGTACCATGTGAAACGGCTGGCGTTGCCTCTGAGCGCTTCGGTGCCAACCATGGACCTTGAGCCTCCAGAACTGAATTCACAGACCATGCGGTGAGTGCACGGTATTGTTTCTTTGTTGTTTTACACTTGGTTTGTTGATACTGGATACGTAACACCCCGCAGGTGTATTGAAGTCATTGGCTGAATGGAGGACCGCGGCTTAGTACACACTTAAATTAGTGAGTTTGCTACATTGTTTTCCATATAGTGGCATTAAAATAAAATAAAACATGTTGATAATCTGAGTATATTCACAGATGATTTATTTAACCCATAGGTCTTAGGCTTCCTTTCTTTCTGATCTCATGAGTCAAATTGAAATATTATCCAAAATAACATCTCCTTTCCATTCCAAAAATGAGGTTACCATTTGACTTCAGCTTCTGTTCCAAATTTTGAAATCCAAGATCTTGAACTCTCTTGATATTATTAATCCATATGTATTATCGGTTATGGCCTTTATTACATATGCACCAGGCGCACCTGGCTTTGGGTAATGGAAGTCAGTAATCTCATTAATGGGGACACAAAGAGGTATTAATCGAAAGACATGTGCCTTGTAAAGACTAGTATTATTATAACAGCTGTGTGAATCTATTTCACATGTGTGTCGAGGAGCAGAATGATACAAAATAAGAAAAAAATGAGTTGAAGGGGTGGTGAGAACTATTTTCAGATACCATATTATCTATTAGACAGTGTTGAACGAGGCTACAAAGAGTGTCTCTAGCATTGGAGGGCTCAGTGCATTCATGCATTACATGGACATCATATAGATTTTAATGTGACCTATGCATTGTTTCCTGTGGTGGCACTGCAGTAAAAATTGAATATTTGCTAGTAAATCCCCTTACAGAATACAGATGATGGTTGGAGGCCTTAATTTAGAGATACCTCGATAGAGCGCCCTTCTATAGGGGGCCCTTGTGGGAGAGAAAAAGCAACAATGATGCTCTCCTTATATCCTGACCTCATTTCTCATCCTCATATCCCATCCTCATATCCCAACCTCATATTCAATCCTTATATCCCAACCTCATATCCTAACTTCATATCCCAAACTCAAATCCCAATCTCTTATCCCGACCTCATTTCCCATCCTCATAGCTCATCCTCATATCCAGACCTCATATCCAAGTCTCACATCCCAACCTCATATCCTGTCCTCATATCCTGACATCATATCTCATCCTCATATCCAGACCTCATATCTAGTCCTCACATCCCAACCTCATATCCCATCCTCATAGCTCATCCTCATATCCCGACCTCATAGCCCAGTCTCACATCCCAATCTCATACCCTGTCCTCATATCCCGACCTCATATCCCAGTCTCACATCCCAACCTCATATCCTGTCCTCATATCCCAACCTCATATCTCATCCTCATATCCAGACCTCATATCTAGTCCTCACATCCCCACCTCATATCCCACCCTCATATCCCGACCTCATATCCCAGTCTCACATCCCAACCTCATATCTTGTCCTCACATCCTGACCTCATATCCCAGTCTCACATCCCAACCTCATTTCCTGTCCTCATATCCCAACATCATATCTCATCCTCATATCCAGACCTCATATCTAGCCCTCACTAGTGTTGCTCGCGAATATTCGCAATTCGAATTTTATTCGCGAATATCGCATATTCGCGAATACGCGAATATTCGCGAATATAGCGCTACATATTCGTAATTACGAATATTCGTTTTATTTTTATTTATTTTTTCACAGTACACATCACAGTGATCACCCCTCTCTGTTTCCAGCTTGTATGGTGTAAGAAGGCTCTAATACTACTGTGTGAGACTGGCGTGCGAATTTTCGCATATACGAAAATTTGTATATGCTAATTTTCGCATATGCGAATTTTCACTTATGTTAATTTTTGTATATGGAAATTTTCGCATATGTTAATTTTCGCACACGTGAATATTCGTATATGCGAAAATAAAACAAGACTATTGCGAATATGCGAATATTCGCGAATATGACGAATATTCGTCCATATATTCGCGAATATTCGCGAATTCGAATATGGCCTATGCCGCTCAACACTAGTCCTCACATCCCAACCTCATATCCCATCCTCATAGCTCATCCTCATATCCCGACCTCATATCCCATCCTCATATCCCAGTCTCACATCCCAACCTCATATCCTGTCCTCATATCCCGACCTCATATCCCTGTCTCACATCCCGACCTCATATCCTGTCCTCATATCCCGACCTCATATCCCTGTCTCACATCCCAACCTCATATCCTGACATCATATCTCATCCTCATATCCAGACCTCATATCTAGTCCTCACATCCCAACCTCATATCCCATCCTCATAGCTCATCCTCATATCCCGACCTCATATCCCATTCTCATATCCCAGTCTCACATCCCAACCTCATATCCCGACCTTATATCCTGTCCTCATATCCTGTCCTCATATCCCGACCTCATATCCCAGTCTCACATCCCAACCTCATATCCTGTCCTTATATCCCGACATCATATCTCATCCTCATATATTGTCAACTATATAGTGTAAAATATCAGCAGCGGAGCTGTTTATTAATTAATTTCTGTAAAGAGATGCTGGAAACCATTAGCACATTTTAGGTTTCTTATGAGACATCTAAACTTGGTGGGATCCATGTAATGGCTCTGATTCTTGCAGATTTTCACATCAAACCCCAGAGAATTGTGACTTCTACCTGTAGACTTCGCCATGAATTTTTGTTAACATCCCAGCATGCTTGGTACTCTGTTGGTTCAAGGCAATAGGCATAAGCCTGATGTGAACTAAAGAAGGGCACCCTACATATACATATGTATTCAGGCGCCACGATCTTTAATTATTAACAGTACCACTTTTGTGTAGTTTTGACTTTTTGATAGCTTTTAAAAAAAAAAAAATTCTGGGATGTGATGTGACCAAAATGAGTCAATTTTGGTGTTTGAAATTTTTATATGTATAGGCCCATCTTCCCAGCACGTCATACTTTCTCACTTGTAAATGTAGGTCATGTGACATGGAAGGGTAACCCAGCCGGTCCTTACATGCTGATAGAATAGTGAGATCACCTACCCCTCACCACCCTATGAGCAGGTTTTGAGCTGAGTTTTTCTTATCACCTCTACTGTACCCCTTCTGACAGCAAGGGTCGCTTCTGATGCCACTAACACAAGGGTCGCTTCTGAGGCCACTAATACAAGGGTCGCTTCTGAGGCCACTAATACAAGGGTCGCTTCTGAGGCCACTAATACAAGGGTCACTTCTGATGCCACTAACACAAGGGTCGCTTCTGAGGCCACTAATACAAGGGTCGCTTCTGATGCCACTAACACAAGGGTCGCTTCTGAGGCCACTAATACAAGGGTCGCTTCTGATGCCACTAACACAAGGGTCGCTTCTGAGGCCACTAATACAAGGGTCGCTTCTGATGCCACTAACACAAGGGTCGCTTCTGATGCCACTAACACAAGGGTCGCTTCTGAGGCCACTAATACAAGGGTCGCTTCTGAGGCCGCTGATACAAAGGTCACTCCTAGGGCCATTACTACAAGTGGCCTCGCTGCAGAAGGGCCCCTGGGTGTAAGACATTTCTACCAAGTATAGTCATTACTATGATGTAATGGAACTAAGAAGTAACAGAGAAATTGTATATATTGGTCCTATGTGCTGTGTTTTTGGCAGGCAGTTACACGTGACACAGGGCAGGGATTTGGCTGCCAAGACTGTTGTCAAGAACAAAGTTAGCCAACCCCATTCAAGAGTGTCTCCTATGCTGGAGGACTTGCTATGACCATGTTTTGCAGGGCTGTTCTTCATGCTCATGGGAGACATGCAATTCCACATTTCTCCAGTAGTGGCCACTGCAGTAAAACTCCACCGCTAACCTTAGCTTCCTCCAGCAGTAATCAGCTGATTAAACGGCTGGAATTTCAGATGCTTTAATCAAAACAACAACCGGCTGTCCGGCCATGCTGGGAGTTATAGTTTTGAAACAGCTGGAGGCACCCTGCTTGAGAAGCACCGATCTAGAATGAACCTTGAAGCTTAAAGGGAATGTATTACCTAGTTTACATTTATGACTGATTATAGCCAGATATTGAAATATGTTCTTTTTTTCAAATCTGTCTCTATTTTCAGATTAAAAATATATATATATATATATATATATATATATATATATATATATATATATATATATTGTACACTATTATGGGGACAGTCATCTTGCCTGAGCTGTTTTTAATTGTATTTAGAGATACGCTTTACAGTAAGCCTCATGGACCATAGACAATAGACGAGAGCCATTGCATAAAGATGAATAAGAAAGGTGTCTGGGTGTATTCGGGACCATTTTAGAGGTCATTCTACAGGGAGAGGAGGCTAATCTGTGTGCAACAGCTATTGTTTGTACCTCTCGCTTTAATCCTGTTTGTGATGATAAGAAGAGACTACTGGGAAGTGATCTGTACAGAACAGGAAGTCTCAGTTTAGTTTTAGACCTAGTGGCCAGGATAGGAACTGCAAGATTTTAAAGAGTAAACTGGAACATTAGAAAGAAAAGAAAAATCACCAAAAATTCTTAAAAAAATGTGATTTAAACAAAAGGTTATTTTCTGATGATGCATAGCTGTTTTAATAATGTTACTTAGGGAGGGTTTATTTTGGATCGCCCATAGCTACAATATTGGGATTTCATGTTTTCACATATTAGTATCTCAGTATTATACATCTGCAGTTGTCAAAGATTCAATGACAATTTTATTAAACACGTCCAAGAACACCCTGTGGACCTAATTACTAAATCCCTCAATTACATTTGAGAACCACAGGCAAAGCCCCCAATATAAGAACTCGGTTCAGCTGAGGACGAGGCGGGAGAGAGACTTGTGCGCGTTCTCATTGGGAGCAGAGCGTTGTGTCAACTCTCCCTATCTCTTCTACATGGCTGGTTACTAAATTAAGCTTTGGCTCCATCGAGACTCTGAACTATTTCAGAACTTCAATGTCACATTTTATCTCCGTCATTGAAGTTGTGGTCGGTGTTTACATTTGTTAAGCCGGTTAATGTTTCTCCTTTCTTTAACTGTCCCAAAAAAATAAGATGTGTCATCAATAAAACAAAAGTTTAAATTAAGTTTTTAAAAATTTTGGTGATGTTTTTTCTTCTCATTTTCCATTTTACAATATATATTTAAAAAAATAACCCTTAAAGGGGTATTCCAGTATTTTTTTTATTTGGCTATGCTACAGGGGCTGTAAAGTTAGTGTAGTTCATAATATAATGTCTGTACCTGTGTGTGACGGTTTTCTCACAATTCTTATGTGATTTTCACTCCAATATTTATTTTTAACAGCATACAAAATGACTGTTGTCTCAGATTTTTCCCAGCTTGCAATGCGGCCGAGACCTGACTCACTAGTCAACTGATGACAGGGATCCTGTCTCCCAATTCTTCTGTATTTTTGACCCTACATTTATACAGCATTAAACAGCATACAAAATGAGCGTCGTCTCATGTTTTCCCAGGTTGCAGTGCGGCACGAGACATTATATCACTGGTCAGGTGTTCAGAGGGAGCCTGTCTTTGCTTCAATGGGTGGAGAGACCAATGGGTGGGAGGTTATTCTGCAAGAATTAGCAACAGCTGGAGGCACCCTGGTCAGAAAACACTGGTCTATGCAGTGAAGGGAGTACAGGTGTGTTTCAATGGGTGGGGGGGCTGATGTGTGGGAGGAAGAAGAATGACTGCACACTTACAAACAAGGAACTATAGGATCCTTCCTATGCCTGGCAGGTACGTACTAAAATCACTTAAAGGGATACTCCGCTGCTCAGCGTTTGGAACAAACCGTTCAGAACGTTGGAGTCATAGCCCCGCCCCCTCATGACATCACGCCCCCCCCCTCAATGCAAGTCTATGGGATGGGGCATGACGGCTGTCACGCCCCCTCCCATAGACTTGCATTGAGGGGCGGGGTGTGATGTCACGAGCTCCTGGTACCGGCTCCAGCATTCGGAACAGTTTGTTCCAAATGCTGAGCAGCAGAGTATCCCTTTAATGGTGGATAACCCCTTTAACCCGTTAAGGACAAAGGGCTTATGGGTACGCCCTTGCGTCCTGGTACATAAGGACCAGGGGTGTACCTGTATGCCCTGGTCCCTTTACCGGTGTTTGAAGCACGCCCAGGGGTTGAGTGTGTTTCAAACCCAGTTCCAACTGCTATCAGCAGTCGGGGTTATTAGGGTTAGCCCTGTTATCAGAAGATGCCAATTTTAAACATACTCATTTTTGGTGCATGTAGTTGGGATTTTTTTTAAGAACTTAAATAAAATAAAACTTACAAAAATTTGGTATCCTTGTAGGTGTCATTTTTGCTAAAAAGTGCACTGCGTAGAAACGGAAGCCCTCACAAGTTACACAATGTTTGTTTTTTTAAATTTCACCCCACTAATAAGTTTTTTTTTTTGTTTCGCCGAAAATTTTGTTTAAAAATAAGTGAGTTAATTACAAAGTACAATTGGTGATGCAAAAAAAAAGCCCTCATATGGGTCTGTAGGTGAAAAATTGAAGGTGTTATGATTTTTAGAAGAGGAGGAAAATAAGTTTTAGATCGCGGGGGGTCCGAGCTCTGGACACCCCCACAATCTTCTATTTGGAGCCCCGGTTCACAACCCCTGCCAGAAACGGGAGCCACCACACCCCCTCCATAAAGCTCTATGGGAGAGCCTAAGATTGCTGAACAGCTCTCCCATAGAGCTTTATGGAAGGGGCGTGGCAGCCTCCGTTTCAGACGAGGCTAAGTTTTAGATCGCAGGGGGGTCTGATCACTGGGCCCCCCGCGATCTCCTGTTTGGAGCCCCGGTTCTCCAGCACAATTACCCCACCTCCCCACCGTTGATTCCCTACCTGAGCAAGTATCCAGCAGGCTCCAGCGAAGATCCCGGGTCCCCAGGCATCTTCTCCTGCAAGTACGGCCTCCATCTTCTTCCCAGATCCCCTCGACATCCAGGGGCGTTCTGACTAATGGCAGGGGATAGGAGGAGATCGCAGCTCTGCGACCTCACTCCTATGCCTTAGGCTGATCGGGGCTGTTGCTGACAACTCCGATCAGCCCTATTTTCCGGGTGATCGGGTCACCAGAGACCCGATCAGCCCGGAATTGGAGAAAATCGCATGTCTGAATTGACATGCGATTTTCTCCGATCGCCGACATGGGGGGGGTCTCAGGACCCCCCTGGGTGATGTGTCGGGGTGCCTGCTGAATGATTTCAGCAGGCATCCGGCTCCGGTCCCCAACCGGCTAGCGGTTGGGACCGGATTTCCCACGGGCGTATGGATACGCCCTAGGTCCTTAAGGATTCGGAATGCAGGGCGTATCCATACGCCCTGTGTCCTGCAGAGGTTAAAGGGGTACTCCACTGGAAAACATTTTATTTATTTTTTTATCAACTAGTGCCAGAAAGTTAAACAGATTTGTAAATTACTTCTATTAAAACAATCTTAATCCTTCCAGTACTTATCAGCTGTTGTATACTCCAGAGAAAGTTCTTTTCTTTTCTGTCTGACCACAGTGCTCTCTGCTGACACCTCTGTCCATTTTAGGAACTGTCCAGGGTAGGAGCCAATCCCTACAGCAAATCTGTCCTGCTATGGACAGTTCCTGATATGGACAGAGGTGTCAGCAGAGAGCACTGTGGTCAGACAGAAAGGAAATTCAAAAAGAAAAGAACTTCCTGTGGATCATACAGCAGCTGATAAGTACTGTAAAGATTAAGATTTTTTAATAGAAGTAATTTACAACAGTAGTTTAACTTTCTGGCACCATTTGATTTAAAAGAAAATGTTTCCAGTGGAGTACCCCTTTAAGGCCAAAATGAGCTTCATCCTTAGGAGGTTAAAGAGGACCTGTCGCCTACTAAAAAAAAAAAATAATAATAACATTTTTTTTTTTTTTAGATTTTAACCCCTTAAAGACGCATGACGTAAATGTACGTCCTGGTGCGGTGGTACGTAACGCACCAGGACGTACATTTACGTCCTGTGCATAACCGCGGACATCGGAGCGATGCCCGTGTCATGCGCGGCTGATCCCGGCTGCTGATTGCAGCCAGGGACCCGCCGGCAATGGCCGACGCCCGCGATCTTGCGGGCGTCCGCCATTAACCCCTGAGGTGCCGGGATCAATACAGATCCCGGCATCTGCGGCAGTGCGCGATTTGAATGAATGATCGGATCGCCCGCAGCGCTGCTGCGGGGATCCGATCATTCAGAACGCCGCACAGAGGTCCCCTTACCTTCCTCCGCCGGCTCCCGGTGTCTTCTGCTCTGGTCTGAGATCGAGCAGACCAGAACAGAAGATAGCCGATAAAACTGATCTGTTCTATGTCCTATACATAGAACAGATCAGTATTAGCAATCATGGTATTGCTATGAATAGTCCCCTATGGGGACTATTCAAGTGTAAAAAAAAATGTAAAAAATTTTAAAAGTAAAAAAAAAGTGAAAAATCCCCTCCCCCAATAAAAAAGTAAAACGTCCGTTTTTTCCTATTTTACCCCCAAAAAGCGTAAAAAATTTATTTTATAGACATATTTGGTATCGCCGCGTGCGTAAATGTCCGAACTATTAAAATAAAATGTTAATGATCCCGTACGGTAAACGGCATGAACGAAATTTTTTTTTCCAAAATTGCTACTTTTTTAATACATTTTATCAAAAAAAAAATATAAAAAATTTATTAAAAGTTTTTTATATGCAAATGTGGTATCAAAAAAAAGTACAGATCATGGCGCAAAAAATGAGCCCTCATACCGCCGCTTATACGGAAAAATAAAAAAGTTAGAGGTCATCAAAATAAAGGGATTATAAACGTACTAATTTGGTTAAAAAGTTTGTGATTTTTTTTAAGCGCAACAATAATAGAAAAGTATGTAATAATGGGTATCATTTTAATCGTATTGACCCTCAGAATAAAGAACACATGTCATTTTTACCATAAATTGTACGGCGTGAAAACGAAACCTTCCAAAATTTACAAAATTGCGGTTTTCTTTTTAATTTCCCCACACAAATAGTATTTTTGTTGGTTGCGCCATACATTTTATGGTAAAGTGAGTGATGGCATTACAACAGACAACTGGTCGCGCAAAAAACAAGCCCTCATACTAGTCTATGGATGAAAATATACAAAAGTTATGATTTTTAGAAGGCGAGGAGGAAATAACGAAAACGTAAAAATAAAATTGTCCAAGTCCTTAAGGCCCAAATGGGCTGAGTCCTTAAGGGGTTAAGGTTCTCATGATACTTTTGTACCATTTTTATTCTCTTTTTTTTTTTTTCAATTTTCAAAAATGTCCTGCCATTGTGCATTCAGCTTTCATCCGAACCTCTCCATGATCGCTTGATATAAGTCAATGTAAAAATATATAGTTTAAAATAGCCGATTATATTGTACCAACCATGTTACAACTCAATCCAGTAACGGGCGTCTTTGTCCCGAGCTTATGATAACATTCATGATTGTGATTGCAGTAAATTGTTTTTTGTTTTTTTCTTAGACTTCAAAGCAGCCACAAATGATGAAATGTCTACTACTTAGTGCAAAAATTTGGGAGAATGTTTTCCTTAAAAATGTTTTCCTTATAACAAAAAAAAAACAATGAAATTGCGAATGTTGTTTTTTGTCTTCTTGATTCGTTTTGACAGGTCTTTGGCATTGCGTAAAGTAATGGCTAAAGGGGTACTCCGCTGCTCAGCTTTTGGAACAAACTGTTCCGAATGCTGGAGCCTGCGCCGGGAGCTCATGATGTCATAGCCCCAGCGCATCATGATGGTAAGCCCCACACCCTCAATGCAAGTCTATGGGAGGGGGTGTGACAGTCGTCACACCCCCACCCATAGACTTGCATTGAGGGGGCGGGGCTATCACGTCACGAGCTCCCGACGCCGGCTCCAGCGTTCAGAACGGTTTGTTCGAAACGCCGAGCAGCGGAGTACCCCTTTAATAACTATACATAAAAAGATACATGCCAAAAAGACCACATGGTCCATCTAGTATGCCCTTACATTATTACATATAATAAATAATTAAATAATAATAATAGTCATTATACATATAGGGGGAGATTTATCAAAACCTGTGCAGAGGTAAAGTTGCTGAGTTGCACATTGCAACCAATCAGATCACTACTTTCATTTTTAAAGAGGCCTGGGGAAAAATGAAAGAAGCGATCTGATTGGTTGCTATGGGCAACTGCTGCACAATTCCTCTAGACAAGTTTTGATAAATGCCCCCCATAATTCTTTATAGATTAGATGGCATGGTTTTTATATGTATGAAACATTAAACAACCATTATTATACATTGGCCCTTATTTACTAAGAGTGTTGTGTTGGTTTCTTTGTGGGTTTTAATTCCCTACAATTTATTTTCCACGGTATTGACTAAGGTTTCCCTACATTTCCCACTTTCCCTACACTTTGCTTTTTTTTACACATGTTCTGATCTGTCTGGTTTTCCTCAGCTCAAATCCACCACATTTTATGTGGAAACCTTAGTAAATATGTTGGGTTTTTGTGAAAATGGCGGGAACATGCCCCTTTTTTGAGACCACGCCCCCTCCCATAGACTTGCATTGAGGGAGCGTGAGGTGACATCACTTGGGGGCGTGTGCATGACGTCACGACCCCAGTAGCCCGCACCCAGCTTCAGAACAAAATGTTTCAGATGCTGGGGCAGTGGAGTAACCCTTTAAGTTGCAGTATCACAAACAACCTATGGTACTGTTTTTTGGAAAAACTTCTTCAAGCCTATTAACTCAATGAACAGAAAAGTAGATAGTCTATGTTTTATCCCTTGAAGGTATCTGTATACTAAACATTCCATTCTCCCAAAATAACAGGTCAGCCTTGTAGATTTAAAGGGGTACTCCCGCGACAATTAAACATCCTGCCGAATGTCCATGTGGGGGACGGGATATGAGGTTGGGATATGCAGACGGGATATGAGGTCAGGATATGAGGCTGGGATATGAGGTTGGGGTATGAGGTCGGGCTATGTCGGGATATATGGTCGAGATATGAGGTTGGGATTATAGGACAGGATATGAGGGCGAGATATGCGGACGGGACATGAAGATGGGATATGAGGACAGGATATGAGGTCAGGATATGAGGTCAGGATATGAGGACAGGATATGAGGTCAGGATATGAGGACAGGATATGAGGTCAGGATATGAGGTCAGGATATGAGGACAGGATATGAGGTCGGGATATGAGGACAGGATATGAGGTCAGGATATGAGGACAGGATATGAGGTCAGGATATGAGGACAGGATATGAGGACAGGATATGAGGTCAGGATATGAGGACAGGATATGAGGTTGGGTTACGAGGTTGGGATATGAGGTCGAGAGAGAATAAATAAATGTTTTAAAGCAGTACTCCGGTGGAAAACTATTTTTTTAAATGAACTGGTGCCAGAAAGTTAAACAACTTTGTTAATTACTTGTATTAAAAAATCTTAATCCTTCCTGTACTTTTTAGCAGCTGTTTGCTACAGAGGAAATTCTTTATTTTTTGAATTTCTTTTTTTTCTTGTCCACAGTGCTCTCTGCTGACACCAGATGCCCGTATCAGGAACTGTCCAGAGCAGGAGAAAATCCCCATAGCAAACCTATGAGGCTCTGTACAGTTCCTGACACGGACAGAGGTGTCAGCAGAGAGCACTGTGGACAAGACAAAAAGAAACATCTATGGAAACTTTCATTATAACAAATATCTTTATGTTTCTTATGTCTACCGCTTGCTATTTTTTGTTGCTTTGTCTACTGTACAGAATGGAATGAATCTAATTATCTAGTCCCTACCATACTCTTAGTAGCACACTTTTTTGTAAACCCGTAACATTATCTTAGATACGTCGAAACGCGTTGTTTTTTATTTTTTTTTGTTACAGGGTATTGTCCTTGTTGTAAGATAGGGGGGATTGTCCCTGTTTTCGAGATAGGGGTACCATACCTCAAATAGGTCCTCCTTTGAAGGGTCCTTCTACTCTGGATATCTAGTGATTTAGTCAAATTTTTGTATTCAATTTTTGAGATTGTGTTGTTAATAAAGATTTGATAAATTTTAGCAATTTTTCTCTTGGTTTATTTTTTTTTTTATACATACACACATAAATGTTTTAAAGCGGTACTCCGTTTTATACATGTATAATTCACACAACATATAGTAAACTTTGAATACGTAGGAATGAAGAGATATCTACACACTTTAGGATATTTAGTTGTGTCCTTGTGGGTGCAAATAGGAAAATGTGTAGAAACCCATAACTGTAAGAAGAACGTTGCTTCTATTTCCGCATATCTAATTCTGTGTTTTTCCTTCTTCAGATCTTACAGGTGAATAAGGTGATGTCCATCCTGTTCTGTGTGATGTTTCTTCCTTATCTTTGTGGCATCCACGCTACCACCATGGATAAAAGGAATTTGCCAGAAAGTTCAGTCAATTCCCTATTTATTAAGCTCATGCAAGCAGACCTTCTCAAAAACAAACTTCCCAAGCAAGTGGTCAACACCAAGGAAGTAAAGCAGCAAAGTACGATACCGAAAGCGGAAATACTTGACTTGGACATGGTTGATAATGGGAAATCTGACTTCCAACCGGTCATCTCAATAGAAGCGGAGCTGTTTAAGCAGCAAAAACAAAAACGCTATAACTCACCGCGCGTGCTCTTGAGTGATAGTCTTCCCTTGGAACCACCACCTTTGTATCTTATGGATGACTTTATTGGACACTCTTCATCCTCCAACAGAACCTCAAGGAGGAAACGATTTGCCGACCACAAAAGTCACCGAGGGGAATATTCTGTGTGTGATAGTGAAAGTTTATGGGTCACAGATAAGTCAAATGCAATTGACATTCGGGGACATCAAGTAACTGTGTTGGGTGAAATTAAGACTGGGAATTCACCCGTCAAGCAATATTTTTATGAAACCAGATGTAAAGACGCCAGACCAGTCAAAAATGGCTGCCGAGGTATTGATGACAAACACTGGAATTCTCAATGTAAAACCTCCCAAACTTATGTCCGAGCATTGACTTCAGAAAACAATAAACTGGTGGGCTGGCGATGGATAAGAATAGACACGTCTTGCGTGTGCGCGTTATCGAGGAAAATAGGAAGAACATAGCTTCGACTTTTCATTATATAAATTATTACTTTAAATTATATAATATGCATGTAGCATATAAATGTCTATATTGTTTATATATTATAAGATGTTCTTATTTATTAAATTTCAGCAAACGTATATAAGCTTTATCTCCTCTCCAGATGGATCTCAGAAGAAGTCTGTGCCTTCTTTCGGGGGCATTGTAGAAAAAAAAAAAATTCCCAAAAAGTATACATCTAATTCTACTGCGAGCAGTATATAAGTAATATGACCCAGATCTATATGTCAGTATTCCTCCTACAGTATTTTCATGCCACCGACTTTTTCTTAGTAGACTTTTTTTTTTAAATCCGACTATATCAGAGATGTATAAATTGTATGAACATTATATTCAATTGCAATATATTTTACCTCAATTAAAAGAAGAAAAAAAATAATATTTAAATTTTTTTTACTTGTTCCATTTCAATCAAAATGTTGAAATAAGATCCTGGTGATGTTATATGTGACTTTAGTTTGTTGCTTTTTGTATATATAAGATATGTTTTTATCGATATAGACTGGCTTTTTTCTTATCTCTGACTTTTTTAAAAGCAGTTGCCCAAAAAGTAAATGGCACCAAAGATAAATAAACATAATTGTAACCCCCCCCCCCCCCCCCCCCTTAACATTGTAGGGTTTTTCCCATCAAAGACCCAATTTTATTTCCCATCATAAACCCTGGGCCAATTCCCTTATACTTTTGGAGAGGAAGCTCCTTAACCGGTTCCCACTAGTATAGGACCACCTAGCGTTAGACCTCTAAGGTCCCCCTGGCATAAGGGGATGTAAACCATTGTAGTATCCCAAATGATAAAAGTGGGCCACGTCCAAGACTCAAGTTTCTTTTCCCCTCTTGAACCCTGAGACAGTTTCCTGGCCACTTTGGACAGAAGGAACCATAACAGGTTCTCACTAGAATAGGACCACCTAGCGTTAGACCTCTAAGGGCTCCCTGGCATCATGGGATGTAAACCATTGTAGTATCCCAAATGGTAAAAGTGGGCCACGTTCAAGACTCAAGTTTCTTTTCCCCTCTTGAACCCTGGGACAGTTTCCTGGTCCCTTTGGACAGAAGGAACCTTAACAGGTTCTCGTGAGTATAGGACCAACCAGACATAGACCTCTCTTAGGACCCATGGCATTATGGTTTGTTCATGATTGTTTACCTGTCATGAAGCCTGGCCAATTTCCTGGTCCCTTTGCAGAGGGATCTCCTAAGTAGATTCTCACTATTCTAGGACCAACCAGGGTTAGACATCTCAAAGGCCACATGGCATCATGGTCTGTCTCCATGTGTGTGAACCATTGTAGTACCCAAATGTAGTACCCAAATGCAAAAAGTAAGTCACATCAAAGACCCACATTTCTTTTTCTGTCATGGTTTGTCTCAATGATATGTAAACCCTTTTAGTGTCCCGAATGCAAATTATTATCAGACTTTGGGTTACGTTTTACTGCCAACGTTACTGAAAAACCATTATATATATACTGTATTGAAAATGGCCTCACTGACAATATGTGACAAAAAGATATTCTCAATTTCTCTCATTTTCAAATGTAAATTAGGAAATATCAAGAGTAGATATCAATTGATCTACCCCTGTTAAATGTCAAATATATCCAATACTGGCAGTGTGTTGACTGTATAAATCATTGGAGTTAATTGAAATAAAGTAAATTTTATATGTATTTTAATTTTTTTTACTATCCCTATGAATTATTTAAAAATTGTACCTATAAATTACCAAGGTCCTAACCTTAAAGGGGTACTCCGCCCCTAGACATCTTATCCCCTATCCAAAGTATAGGGGATAAGACTTCAGATCGTGGGGGTCCCGCTGCTGGGGACCCCCGGGATCTCGGCTGCAGCACCCACCTCAACGGCTTCCGGCAACGCTGGAGGTTTCGGATCCCGACCACGCGAGCGGAAGCGCGTGATGTCACGACTCCGCCCCCGTATGACGTCACGCCCCGCCCCTCAATGCAAGTCTATGAGAGACTTGCATTGAGGGGCGGGGCGTGACGTCACACGTGGGCGGAGTCATGACGTCACACTCTTCCGCTCGCGTGGTCGGGATCCGAAGCCTCCAGCGTTGCCGGATGCCATTGAGGTGGGTGCTGCAGCCGAGATCCCGGGGGGTCCATAGCAGCGGGACCCCCGTGATCTGATAGGGGATAAGATGTCTAGGGGTGGAGTACCCCTATAAAGAGGTTCTCTATTGAGTGCAATCTCTTTTTGTTTGAATGGACCCTGATGACAAATTGACCTAAAGGTGTCCTGCTGCTGAGACTCCTAGTGATCATATGTGATCTGTAAGGGAACATGGTTCATATTCTCTGCAGCACTCCCACAGGGAAAATGTGGCATTACACTGCTCCAAATTGAACCCAATGGGTTCTCTTCGTGATGCAGAAGTCCTTACTGTTTGTATTCATTCTTCTCCATTCTGGCTAATAGATAAGGGTTTCGGATAGGGGAAAATCTTTTGGTAACTCAGGACTACCTAATCTCTAAACTAGACAACCCCTTAACCTGTTTAATCTAAGTGTCAGTGTTACTTCCATAGAAACTGTGTTAGGAAACTCTCTAACTGGGGCTTAAGAAACTGTTGATTTTAATGGTCCTTCTATGGTCCTTACACTCTGGGTTCTAGCAGTCTCCTTGATTTATAGTCACTGATGATCTCTTTCAACATAGCTCAATAAACAGTCCGTAGATAACTGAAGGCATGAAACTAAGGAACCTACGGCAAAGCTTGCCTAAGGGACAAGGCTCTTCTGAAGAAGGACCCATGTTAACACCATCTACCTACAACCAGAATACTCAATATTTATAAAAAAAAAATAATGTTATAAAACATGTTCAGTCCATAATGGGCACCATACGTCGTGTTTATTCAATATTGCCATAAGTCATTTCATTACATGACTGGACTATAGGAAATGTGCAATTGTAAATTATAACTGATATATATATATATATATATATATATATATATATATATATATATATATATATCTCAAAGATCCACAAATATCTGGAAATATTGGGACACACACAATGATAAATTGTGAGGACAAAGGACAATCTGGCAGATGTTCTCCAGACTCTTCAATATCCCGGGGTGTATCATTATTTACAGCCCCCTATGTCCGGTGAATATATGAAACGAGATGGAATAGCATAAAACATCACAGACGCAGCCCTCTCTCCGAGCACCCATATTGCAAATACATAAAGTAGAGAATTGACCTTGTCAGATTTGTTTGAAAAAATGAAGGAAAGAAAAAAAAAAGAAAAAAGATATTTTATAAAGTTTTTCTCCATTTGTATGAAATGACCAAAGTTATGCAAGGATTTTCTGTTTTCCACTCATGTTTTTGACAGATGTTTTGTGCAGTTCAAAGCTGAAGCAAAATTTGATACGTCCTCCAAGTAGCTTTATTCAATATGTTTTGTATTATTTTCTGTATGAAATAAATGTGTCTTTTGATATGGAAAGATCTTACTTAATCTCAGTGGTTTGCCTGAAATCTCTTAAACAACCTTTTATATATGTCGTTCTATTATCTATCTATCTTTCTATCTATTTCCTATCTATCTATCATCTATCTATCTATCTATTATATCTTTCTATCTATCTCCTATCTATCTATCATCTATCTATCTACCTATCTATTTATTATATCTTTCTATCTTTCTATCTATTTCCTATCTATCTATCTATCTATCATCTATCTATCTATCTATCTATCTATCTATCTATTATATCTTTCTATCTATCTCCTATCTCTCTATCATCTATCTATCTATCTATCTATCTATCTATTATATCTTTCTATCTATCTCCTATCTTTCTATCATCTATCTATCTACCTATCTATTTATTATATCTTTCTATCTTTCTATCTATCTCATATCTATTTTTCCATATCAATCTATCTCATATATATCTATCTCATAGCTATCTATCCATATCAATCTATCATATCTATCTATCTATCATATCTATCTATCTATCTATCTATCTATGTATCTATCTATCTCATATCTATCTATCTATATATCCATCTATCTATCTATCTATCTATCTATCTATCTATCTATCTCATATCTATCTATCTATTTATCTCCTATCTATCTATCTATCTATCTATCAATCATCTATCAATCTCATATCTATCATCTATATATCTATCTCCTATCTATCTATCTCCTATCTATCTATCTCATAACTATCTATCTCATATCTATCATCTATATATCTATCTCCTATCTATCTATCTCATAACTATCTATCTCATATCTATCATCTATATATCTATCTCCTATCTATCTATCTCATAACTATCTCTTTAAATATTGGTGTATCAATCTAATGTCATATGTATCTTACATCACCTAAATGTGTATCTACAGTCTTGGCCGTAAATGTTGGCACCCCTGTAATTTTTCAATAAATGAAGTATTTCTCACAGAAAAGGATTGCAGTAACACATGTTTTGCTATACACATGTTTATTCCCTTTGTGTGTATTGGAACTAAACCAAAAAAGGGAGGAAAAAATGCAAATTGGGCATAAAGTCACCAAACTCCAAAAATGGTCTGGACAAAATTATTGTCACCCTTTCAAAATTGTTGAAAAATAAGATTGTTTCAAGCATGTGATGCTCCTTTAAACTCACCTGGGGCAAGTAACAGGTGTGGGCAATATAAAAACAACAAAACCTACAAAAATTAGCCCAAAAATATTCAAAATTTCATCTTTATTATTGCATACAAACAGGTAGAAAAACATCCATAAAATAACCCACCCTTAAAATACTCCCCAACAAAAAGCTAAGCAGAATACCACTGGGATATATACAAAGATCACAATACTACCAATAATACAGTCCTGCAGTATCAGTTTAGTCAGCACACAATAGAACGATATCTCAAGTCAAAACTTTACCTAATTGTGACATGCTGACGACTGCTCGGTGGTTATCCTGCGACCTCGACACGTGTTTCGGATAATCCCTTTCTCAAGAGGCGCTCAAATATAAAAACAACAACTGAAAGCAGATAAAAAGGAGAGAAGTTCACTTAGTCTTTGCATTGTGTGTATGTGTGTGCCACACCAATCATGGACAACAGAAAGAGGAGAAGAGAACTGTCTGAGGACTTGAGAACCAAAAGTGTGGAAAAACATCAACAATCTCAAGGCTACAAGTCCATCTCCAGACATCTAGATTTGCCTTTGTCCACAGTGCGCAACATTATCAAGAAGTTTGCAACCCATGGCACTGTAGCTAATCTCCCTGGGCATGGATGGAAAAGAAACATTGATGAAAGGTGTCAACGCAGGATAGTCCGGATGGTGGATAAGCAGCCCCAAACAAGTTCCAAAGATAGTCAAGCTGCCCTGCAGGCTCAGGGAGCTTCAGTGTCAGCGCAAACTATCCATCGACGTTTAAATGAAATGAAACGCTATGGCAGGAGACCCAGGAGGACCCCACTGCTGACACAGAGACATAAAAAAAAAGCAAGACTACATTCTGCCAAAATGAACTTGAGTAAGCCAAAATCCTTCTGGGAAAATGTCTTGTGGACAGATGAGACCAAGATAGGGCTTTTGGGTAAAGCACATCATTCTACTGATTACTGAAAATGGAATGAGGCCTACAAAGAAAAGAACACAGTACCTACAGTGAAATATGGTGGAGGGTCAATTATGTTTTGGGGTTGTTTTGCTGCCCCTGGCACTGGGGGCCTTGAATGTGTACAAGACATCATGAAATCTCAGGATTACCAATGGATTTTGGGTCACACTGTACAGCCCAGTGTCAGAAAGCTGGGTTTGCATCCAAGATCTTGGGTCTTCCAGCAGGACAATGACCCCAAACATATGTCAAAAAGCCCCCAGAAATGGATGACAACAAAGCGCTGGAGAGTTCTGAAGTGGCAGCAATGAGTCCAGATCTAAATCCCATTGATCACCTGTGGAGAGATCTTAAAATTGCTGTTGGGAAAAGGCGCCTTCCAATAAGAGAGACCTGGAGCAGTTTGTAAAGGAAGAGTGGTCCAACATTCCGGCTGAGAGGTGTAAGAAGCTTATTGATGGTTATAGGAAGCCACTGATTTCAGTTATTTTTCCCAAAGGGTGTGCAACCAAATATTAAGTTAAGGGTGCCAATAAATTTGTCCAGACCATTTTTGGAGTTTGGTGACATTATGTCCAATTTGCTTTTTTCCTCCCTTTTTTGGTTTAGTTCCAATACACACAAAGGGAATAAACATGTGTATAGCAAAACATGTGTTACTGCAATCCTTTTCTGTGAGAAATACTTCATTTTCTAGAAAAATTTCAGGGGTGCCAACATTTACAGCCATGACTGTATTATTCAACTTTTCTATTTTTGTTTCTTTCTTTCTTCCTTTATTTAAAATCTATCTCTCTCATATCTATCTATCTATCTATCTATCTATCTATCTATCTATCTCATATCTATCCATCTATTTATCTATCTCATATCTATCTATCTCATATCTATCTCATATCTATCTATCTATCTATCTATCTAATATCTATCTATCTCATATCTATCTATCTCATATCTATCTATCTATCTCATATCTATCTATCTCATATCTATCTCATATCTATCTATCTATCTATCTATCTATCTAATATCTATCTATCTCATATCTATCTATCTATTTATCTATCTATCTCATTTTTATCTATCTATCTCATATCTATCTATCTATCCATCTAGCCATCTCATATCTATCTATCTATCTATCTATCTATCTCATATCTGTCTCATCTCTATCTATCTCATATCTATCTATCTATCTATCTATCTCATATCTATCTATCCATCTATCTATCTCATATCTATCTATCTCATATCTGTCTCATATCTATCTATCTATCTATCTATCTATCTCATATCTATCTATCTATCTATCTAATATCTATCTATCTCATATCTATCTATCTATCTATCTATCTCTCTAGTAAAAAGAAACGGGTAGCACTACGGTGTGCAGGATGGTGCTCGCTGGTTGACTCGGTCCCAAGTCCCAGGTAAATATCAAATGAAGGCAGCGGCACTCGCGAAATACAGGTGAATAATGTGTGGCTTTATTCACAAAGCATCAGGTATTACCTGATGCTTTGTGAATAAAGCCACACATTATTCACCTGTATTTCGCGAGTGCCGCTGCCTTCATTTGATATCTATCTCTCTATATATCCATCTCATATCTATCTATCTATCTCATATCTGTCTCATATCCATCTATCTATCTATCTCATATATATCTATCTATCCATCTATCTATCTATCTATCTCATATCTATCTATCTATCTCATATCTATCTCATATCTATCTGTCTCATATCTATCTATCTCATATCTGTCTCATATCTATCTATCTATCTATCTCATATCTATCTATCCATCTATCTATCTATCTCATATCTATCTATCTATCTCATATCTGTCTCATATCTATCTATCTCATATCTATCTATCTATCTATCTTAATATCCATCTATCTATCTATTTATCTATCTATCTCATATCTAATCTATCTATCTCATATCTATCTATCTATCTCATATCTGTCTCATATCTATCTATCTATTTCATATCTATCTATCTATCTATCTATCTCATGTCTATCTCACATCTATCTATCTGATATCTATCTATCTATCTGATATCTATCTATCTATTTATCTATTTATCCATCTATATATTTATCTTTCTATCTCATATCTATATATCTATCTATCTATCTATCTATCTATCTATCTCATATCTATCTATCTATATCTCATATCTATCTATCCATCTCATATCTATCTCATATCTATCTATCTATTTCATATCTATCTATCTATCTATCTCATAGCTATCTATACCATATCTATCTATCCATCTCATATTTATCTCATATCTATCTATCTATCTCATATCTATCTATCTCATATCTATCTATCTATCTCATATCTATCTATCTATCTATCTATCTATCTATCTATCTATCTATCTCATATCTATCTATCTATCTCATATCTATCTACAGTATCTATCTATCTCATATCTATCTATCTATCTCATATCTGTCTATCTCATTTCTATCTATCTATCTATCTCATATCTATCTATCTATCTCATATCTATCTATCTATCTCATATCTATCTACAGTATCTATCTATCTCATATCTATCTATCTCATATCTTTCTATCTCATATCTATCTATCTCATATCTATCTATCTATCTATCTATCTATCTATCTATCTCATATCTATCTATCTATCTATCTATCTCATATCTATCTATCTATCTATCTATCTATCTATCTCATATCTATCTATCTACAGTATCTATCTATCTCATATCTATCTATCTACAGTATCTATCTATCTATCTATCTATCTATCTCATATCTATCTATCTCATATCTATCATCAATCTATCTATTGATCTATATTCATACATTTATCTATCTGCACACAGTGTGGAAACAACCTGACAGATTTGACCCCAATTCAACATTTATCTATTTACGAGACATTTGGAACAATTCTAAAAACGGTGTACATGAGAATAGGACTAATGGTGGGATATTTCCATACTTTGTCCATGTCACATTTTCTGTGTAATAATGCGGCATCTCCTTTCATGTACAGGGCCCGAAATGTCATCTATAAGTTTCCTAGAGCGGTGATGCATAAGTAATTCGTACCACACGTTCACAAAAATGTCACCAACGCCATGAAGAAAGTCTGCATTAAACAATAGGCATCTTGTTGTGGAGTCCCCATTTGTCACTCGTTGTGTCTTCATATGGTATGTGGGTTTGGGGAGAAGGCTTGGAGTCAGCGGGTCTTTGTTAGGTTAGTAGAGAATACATTGTATGGAAGAATTGCTTTCCAATCTTTAGATTTTCCTATGGAATGCAAAACTCATCCTCTGTCTACCACGGGACCACGGCTGGACAAGTAACATGGGTTATATATTGTCATATACAGAGAGAATAAAATAGCAGTACTGTGCTCGTATGGACATAGTCACTAACATTGTAAAAGCCATAAACGGGACATTTAAAGGGGTACTCCACTGAAAAACATTTTTTGTTCAATCAACTGGGGCCAGAAAGTTAAACAGATTTGTAAATTACTTCTATTATAGAATCTTAATCTTTCCAGTACTTATCAGCTGCTGTATGCTCCACAGGAAGTTCTTTTCTTTTAGAATTTCCTTTCCGTCTGACCACAGCGCTCTCTGCTGACACCTCTGTCCATTTTAGGAACTGTCCGGAGTAGGAGCAAATCCCAATAGAAAACCTCTCCTGCTCTGGGCAGTTCCTAAAATGGACAGAGGTGTCAGCAGAGAGCACTGTGGTCAGACGGAAAGGAAATTCAAAATAAAAGAACTTCCTGTGGAGCATATAGCAGCTGATATGTACTGGAAGGATTAAGATTTTTAAATAGAAGTAATTTGCAAATCTGTTTAAGGCGGCATTCAGATCTCGTTTTCGCAATACGGGTCCTGTATCCCGTTTCTGTACAAAAAACGTGTCTCTCCAAACTGGACCGAAACGTATGCAACCGTTTATGCCTCCTTGTTTTTTTAAGCCATATACGGTTAGAAAACGGATGTACATTTGACTACGTTTTAATACGTTTTCCTTGAAAAAAAAAACGATAGGGTTTTATGTTTAAAATGTTTGTGTATAAATAAAGTTCTTTTTTTTCTTGAATTTCCCAAAAAAATTTAATAAAATAAAGTAAAATAAAAATGAAAAAAAGTATTGTCCAAACCGGATGTAACCGTACGCACATACGGTTCAATACGGTTACCATAGAACTCAATTTTAAATTAACCGTATACAGGTTGGATACGGTTTTTGACCGGGACACAAAACCGTAGTAGACTACGGTTTAGTGTACTGTTAAAAACCGTATAAACCCGTAAATGATGCTAAACGTACACAACCTAATGCTACGGTCGGCATACGGTTTACATTGAAATGTCTATATATACAGTTTGCAATAAAGTATCTGAAACCAGATACGGCAACCATATTGCAAAAACGAGATGTGAATGCAGCCTAACCCTTTAAGCCCCAGGAAAGGCCCCAATCAAATGTCTTTGGGTGGCATTTACATAAACTCCACCTCTTTGTTACTGTTGGAAAGTATAGATAAGATAAAGGGTCATCTCAGGATACAGGGCCTGGCTGGGGGCCCTGAAAAGACATTGCCAAATGCATTAGCGCACTACAATTACCCTAGCAGGGTATAAGTATAAGGTGGTAATATAGAATACAATTATTTTTGTCTTAAAGGGGTATTGCGATATAAAAAAATTGTATTTAAATAAGACTATTACTGATTACTAATTTATGAGTTACTAATATAGAATTATTACAAAACACTGGCTTTGAGTGATTCATTCCTGACAGGAAGTTGTTTAGTTCTCTTCGTGTCAATATGGTGTTGTCTCAGCAGCTGCCCCGCTCCTCCCTCTCTTCTGACAGGAAATTGTGTAGTCTTTACATTGTCAGTGTGGTGTTGTCTCTGCAGCTTCCTGGCTCTTCCCTCTCTCTTCTGAAAGGAAGTTTTGTATTTCTATCCTTTTCAGTGTGGTGTTGTCTCTGGCTCCCCTGCTACAGGAAGTTGTGTAGTGCTTGCATTATCAGCATGGTGTTGTCTCAGCAGCTCCCTGGCTTCTCCCTCTCTCCCACGATAACGCATCCTCATCTTCCCTCTCAGATGGCATGAAGATGCAAAATTTTTATAAAAAAAATAAATAAAGCTAAAACAATAAAAATAAAATAAAAATAAATAAATAAATATATATATATATATATATATATATATATATATATATATAATAGTAGTAAAAATAATATAATACCAGCAGTAGATCTATAAAAGTCTGCAGAAAACTATGAACATTCTATATTACCAAAAAGTAGCACATTTTTGTAAATCAAATTTTTGTAAATCCAAAGTAAAAAAAAATAAAAAATTGAAATTCCTTTTTCCTCCCATGACACATTTTGAAAATGTTTTGTGAAATAAACAAAAAACAAAACAAAAACTACAAAGTGTGTAGCTTAGAAAGCCCATTGTTCTAATATGGATTGCAAACATTAATCCAAATGATACAAAACAGATGGCAAGCACAGAGCTTTGTTAGGATTGTTTATAGGAAGGCTATGTGGTATTATTGGCTTCCAACAATCTTTTGTCAGGCTCCAGTCTCCTTTCTGTACTTGGTTTTATGTTACAAAAAGCATAAAAGCTATCATTAACCCTGTGATGGCCGATGCGGCGATGGTGGTGACATGTGACCTCGGCATTTCACGGATATCGCTTCACTTTAGGAATTAATTTGGAGCATTTGTTATATGGCACTACTACACCGGGATCTGTGACTAGATGGAGGCATTCCAGGGAACTTGTTTGTTAATAAATAATAACATTATATGTATATTTGTAGTATACACTGGGTAACAAAAAAAAAAGTGTATATTTTTGGGTGAAAAAATGGTTTATACCACTTACAACTAGAGGTCCCTCTACTGTTCAAAACCTGTCTTGTCCCTGCAGCTATTGCCTGTGTGTCTTGGCTGGGACAAAATACAGGAAGTGTGGGTGGGACAAGCAGGGCTTTTTTTCAGGTTTCCAGCATGTCAATTAGCCTGCTGTGTGAGCTGGGGGGATGTCACAGAGCCTTACTGCACAGAGCAGCCAGTGAGATGTAATGGCAAGCAAGGGAATGCTCTCCCTCCTCCTCAGTGAACTGCATAAAGTATGAGCAACATATACAAGGGAATTAGGAGTAATTAAAGGATAAAAAACAGGATTTGAGGACACAGCCAAGATTAGCACAAGGTAAAGCCTGATTTCTTGTGAGTGGTACATGTTAAAGTAAAAAAAAAAATGTAAAAAAATCTGATTCTATCCTGTCTTTATATCCTGACCTCAAGACCTCATATCACCTCCTCATATCCTGACCTCAAATCCCGGTCTTATATCCAGTTCACGCACTCCAACCTTACACCCCAGAGAGACGGACATCAGAGGTCAGCAAACTGGATCTTCTTGGGGAGTGCTAGCTGACAGAGATGAGCAGCCGTGATGGAAAGTATTGGAGATTTATTGTTTAAAATACATAAAACAAGGCTATGAAAGGGCATTTCAAACCCGGACCAGGTTCTTCGTCAGGTATACACACACTGGAGAGAACGGTTGTTACGCCGAGCGCTCCGGGTTCCCGCTCCTCCCCGGAGCGCTCGCTTCACCTCCTCCGCTGCAGCGCCCCGGTCACGTCCTCTGACCCGGGGCGCTGCGATCCTGCTGCTAGCCGGGATGCGATTCGCGATGCGGGTAGCGCCCGCTCGCGATGCGCACCCCGGCTCTCCTACCTGACTCGCTCCCCGTCTGTTCTGTCCCGGCGCGCGCGGCCCCGCTCCCTAGGGCGCGCGCGCGCCGGGTCTCTGCGATTTAAAGGGCCACTGCGCCGCTGATTGGCGCAGTGGTTCCAATTAGAGTTATCACCTGTGCACTCCCTATATTACCTCACTTCCCTTGCACTCCCTTGCCGGATCTTGTTGCCTTAGTGCCAGTGAAAGCGTTCCTTGTGTGTCCTTTGCCAGTGTTTCCAGACCTTCTGCCGTTGCCCCTGACTACGATCCTTGCTGCCTGCCCCGACCTTCTGCTACGTCCGACCTTGCTTCTGCCTACTCCCTTGTACCGCGCCTATCTTCAGCAGCCAGAGAGGTGAGCCGTTGCTAGTGGATACGACCTGGTCACTACCGCCGCAGCAAGACCATCCCGCTTTGCGGCGGGCTCTGGTGAAAACCAGTAGTGGCTTAGAACCGGTCCACTAGCACGGTCCACGCCAATCCCTCTCTGGCACAGAGGGTCCACTACCTGCCAGCCGGCATCGTGACAGTAGATCCGGCCATGGATCCCGCTGAAGTTCCTCTGCCAGTTGTCGCTGACCTCACCACGGTGGTCGCCCAGCAGTCACAACAGATTGCGCAACAAGGCCAACAGCTGTCTCAACTGACCATTATGCTACAACAGTTGCTACCACAGCTTCAGCAGTCATCTCCTCCGCCAGCTCCTGCACCTCCTCCGCAGCGAGTGGCCGCTCCTGGGATACGCTTATCCTTGCCGGATAAGTTTGATGGGGACTCTAAGTTTTGCCGTGGCTTCCTTTCCCAATGTTCCCTGCATCTGGAGATGATGTCGGACCTGTTTCCCACTGAAAGGTCTAAGGTGGCTTTCGTAGTCAGTCTTCTGTCCGGAAAAGCCCTGTCATGGGCCACACCGCTCTGGGACCGCAATGACCCCGTCACTGCCTCAGTACACTCCTTCTTCTCGGAAATCCGAAGTGTCTTTGAGGAACCTGCCCGAGCCTCTTCTGCTGAGACTGCCCTGTTGAACCTGGTCCAGGGTAATTCTTCCGTTGGCGAGTATGCCGTACAATTCCGTACACTTGCTTCAGAATTGTCCTGGAATAATGAGGCCCTCTGCGCGACCTTCAAAAAAGGCCTATCCAGCAACATTAAAGATGTTCTGGCCGCACGAGAAATTCCTGCTAATCTACATGAACTTATTCACCTAGCCACTCGCATTGACATGCGTTTTTCTGAAAGGCGTCAGGAACTCCGCCAAGATATGGACTCTGTTCGCACGAGGCGTTTCGTCTCCTCGGCACCTCTCTCCTCTGGTCCCCTGCAATCTGTTCCTGTGCCTCCCGCCGTGGAGGCTATGCAGGTCGACCGGTCTCGCCTGACACCTCAAGAGAGGACACGACGCCGTATGGAGAACCTCTGCCTGTACTGTGCTAGTACCGAACACTTCCTGAGGGATTGTCCTATCCGTCCTCCCCGCCTGGAAAGACGTACGCTGACTCCGCACAAAGGTGAGACAGTCCTTGATGTCTACTCTGCTTCTCCACGTCTTACTGTGCCTGTGCGGATGTCTGCTTCTGCCTTCTCCTTCTCTACAGTGGCCTTCTTGGACTCTGGTTCTGCAGGAAATTTTATTTTGGCCTCTCTCGTCAACAGGTTCAACATCCCAGTGACCAGTCTCGCCAGACCCCTCTACATCAATTGTGTAAATAATGAAAGATTGGACTGTACCATACGTTTCCGCACGGAGCCCCTTCTTATGAGCATCGGATCTCATCATGAGAGGATTGAACTTTTGGTCCTCCCCAATTGCACCTCGGAGATTCTCCTTGGACTTCCCTGGCTTCAACTTCATTCCCCAACCCTGGATTGGTCCACTGGGGAGATCAAGAGTTGGGGGTCCTCTTGTTCTAAGAACTGTCTAAAACCGGTTCCCAGTAACCCTTGCCGTAACTCTGTGGTTCCTCCAGTAACCGGTCTCCCCAAGGCCTATATGGACTTCGCGGATGTGTTCTGCAAAAAACAAGCTGAGACTCTACCTCCTCACAGGCCTTATGATTGCCCTATCGACCTCCTCCCGGGTACTACTCCACCCCGGGGCAGAATTTATCCTCTCTCTGCCCCAGAGACTCTTGCCATGTCCGAATACGTCCAGGAGAATCTAAAAAGGGGCTTTATCCGTAAATCCTCCTCTCCTGCCGGAGCCGGATTTTTCTTTGTCTCCAAAAAAGATGGCTCCCTACGTCCTTGCATTGACTACCGCGGTCTTAATAAAATCACGGTTAAGAACCGCTACCCCTTACCCCTCATCTCTGAACTCTTTGATCGCCTCCAAGGTGCCCACATCTTCACTAAATTGGACTTAAGAGGCGCCTATAACCTCATCCGCATCAGAGAGGGGGACGAGTGGAAAACGGCATTTAACACCAGAGATGGACACTTTGAGTATCTGGTCATGCCCTTTGGACTGTGCAATGCCCCTGCCGTCTTCCAAGACTTTGTCAATGAAATTTTTCGTGATCTATTGTACTCCTGTGTTGTGGTATATCTGGACGATATCCTAATTTTTTCTGCCAATCTAGAGGAACACCGCCGGCATGTCCGTATGGTTCTTCAGAGACTTCGTGACAACCAACTCTATGCCAAAATTGAGAAATGCCTGTTTGAATGCCAATCTCTTCCTTTTCTAGGATATTTGGTCTCTGGCCAGGGACTACAGATGGATCCAGACAAACTCTCTGCCGTCTTAAATTGGCCACGCCCCTCCGGACTCCGTGCTATCCAACGCTTTTTGGGGTTCGCCAATTATTACAGGCAATTTATTCCACATTTTTCTACCATTGTGGCTCCTATCGTGGCTTTAACCAAGAAAAATGCTGATCCCAAGTCCTGGCCTCCTCAAGCAGAAGACTCCTTTAAACAACTCAAGTCTGCCTTTTCTTCGGCTCCCGTGCTCTCCAGACCTGACCCTTCCAAACCCTTCCTATTGGAGGTTGATGCCTCCTCAGTAGGAGCTGGAGCTGTTCTTCTACAAAAAAATCCTTCCGGGCATGCTGTCACTTGTGGTTTTTTCTCTAGGACCTTCTCTCCAGCGGAGAGGAACTACTCCATCGGGGATCGAGAGCTTCTAGCCATTAAATTAGCACTTGAGGAATGGAGGCATCTGCTGGAGGGATCAAGATTTCCTGTTATTATCTACACCGACCACAAGAACCTCTCCTACCTCCAGTCGGCCCAACGGCTGAATCCTCGCCAGGCCCGGTGGTCTCTGTTCTTTGCCCGATTTAATTTTGAGATTCACTTTCGTCCTGCCGATAAGAACATTAGAGCCGATGCTCTCTCTCGTTCCTCGGATGCCTCAGAAGTTGATCTCCCTCCGCAGCACATCATTCCACCCGACTGCCTGATCTCCACTTCTCCTGCCTCCATCAGACAGACTCCTCCAGGAAAGACCTTTGTTTCTCCACGCCAACGCCTCGGAATCCTCAAATGGGGTCACTCCTCCCATCTCGCAGGTCATGCGGGCATCAAGAAATCTGTGCAACTCATCTCCCGCTTCTATTGGTGGCCGACTCTGGAGACGGATGTTGGGGACTTTGTGCGAGCCTGCACTATCTGTGCCCGGGATAAGACTCCTCGCCAGAAGCCCGCTGGGTTTCTTCATCCTCTGCCTGTCCCCGAACAGCCTTGGTCTCTGATTGGTATGGATTTTATTACTGATTTACCCCCTTCCCGTGGCAACACCGTTATTTGGGTGGTCGTTGATCGATTCTCCAAAATGGCACATTTCATTCCTCTTCCTGGTCTTCCTTCTGCGCCTCAGTTGGCTAAACAATTTTTTGTACACATTTTTCGTCTTCACGGGTTGCCTACGCAGATTGTCTCGGATAGAGGGGTCCAATTCGTGTCTAAATTCTGGAGAGCTCTCTGTAAACAACTCAAGATTAAATTAAATTTTTCCTCTGCATATCATCCCCAGTCCAATGGACAAGTAGAAAGAATTAACCAGATCCTGGGTGATTATTTGCGACATTTTGTTTCCTCCCGCCAGGATGACTGGGCAGATCTCCTTCCATGGGCCGAATTCTCGTATAACTTCAGGGTCTCTGAATCTTCCTCCAAATCCCCATTTTTCGTGGTGTACGGCCGTCACCCTCTTCCCCCCCTCCCTACCCCCTTGCCCTCTGGTCTGCCCGCTGTGGATGAAATTTCTCGTGACCTTTCCATTATATGGAGAGAGACCCAAAATTCTCTCTTACAGGCTTCTTCACGCATGAAGAGGTTCGCGGATAAGAAAAGAAGAGCTCCCCCCGTTTTTTCCCCTGGAGACAAGGTATGGCTCTCCGCTAAATATGTCCGCTTCCGTGTCCCTAGCTACAAGTTGGGACCACGCTATCTTGGTCCTTTCAAAATTCTGTGTCTAATTAATCCTGTCTCTTATAAACTTCTTCTTCCTCCTTCTCTTCGTATCCCTAATGCCTTTCACGTCTCTCTTCTCAAACCACTCATCCTCAACCGTTTTTCTCCCAAATCTGTTCCTCCCACTCCTGTTTCCGGCTCCTCGGACGTCTTCTCGGTCAAGGAGATTTTGGCTGCCAAAAAGGTCAGAGGAAAAAATTTTTTTTTAGTAGACTGGGAAGGTTGTGGTCCTGAAGAGAGATCCTGGGAACCTGAGGACAACATCCTTGACAAAAGTCTGCTCCTCAGGTTCTCAGGCTCCAAGAAGAGGGGGAGACCCAAGGGGGGGGGTACTGTTACGCCGAGCGCTCCGGGTTCCCGCTCCTCCCCGGAGCGCTCGCTTCACCTCCTCCGCTGCAGCGCCCCGGTCACGTCCTCTGACCCGGGGCGCTGCGATCCTGCTGCTAGCCGGGATGCGATTCGCGATGCGGGTAGCGCCCGCTCGCGATGCGCACCCCGGCTCTCCTACCTGACTCGCTCCCCGTCTGTTCTGTCCCGGCGCGCGCGGCCCCGCTCCCTAGGGCGCGCGCGCGCCGGGTCTCTGCGATTTAAAGGGCCACTGCGCCGCTGATTGGCGCAGTGGTTCCAATTAGAGTTATCACCTGTGCACTCCCTATATTACCTCACTTCCCTTGCACTCCCTTGCCGGATCTTGTTGCCTTAGTGCCAGTGAAAGCGTTCCTTGTGTGTCCTTTGCCAGTGTTTCCAGACCTTCTGCCGTTGCCCCTGACTACGATCCTTGCTGCCTGCCCCGACCTTCTGCTACGTCCGACCTTGCTTCTGCCTACTCCCTTGTACCGCGCCTATCTTCAGCAGCCAGAGAGGTGAGCCGTTGCTAGTGGATACGACCTGGTCACTACCGCCGCAGCAAGACCATCCCGCTTTGCGGCGGGCTCTGGTGAAAACCAGTAGTGGCTTAGAACCGGTCCACTAGCACGGTCCACGCCAATCCCTCTCTGGCACAGAGGGTCCACTACCTGCCAGCCGGCATCGTGACAACGGTACATATATGCCTAAAGACACAAATGGTTCCGGGTCATGACACCGGACGGTAATCCGGTACTGAAATCATTAAAACACAAAATAATGAAAATAAAAGCATAAAATAGTTGATGATGTACAAGGGAAAAATAGTAAAAAGCAATATAGGTATAAAAATATAAAAAATGTATGGTAATAAACATTATATCCATAAACATGATTACTCTTTGGATATAAAAGATTAGTATGTGCAGCACGGTAATGTGAGGCGTTGCCATTTGGAGGTCAGAATGGGGAACTGAATCCCCGATGTACAACTCAATGGACTCCCGGTGAGTACATATTTTCATGTAACCAATGGCAGAAGAGGGCGGAGTCAGAATCGTAGCATATAATTATGACAGTAAATGGAATGGCTTGGCGGTATTTACATCGTTTTGATTCAACCAATGAAAGGAGTGGATGCTAAATTAATGGAGCAAATGGGAGAAGATGCCATTTGCAGGAACCAGATGGTGGCGTACGGTTACGGAGGTAAAAGGAATTGCTCGGCGACATTTGCACCGTTTTGATTGAACCAATAGGGGGAATTGACGCTGGGTGGGCGGAGCCAAGGATATCCTATACAGTTGTGGCTGAAGGCTGAATAGGATGATGCCATTTACATGATTTGATTAAACAAATAGCCAGGACTGAAAGAAAAGATATGATGCCGGGATTGGGGCATACAGTTCTGACATGGAACAGAGCTAGAATTAAATATGAAAATAGCACAAGGCGTACGTAAGTACCTATTGCAATGCAGAACAAGTGTCAAGTGAACTGGTTATATTGTTCTACCCATAGAACTATAGAAGTTAAATAATTACTTCACTTATTTCATTGCGTCCCTTTGGAACAATCATGGACAACTTAAATATCCAATAGGTTTGCTGACCTCTGATGTCCATCTCTCTGGCTTTACACTCCGGTATTGGATCTTCCTCACCGGCGCAATTTGTGTGCTGCTGACCCACATTATACTCTGTGTGTATAGATGTTGTGCTCTGAGCATAACATCACTTGATAAGAGGCGAATCTTACCTTCTCTTCTATTTTATATTTGTTCCTGACGATCTTCACCAGGCCCGCACGGTTTTTCTTTTGTTTCCCTAATTTCAGAACCTTACATCCCAACCTCATATCACTTTCTCATATCCCAACCTCATGGCCCATCCTCATATCTCATCCTCATATCCTGACCTCATGGCCCATCCTCATATCTCATCCTCATATTCTGACCTCATGGCCCATCCTCATATCTCATCCTCATATCCCAACCTCATGGCCCATCCTCATATCTCATCCTCATATCCTGACCTCATGGCCCATCCTCATATCTCATCCTCATATCCTGACCTCCTGGCCCATCCTCATATCTCATCCTCATATCATGACCTCCTGGCCCATCCTCATATCTTATCCTGATATACTGACCTCCTGGCCCATCCTCATATCTCATCCTCATATCATGACCTCCTGGCCCATCCTCATATCTTATCCTGATATACTGACCTCCTGGCCCATCCTCATATCTCATCCTCATATTCTGACCTCATGGCCCATCCTCATATCTCATCCTCATATCCCAACCTCATGGCCCATCCTCATATCTCATCCTCATATCCGGAGCTCATGGCCCATCCTCATATCTCATCCTCATATCCTGACCTCATGGCCCATCCTCATATCACTTTCTCATATCCCAACCTCATGGCCCATCCTCATATCTCATCCTCATATCCTGACCTCATGGCCCATCCTCATATCTCATCCTCATATCCTGAGCTCATGGCCCATCCTCATATCTCATCCTCATATCCTGACCTCATGGCCCATCCTCATATTTTATCCTCATATCCCGACCTCATGGCCCATCCTCATATCTCATCCTCATATCCTGACCTCATGGCACATCCTCATATCTCATCCTCATATCCTGATCTCACGGCCCATCCTCCTATCCTGACCTCATATCCTGTCCTCAAATCCTGATCTCATATCCCAATCTCATATCCCCTCCCCTCATCCCAACCTCATATTCCGACCTCAGATCTTGTCCTCATATCCCAACCTCATATCCCACCCTCATATTTCAACCCCAGATCTCGTCCTCATATTCTGTCCTCATATCTCGCCCTCAGATCCAGTCCAGTCCCCCACACTCTATAGGATTATCATGTTTTTACTGAGATGATCACACAATCATGGCAGCAAGTCTTCAATTTCCCTGCAGTGCCACCACAGAGCAAATCAAGAATTACATGGTGTACATTAGAGTCAGTAGGTCATCTTTATTATGAAATAATGTACTCACTAATAGGGTATTTTCTAACATGGAAACCCCCTTTAAGCTCAGTATTATCAAGCATACAATTAGTTACAACTGGTTAGGTAACTGCACAGACCTGTGACTCCCACTCACACATCCTCCCCGTCTTCTTTTCTGTATAACCTGTCTCTGCTTTTATCATCATCTTGTGTTTCTTTCTTGTGAATTGTGTCGCCCGGCATATACAAGAAATCCGATATTGTGGTAATATCAGAAACATACACCTGATTCATAAAAATCTGGAACAAATTTTTTCCCGTTTGAAATAATGAAATTATTTCGTAGGAGAGCAGAGGGAGACTTCAGGTTTTGCTTTTTCACATGTTGACCTGTTACTGGTGAAGAGTTTTCCAAAATATGTCATCATCAGGATCCAGACCACTGTCTATATGGAGCTAAATGTAGGCCGGTGCTTGGTTGTACCAGCCAATCTAGACCATCCAGAATATTTGGTGGATCAAATGGTACACTGGGGACACTAAGACCCTTTTTATCGATAGCTGACATTAAAGGGGTTATCCAGGAAAAAACTTTTTTTTATATATCAACTGGCTCCAGAAAGTTAAACAGATTTGTAAATTACTTCTATTAAAAAAATCTTAATCCTTTCAGTACTTATGAGCTTCTGAAGTTAAGGTTGTTCTTTTCTATCTAAGTGCTCTCTGATGACACGTGTCTCAGGAACCGCCCAGTTTTGAAGCAAATCCCCATAACAAACCTCTTCTAAACTGGGCGGTTCCCAAGACAGGTGTCATCAGAGAGCACTTGGACAGAAAAGAACAACTCAACTTCAGAAGCTCATAAGTACTGAAAGGATTAAGATTTTTTAATAGAAGTAATTTACAAATCTGTTTAACTTTCTGGAGCCAGTTGATATATATAAAAAAGTTTTTTTTACTTGATAACCCCTTTAAATCTTAATACCTACAGGCTGAGATAAAATTGCTCCAAAGTATTGGTAGAATAGAATCTTGGGGAGTAGATGATCCAAAAACAGGGTAAAGTTGTAGGTAGAGGTTAGGCTACCAATAACCACCCTACTTTGGTTATAATTTTTACAGTAGACACTCTTTTAGGGCAGTAAATTAAGTTAAATTGACCTAGTAAGGCTATGTTTAAATGGAGGAAATTCTGAGTGGAATTCGGTAAAAAAAAATCAGCTCGGAAATTCTATTGTAGTCCCCTTGTTTTCAATGGGTTTCTGCTGCACCATGAATTTCCACAGTAAAAACATCTGCTGCGAAAATTCCGATTCCGGCCTCTGCAGAAAGAATTGACATGTCAACTCTTTCTTCGAAATCCGTTCGGAAATGCTTTGCTTTCTATGGAAATAAAGCATTTCTGAGTGGTTCTATCACCAACTTTTTCTATTTAACCCCTTAAGGACCGGGGTTTTTTCCGTTTTTGCATTTTCGTTTTTTGCTCCTTGCCTTTAAAAAATCATAACTCTTTCAATTTTGCACCTAAAAATCCATATGATGGCTTATTTTTTGCACCACCAATTCTACTTTGTAATGACATCAGTCATTGTGCCCAAAAATCTACGGTGAAACGGGAAAAAAAATCATTGTGAGACAAAATTGAAAAAAAAAACGCCATTTTGTAACTTTTGGGGGCTTCCGTTTCTACGTAGTACATTTTTCGGTAAAAATGACACCTTACCTTTATTCTGTAGGTCCATATGATTAAAATGATACCCTACTTATACAGGTTTGAATTTGTCGCACTTCTGGAAAAAATCATAACTTCATGCAGAAAAATGTATACGTTTACAATTGTCATCTTCTGACCCCTATAACTTTTTTATTTTTCCGTGTATGGGGCGGTATGAGGGCTCATTTTTTGCGCCGTGATCTGAAGTTTTTAACGGTACCATTTTTGCATTGATAGGACTTATTGATCGCTTTTTATTCATTTTTTCATGATATAAAAAGTGACCAAAAATGCACTATTTTGGACTTTGGAATTTTTTTGCGCGCACGCCATTGACCGTGCGGTTTAATTAACGATATATTTTTATAATTCGGACATTTCCGCACGCGGCGATACCATTTATGTTTATTTTTATTTTTATTTACACTGTGTTTTTTCTTTTATGGGAAAATGGGGGTGATTCAAACTTTTAATAGGGAAGGGGTTAAATGATGTTTATTCACTTTTTTTTTGCACTTTTTTTTGCAGTGTTATAGATCCCATAGGGACCTATAACACTGCACACACTGATCTTTTACATTGATCACTGGTTTCTCATAAGAAACCAGTGATCGATGATTCTGCCGCATGACTGCTCATGCCTGGATCTCAGGCACTGAGCTGTCATCCGGCGATCGGACAGCGAGGAGGCAGGTAGGGGCCCTCCCGCTGTCCTGTCAGCTGTTCGGGATGCCGCGATTTCACCGCGGCTATCCCGAACAGCCCACTGAGCTAGCCGGCATGCTTTCGGTTTCACTTTAGACGCGGCGTTCAACTTTGAACGCCGCGTCTAAAGGGTTAATAGCGCGCGGCACAGCGATCAATGCCGCGCGCTATTAGCCACGGGTCCCGGCCGTTGTTAGAGGCCGGGCCCGAACCGCTATGACGCGGGGCCACGCCGTGGCCCCGCGTTATAGATCGGGAGTGGACACATGACGTTCCAGTACGTCATGTGTCCTTAAGGGGTTAAAGGGGTATTCCGGGCAAAAACATTTTATCCCCTATACAAAGGATAGGGGATAAGATGTCTGATCGCGGGGGGCCCGTCACTGGGACTGCTTCTCCAGTTTCGGAAACCTCCGGGTTTCCCGGGACTGGGGACGTGACGTCATGCCGTGCCCGCTCCATTCATAGGGGCCGGCCGCTGGGACCCCCCGCGATCTCGCTGCAGCACATGCAGACATGAATGGAGCGGGCACGGCATGACGTCACGTCCCCAGTCCCGGGAAACCCGGAGGTTTCCGAAACTGGAGAAGCAGTCCCAGTGACGGGCCCCCCGCGATCAGACATATTATCCCCTATCCTTTGGATAGGGGATAAAATGTTTTTGCCCGGAATACTCCTTTTAACTAAAAAGTAAATATATAAATAAATACAATAATAGGTAAACAGATGACTGATTGATTGATTGAATAAATACATTTATCAATTAATCAATTAATAAATAATAACTTATTGAATGAATAAACGAATAAACATTGACGTTAACTAAGAAGCAAAAAAAATAAACAATAAAAAATACATAAAAATAATTAATAAATAAAGTAAATAACTGACTGACTGAATGAATGGATGAGTAAATAAATAAATATAGACATAAATAGATGGCTGAATAAATAAATAAATAAACAAATGAATAAATAAATAAATACATTCATAAATAATAAATAAACATTGAAGGAGCCCCACCACTGAGGTAGAATACAGGCAGATCCTTTTTCCAGTGTTAATAATTGTCAACTTCTTATTTCAGGATCCTGTTCAAAAATAAGTTGTAGCAGCGAGGTTTGGACATGGTATTGTACAGGCCCTCCTGGGCTTCATAAATATCCATGGCCATGCCTGCGCTCACTTTACAATACAAAATGTACATTGACACGTCCGCCTTCCCAGAGGTCTCCGAGCAGCTGTTTGCTTTCCTGCAAGGAGTTGGCTGGCCGTGTGAAATAAACATCAGTGACAGCTTCACACTACACTACAGTACTACACACTTTGTAACTACACTAAGCAAAAATAAATACTGTATAATATTGCGGATCCATATGGCCAACAATGCATTTCCCTCCATGGATTCTGCCGTATTAATGAATGAACATGTTCATTCTCCCGATGGATTCATTTTATCGGCTCTCCGTCGCCAAAATTCCGTAATGTGCACTGTATGGCGGAATCCCATTGTCAACACTGAGGACTCGAAAATTACATGTAAGGGTTAGTGTTGAGCGGCATAGGCCATATTCGAATTCGCGAATATTTCGCGAATATATGGGCGAATATTCGCCATATATTCGCGATTATTCGCATATTCGTAATATTCGCGTTTTATTTTCGCAAATGCGCAAATGCGCGTATGCGAATATTTGCATATACAAAAATTAGCATAGACGAAAATTCGTATATGCGAACATTAGCATATGCAAATTTTCGCATATGCGAACATTCGCACACCGGTCTCACACAGTAGTATTAGAGCCTTCTTTACACCACACAAGCTGGAAGCAGAGAGGAATGATCACTGTGATGTGTACTGTGAAGGAAAAAAAACAAAAACAAAAAAAATGAATATTCGTAATTACGAATATATAGTGCTATATTCGCGAATATTCGCGAATATGCTATATTCGCGAATAAAATTTGCATTGCGAATATTCGCGAGCAACACTAGTAAGGGTCTATGCTAATAAATTTCATGTATTACAGCTATCATAAGGAGACATTAGAAAACAAAGGGCAACCTCATTTGGCCTCCTCACACACGCTTTTATATTTTTTTATTTTTAAAAACAAAATTTTTGTTCCATACCACATTTTGGAGCCCCGCACTGACACAGGATACATTCGGGAAGTAGAATGAACATAGTCACAATTGGATGATGTCTGGCCCACTGAGGTTGATGGGAACATGACGTAAAGGCAGTCAGCTTCCACCCGCTCATGAGCCGCCATCCACACAATTCATCAGTAGAAGAACAGCGGAACAGGTACCCGTAGAACTTTTTTATTTAGAAAGATTGATACAGAGGTATCGGTTTGACGCGGATATGGGATAAGTTGCCTGATCGCGTGGGTTCCCGCTGATGGGGACCCCCGCGATCTTGCACGCAGCACCCGGCTTTCATCAGGTCCCGGAGTGAACATCGCTCCGGGTCTGATGACTGCCGATCACAGGGCCGGAGTATCGTGACATCACGGCTCCGCCCCCATGTGACGTCACGCTCCGCTCCCTCAATGTAAGTCTATGGCAGGGGGCGAGACAGCTGTCTCTCCCCTGCCATAGACTTGCATTGAGGATGAGGAGCGCCATGTCACAGGGGGCGGTGTTGTGACATCACGATCACCGGCCCCGTCATCAGACACGGAGCGGTTGTTCGCTCCGGGACCTGATGAGAGCGGGGTGCTGCGTGCAAAATCGCGGGGGTCTCCAGCGGCGGTACCCGCTCGATCAGGCAACTTATCCCCTATGCCTTTAAGGACCAAGCCCATTTTAACCTTAAGGACCAGGCCAATTTTATTTTTGCATTTTCATTTTTTCCTCCTCACCTTCTAAAATCCATAACTCTTTTATATTTCCATCTACAGACCCATATAAGGGCTTGTTTTTTGCATGACCAATCGTCCTTTGTAATGAAACCTCTCATTTTACCATAAAATGTATGGCGAACCCAGAAATTTTTTTTGGGGGGGGAGGAAATTTCAATGAAAACCACAATTTTACACATTTTGGAGTGTTTCGTTTTCACACTGTACTTTTTACGGTAAAAATGACATGTGTTCTATATTCTGTGGGTCAATGCGATTAAAATGATACCCATGGCTAGAAACTTTTATATTTTTGTACCGCTTTAAAAAAATCTAAAACTTTTTAGAAAATCAGTAATCTAAAATCGCCCTATTATGACCACCTATAACTATTTTTCCGTATATAGGGCAGTATGAGGGCTAATTTTTTTTGCGCTGTCATCTGTGATTTTTATCGATACCACATTTGCATATCTAAAACTTTTAGATAATTTTTTATAAATTTTTTTGGGAATAAAATGTGACAAAAAAGCATCATTTTTCACTTTTAAATTTTTTTAATTTTTTTAATTTTTCAACTTTTTTCACTTTTAAATTTTTTTAAATGTTTTAATTTTTCAACTTTTTTTTTAACACTTTTTATGTCCCCATAGGGGACTATCTATAGCAATCATTTGATTGCTAATACTGTTCAGTGCTATGCATAAGGCCCATAAGATCAGCATTGTTGGCTATCTCCTGCTCTGTTCTGCTCGATCTCAGACCAGAGCAGGAGACGCCGGGAGATGGACGGAGGCAGGTGAGGGGACCTCCGTCCGCGTTTCCAGATGATTGGATCGCCGCGGCAGCACTGCGGGAAATCCAATCATCTATTTTAACATGCTTATTGCCGCAGATCAGTACAGATCATGGCATCTGAGGGCTTAATGGTGGACACCTGCTGTGTATGATGCGGGCACCGCTCCGATGCTCGCAGTCATACACAGGACGTAAATGTACGTCCTGGTGCGCGAAGTACCGCCACACCAGGACATACATTTACGTCCGTGGTCGTTAAGGGGTGAAGTTGGCTTATAAACAAGCTTTCGCTGAAATGGGCCAAATCGAAACTTCATTTGTTCTTGTGAATAGTGATGAGCGTCAGGGGGCATATTTGCGATATTTTGCGAATATATGGACGGATATTGGTCCTATGTTCATGAAATCCGCATAGACTCTATGTTCGTTCTTTTTTTTTTTCAGTGCGAAAATTTGGAATGAAATTCGCATAGTGCGCATGAGCGATTATATCTTCCACCTAAAAGAAGGGGGGGATCAGTGTCCAGTCTGGAAGTGCCAATATTAGCATACAAATGAGATGAATATTCATCATGACGAAAATATATATCACTATATTCTAAGTATTCGCAAAATCGCGAAGTGGCGATATTCGCGGTAAAAATTAGCATTTCGAATATTAGCGCTCAACGCTACTTCTGAATGTACACGTGTTTCAATCTTTCTAAATAAGGAAGAAGTTTTATGGGTACCTGCTCCACTGGTTTGTTGTTCTTCTGCTGCTGGATGGGAAAATGTTGGGTTTAGTGATGAGCGGCAGGGGCCATATTTGAATTAGCGATATTTTGCGAATATATAGATAAATATATGTCCTATATCGGCGAATTTTGCATATTCGTTATATTCGCGTATGCGAGGAAGAAAACAGTGAGGGGGTGGGCAACTTTACTGTTGGTTGCTAGGGATGTTGATGATAACCTCTGACAAGTGTATTTGCATCATTCTAATTGGCCCACAAGTGAAAAGAAGAAATATGCAAATATGCTCATATGTGGAAAAAAGCGAATATTCGTAATTTCGAATATATACCGAATATATTCGCAATATTCACGAATTTGCGATAAAAATTTGAAATGCGAATATTCTCGCACAACCCTAGTTGGGTTAGGAATCAACATAATTTTTTAGAAAGTTTGCCAAGGTACAGCCCAACATATGCAATGAAATGTAATGTGGATGGGGTGTTACTGACATTCTGACATTATGGCCTTTTAGAAGAGGCGTAACTTGAAACTTTTGTGTCCCAATACTCTATATATATCAACATCTGAAGACTGTGGACCATGAGATGTTGCGAAAATTCAACTCCTACCATGCCCGGACAGCCGTTGGCGTGCCCGAATACTCTATATATATCAACGTCTGAAGACTGTTGACCATTAGATGTTACAAAACTTCAACTCCTACCATGCCCGGACAGCTGTTAGTGTGCCCGAATACTCTATATATATCAACGTCTGAAGACTGTTGACCATTAGATGTTGCAAAACTTCAACTCCTACCATGCCCGGACAGCCGTTGGTGTGCCCGAAGACTCTATTTATATCAGCGTCTGAAGACTGTTGACCATTAGATGTTGCAAAACTTCAACTCCTACCATGCCCGGACAGCCGTTGGTGTGCCCGAATACTCTATATATATCAATGTCTGAAGACTGTTGACCATTAGATGTTACAAAACTTCAACTCCTAGCATGCCTGGACAGCTGTTGGTGTGCCCGAATACTCTATATATATCAACGTCTGAAGACTGTTGACCATTAGATGTTACAAAACTTCAACTCCTACCATGCCCGGACAGCCGTTGGCTGTCCGGGCATGTTAGGAGTTGAAGTTTTGCAACATCTGTTGGTCCACAATTTGAAGACCACAGGCCTTTGGGCTCCACCAGGTCTACCTATTGGATGGTCTTGCACACAGTTCCTGCACACAGAAAATAATGGAATAAGTACGACGTCTTGTACGAGAGACATAAAACTTCTTTGTGTGTGTGCGTTACTGTTCTGTTATAACCTCCTTCCCTCCCCCTTGACAAGTTTGAGTTTCTTCATTATTGGAGGGCTGTAGAGGCTTACAGCTAGTGTTGTATTCCCCCAGTGTCGTTGAGCAAGTCCACACTTGAAGTCTGCCTGGTGGAATCAAGAAGAGCGACATCCAGGTGTTTTCGCCTAGAGTACAAACTAAAACTTAAACCTTTAATCCCCCACTGTTTTATAGTCATGGTGTTCCTCTGTAAATGTCTGCCTTTTTTCCAATATTTACTGCACTTTTCTGACAGTGTTTCGGAATATCTGGGGAAGCCAACACCCTGGGTGCCTTATTTTACTGTAAATGAAATAATGGCATCCTGTCGAATCATGTCCTCGCAGCTGTTACCTATAGTGGTATTAATATTAAAACTACAGAGGAATTCAGCTTCCAGGAAAAGTAAGAAGCAGAAGGGGCACATGCCTTATGTGGAGAAAGGCGTGTGGAAACCAAAGTAGAAGAACGGTTCATACAATGGTTCTATGAGGATAGGAAGAAAGATAACTTAAAGGGGTACTCCAATGGCCAGTGTTTTGCTGCGTTTGGAACATTTAGTTCCCAATGCTGTGCGCGCGGCTGTGGTGGTCGGGCATGCCCCCCTAGTGACATCAGGCCACGCCCCTCAATGCAAGTCTATGGGAGGGGGCGTGACAGCTGTCACGCCCCCTCCCATAGGCTTGTATTGAGGGGTGTGGTCTAACGTCTTGATGGGGCATTCCCGACCACCACAGCATGCGCACAGCATTAGGAACAAAATGTTCCAAACGCAGCCGGAATACTGGCCAGTGGAGTAGTGGCTTGCATTGAGGGGTGTGGCCTAACGTCTTGATGGGGCATGCCCGACCACCACAGCATGCGCACAGCATTAGGAACAAAATGTTCCAAACGCAGCCGGAACACTGGCCAGTGGAACCTGACATCACTGTTATGCTGCCCAAACCACTAGTCATCAGAGTGGTCTCCTGTGGCTTCTTCCCACCCTACTGGCCTTGATTGAAAGCCACCCTAACCTATATCCAAACAGGGAGAGATTTATCAACCCAGGATGGTTGCTTGAGGAGAAGTTTCCAGGGACCTCTCCAATGACTTATCTAATGTCTTATTTCAATCTTAAAGGGGCACTCCAGCACCAAATAACCCATCCCCCACCAAAAGGATAGGGGACAAGATGACAGATCTCGGTTATCCTTCCGCTGGGGACCCCCGCGACCTCCCACGCAGCCCCCCGCCCCCCAGAGCAAGGACCGCCCCATGGCCGATGAAAGGCAGTGCAGGGGATGGAGCACCGCAGTGCCACAGCTCCACCCCCCATGACACCATGCCCTGCCCCCCTTAATGCAAGTCGTAGGGAGCCAGGGGCGACGGCTGCCATGCCCCCTCTCACAGACCCGGGGCAAAATTACACAAGGGTGCGGAGCCAGGATGCCACAACACTCCACCCCAGCACCAGCAACAGAGCGACCCTTGCCCCGCACAACCGAAAAACAGGGGAGCCACAGGAGTTCAATGACTTGTAGTTCAGGCAGCATGAAGGTGATGACTGGTTCCCTTGGACATGTCAAAAAGGCTTGGAGCATATGCTGGGCTGGACATAGATGTCCCACCAAATGATAAAATGTAAAACCTGTACTTAGGTAATGGAGATGAGCAAACTGAACCTGTTCAGTCAGAGCCTGCTAAAATGGCATGAAAAGAGAAGAAGGAAGGACCACATGACCTCAGGAAATCTCGTAATGCCTTTCAAACAGCTCTCCTAGCCAATCAGGAGGCAGTATAGGGGTGATGTCACTATAAAAGCCTTTTGCACATAGTTTCAGTAGCCATTTTAAAGATAGCAGGTGAAGATCAAAGCAGCAGACAACTCATTTAGGTGTACACCTACAGCATATAGTAATTGTAATAAAGCAGCAAAGAGCGTTCCGCATCTGTTCTGTCGCCTTTGTGCGCTTTCCAGACATTAAATCTATTGCTACTCCAAAAAAGGGATCATTTTTGGACCACTTGGGAAAAGCCATTGCTTCATCTTCATGGACATTTATTTTTGGAGCTTAAAAAAAATCTACTAGTGTGGTATTTTTAATTCAACCTGTTAGTTGCCACCAGGTACCATCTGTTTACCCAGAGCCATACATATTGCTGTAACATTAATTTTGCCTTAAAGGGGTACTCCGCTGCTCAGTGTTTGGAACTAACTGTTCCGAATGCTGGAGCCGGCACCGGGAGCTCGTGACGTCATAGTCCTGCCCCCTCAAGATGTTGCGCCCCGCCCCCTTAATGCAAGTCTATGGGAGGGGGCATGATGGCAAGTCTGTGGGAGCTTGTGACATCATAACCCTGTACCTTCATGACGTCATGCCCCCTCCCATAGACTTGCATTGAGGGGTTGGGGTGTGACGTCATGAGGGGGGGCTATGACATCATGAGCTCCCGGTGCCGGTTCCATCATGCGGAACAGTTTGGTCCAAACACTGACCAGTGGAGTACCCCTTTAAAATCTGCTCTGAAGTGCATAGATACACTCCTAGGTGATCTAACAGAGTTATACAGGGTAATTGATGAAGCCAGGTTCAAACAGAACTAGTTTGGTCAGAACCAGAGAAGTTAGCTAATCTCTAATGGGCAAAAAGTTGTATTTTATGCTGCTATCATTTCAGGTGTAGGATCAGGGTACGATTGCCAACATTAGACTTTCTCTAGGTATCTTGCACATTACATTCAGGAGATCTACTCTTCTATATGACTTTTCAATCTAAAAGAAGAATGGATCTTGACAAAAGAAAGGTGTTAGGGTATGTTTCCACTCTTCATTATGTTGAATAGCAGTGAGGATATACAGGTACCCTGGTGGCTTGGCTTGACCCTGTTTTATGCTGGTTATACACAGATTTCGCCAGGATTGACCAACTCTTCCCAGATGCTAGATGTTGGGAAAGGGAAGGGTGAAATGTTAGAATTTGACTGCCCAATCTTTTTTTTTTTTTTTTTTTTTTTAGGGGGATAAGCAACCATCAGAGGAGTCTGGCATCAGCTTATCCCTATATTGAAAGCACATGCATGCTAGCCTAAGCCGAATGTGGGATATTTGGAGAAATATCTGACAGCTAACTTACCGATTTGGTCTGCTTTACCTCCACCCAGGGCCGTTTGAAGGAATTTGGGGGCCCCAAGCAAAATAGACATGGAGGCCCCCCTCCACCCCCTCCTTCTTATTCCCCTCCCCAATGTCCTTCTTACTCCCCCCTCCCCCTGTCCTTCTTACTCCCCCTTCTCCTCCCTGTGTTCTTCGTATTTCCCTCCCCGTGTCCTTCTTACTCCCTCCTCCCCCTCCCTGTGTCCTTCTTACTCCCCCCTCCCTCCCTATGTTTTTTTTTAATTCTCCCTCTATGATTTTTTCCCCTCCCTACCTTACCTATGTTCTCAATTACCTCCTCCGGCTCCTTCCCTGGACCCTGTAGTGTGGCCGAGCTCCTCTACCTCCTGGCTGTCACTCAGTCCGCATGGTACAGGAGATTCAGTTTCCTGTTCCCGGCCGGACTGAAAGGAAGTGAACACTTCCTGTCTGTCCGGCCGGGAACAGGAAACTGAATCTCCTGTTCCTGTACCACGCGGTGCCCGGCCAGACTGACAGCCAGGAGGAAGAGGAGCTCGGTCACGCTACAGGGAAGGGGAGGAACTCGGGAGGGACCAGGAGTGCGGCAACCGCCTGAGGCACTCTATAGTGCGCTCAGGAGTGTTACGATTCGGCAGGCTGGATGTGGATCCTCTGTGTCAGCGAGGGATTGGCGTGGATCGTGTCGGTGGACCGGTTCTAGGGTTGCTACTGGTTTTCACCAGAGCCCGCCGCAAAGCGGGATGGTCTTGCTGCGGCGGTAGCAACCAGGTCGTATCCACCGGCAATGGCTCAACCTTGCTGACTGCTGAGAAGGCGTGGGACAGAAGGACTAGGCAGAGGCAAGGTCAGACGTAGCAGAAGGTCGGGGCAGGCGGCAAGGTTCGTAGTCAATAAGGATAGCAGGAGATCTGGAACACAGGCTTTGGACAACACTAAACGCTTTCACTGGCACAAGGCAACAAGATCCGGCAAGGGAGTGTAGGGGAAGTGAGGTAATATGGACAGGGAGCAGGTGGAAGCTAATTAGGCCGATTGGGCCAGGCACCAATCACTGGTGCACTGGCCCTTTAAATCTTAGAGAGCTGGCGCGCGTGCGCCCTAAGGAGCGGAGCCGCGCGCGCCAGGACGTGACAGCCGGGGACTGGGACAGGTGAGTGACTTGGGATGCGATTCGCGAGCGGGCGCGTCCCGCTATGCGAATCGCATCCCCGCCGGCAATGTCAGTGCAGCGCTCCCGGTCAGCGGGTCTGACCGGGGCGCTGCAGAGAGAGGGACGCCGCGAGCGCTCCGGGAAGGAGCAGGGACCCGGAGCGCTCGGCGTAACAGTACCCCCCCCCTTAGGTCTCCCCCTCTTTTTGTCGGGATGTTTCTTCATCCGGGATGAGGCCTGTATGAGGGATTTTTGAGTCTCTTTCCAGATGGTGGAGAAGTCCCGGGAAACCTCATCAACAGCGGGCAAACCAGAAGGCGTGGGAGTGGGAAGGGGGGTGAAGCTGGGCACGGGGCAAAGCGTTGCCAGGACGGGGGCTATGAGGAGGAGACACAGCATAGTCCAGATAGGCCTTGGGGAGACCAGGTAAAGGAGGAAACACTGAGGTTTGACTGACGGGACTAGGAGCAGATGTGAGGCATTTTTATGGCAAGAAGCCCCCCAGCTCTTGATCTCCCCGGTGGTCCAATCAAGGGTAGGAGAGTGGTGTTGGAGCCAAGGCAGACCAAGGAGGACTTCAGAGGTGCAGTTGGGCAAAACAAAAAGTTCAATTTTTTTGTGATGCCGTCCAATACTCATGAGCAGGGGTTCTGTGTGGTAACGCATGGTGCAGTCCAATTTAACTCCGTTGACCGAGGAAATGTAGAGCGGCTTGACGAGACGGGTCACCGGGATGCAGAACTTATTCACCAAAGAGGCCAGAATAAAATTTCCAGAAGAACCAGAGTCCAAGAAGGCCGCGGCTGAGAAGGAGGAGTTCGCAGAAGGAGAAATTCGCACAGGCACAGTGAGACGTGGAGAAGCAGACTTCGTACCAAGAGACGCCAAACCCACGTGAGCTGGGTGCGTGCGTGCGTTTCCCAGATGTGGAGGGCGAATAGGGCAATCCACCAAGAAGTGTTCGGTACTAGCGCAGTACAGACATAAATTGTTATCACTACGGCGAGTCCTCTCTTCATGGGTCAGGCGAGACCGATCCACTTGCATAGCCTCCTCGGCGGGAGGCACAGGGGTAGATTGCAAAGGATACTGTGAGAGAGGTGCCCAGAGATCAAGGTCTTTTTCATGGCAGAGCTCCTGGTGTCTCTCAGAAAAACGCATGTCAATGCGGGTGGCCAAATGGATAAGTTCTTGCAGGTTGGCAGGAATCTCTCGTGCGGCCAGCACATCCTTGATGTTACTGGATAGGCCTTTTTTAAAGGTCGCGCAGAGAGCCTCGTTATTCCAAGATAATTCGGAAGCGAGAGTACGAAATTGGATGGCGTACTCGCCTACTGAAGAATTACCCTGGACCAGGTTCAGCAGGGCAGTCTCGGCAGAGGAAGCTCGGGCTGGTTCCTCGAAGACACTACGGACACTACGGACTTCAGCGAAGAAGGACTGGACAGTGGCTGTGGCAGGATCATTGCGGTCCCAGAGCGGTGTGGCCCAAGACAAAGCCTTTCCAGATAGAAGACTCACTACGAACGCCACCTTAGACTGTTCTGTAGGAAATTGGTCCGACAACATCTCCATATGCAGGGAACATTGAGACAAGAAGCCACGGCAGAGTCGAGAGTCCCCATCAAATTGTCCGGCAGGGACAAGCGGAGGCTAGGAGCGGCCACTCGCTGCGGAGGAGGTGCAGGAGCTGGCGGAGGAGATGGTTGCTGCTGTAGCAGTGGCAGAAGTTGCTGTAACGTGGCGGTCAACTGCGACAGCTGCTGTCCTTGTTGGGCAATTTGCTGCGATTGCTGGGCGACCACCGTGGGTAGGTCAGCGAGATTTGGCAGCGGCACCTCAGCGGGATCCATGGCCGGATTTACTGTTACGATTCGGCAGGCTGGATGTGGATCCTCTGTGTCAGCGAGGGATTGGCGTGGACCGTGTCGGTGGACCGGTTCTAGGGTTGCTACTGGTTTTCACCAGAGCCCGCCACAAAGCGGGATGGTCTTGCTGCGGCGGTAGCAACCAGGTCGTATCCACCGGCAATGGCTCAACCTCGCTGACTGCTGAGAAGGCGTGAGACAGAAGGACTAGGCAGAGGCAAGGTCAGACGTAGCAGAAGGTCGGGGCAGGCGGCAAGGTTCGTAGTCAATAACGATAGCAGTAGATCTGGAACACAGGCTTTGGACAACACTAAACGCTTTCACTGGCACAAGGCAACAAGTTCCGGCAAGGGAATGCAGGGGAAGTGAGGTAATATGGACAGGGAGCAGGTGGAAGCTAATTAGGCCGATTGGGCCAGGCACCAATCACTGGTGCACTGGCCCTTTAAATCTTAGAGAGCTGGCGCGCGCGCGCCCTAAGGAGCGGAGCCGCGCGTCCAGGACGTGACAGCCATGGACCGGGACAGGTGAGTGACTTGGGATGCGATTCGCGAGCGGGCGCGCCCCGCTATGCGAATCGCATCCCCGCCGGCAATGTCAGTGCAGCGCTCCCAGTCAGCGGGTCTGACCGGGGCGCTGCAGAGAGAGGGACGCCGCGAGCGCTCCGGGGAAGAGCAGGGACCCGGAGTGCTCGGCGTAACAAGGAGGCTGCAGCCTTATAGGAAGCAGATCAAGCACCGGCTCTGCTCTGGGCCCCAAGCAATTGCTTGGTTTGCCTGTCCATTAGCGACGCTCCTGCCTCCACCATAACTTCCCTGTACTTCTTGTACCTAGAAAACTGAGGTAGGGACATCCAAATTATAGCTCATATCTACCTCCTCAGGGACTAGAAATGCAAGCCTCACCTAATAATATCATGTTACAATTCTCCACTAGGCACATTTCATTAAGCTATGTGTTACATATCTCATCTTTCCAAGTTAGACAGATGTAACGCTAGATATTTTCATACCATACAGTACAGTGTGGGAAAATACCTATACAACATGTATAGGATAGAAGTGAGAACATACTGAACACATTAGGTAGATGACCTGTAAAATCATTTGCCTATAAGGACCTATTTTTATCATTTTACTGGAAGTTCAAAAAGAAAATGCTTGATTGATGCTCATCTGGAACGTTGACCTCCTCTGGTGAACCCTGACACTCAGACGTTACAATCGTTCCATTCTCTATTTTTCTCCACCGATAGGCCCTATTTTCTGCTAACTTCCTCCTAACTTGAGGTTGATATGGGCTTAAGTTGCATGTTTCTTAAATGCGGCCACCTGTGCCAAGTTCTACTGGTAACCTGGGACTTAATGTGGGAAACCATCAAGTTTCAGAATCCCACAAAAACCCATAATCTAGTCAGTAGCAATTTTAGAACAGCTGATGTAATTAATCTCTTTCTTCCCGCTCCCATGTTGCAGTGAAGAAATGTAGCCTTCCGTATTTCTTCTTGTCAAAAATATTAACAAAAACGGTAGAAAAAAAATATCAGAAATAAAAACTGTCTAGGAATTCATTTCCCATATGTATACAGTGACAGACGTGAGAGGATTTTATGCACGTTGGGGCACATTTCTAAAAACTTTTCGACCGTTATGGTTACAAAGATGGAGCTGTGAAGGACAAGTGCTTTTTTATGTCTGACACTTTACAATTTCAGATCAGGGTCCAAATGGCATAATTTTCTGTCATACAAGAACCAAATATCCTATGGCAAGATATCCTCTCTTTTTCTGTAGGACCCAATAAGTATGTGCGTAAAACAGTGGCAATTGTGTAATGTTCTTTTTTCCTGCGGTAGCGTTGTGGGAAACTTCTTATTCCGGGGAGACGTAGCTGACACAAAAAGAATGTCCAAAGTGGACAACCTCTTAATTGTTACACACTGCGCTCTGGCCGGACGTGAGCACATCTCCCCTCTAATGTCTCCTGCCGGCAGGGCTGGGATTCGCATCGTGGGACGCGCCCGCATGCGAGTCCCAGCCCATCACTCACCTCCACCTTTTGCCTTCATCTCTCAGCTATGGCGCGTGTGCCCCCGCCACCTAGGGCGCACGCCGGAGCTCTGAAATTTAAAGGTCCAGTACGCCCACAATCATGGGTTTCACCTGTCCCAATGTTATAAGTTTCTGCACCTCCCAGATACCTCTGCCGGATCTTTGTTTGCCACTGTACCTAAGAGAAAGCATTTCCTGTGTTGTCTTCTCGTGTTCCTGACCTTGCATTCCGTGACCTGACCGTGTTCCTTGCCGCCTGCCTATTGACCTACTGCTATGTTCCTGACTAGGCTCATGTGCCGCCTGCCGTGACCTCGTGCTATCCTGACTATGTCCTGTCTCATCCCTTCTGTGCCTCGCTTCACCTCAGCTGCCAGTGTGGTCGGGTCATGCCGGTCGTGGCCGAGTCGTGTAGCGACCTGGGTGCCGCCTACTGCAGCAAGTCCATCCCGTTTGGGGCGGGCTCCGGTGAAAACCAGTGGCACCTTAAACTCTGCTCCTTGGCACGGCCCGTGTCATCTGCCACACAGGTCCAGCGGATCTACTACCTCTCGTGTTCCAGACTACTGCAGTCCAGCGGGTCTACTACATCCCGAGTTCCAGTCGACTGCGGTGAGTCTAACATTAATGTTGTATGTTATATGTCCTATGTTATACTCTCTTATTATGTTTTATAATATTGGTCGAGTTGTATCCCACTAAACCACCAGAGAATGGTAGTTTGCCATAGTGATCTAGTGTTTCCTATAGATCTTATATTTATCTCTTTACAACAGTTCAAGAATTTGCACAAGTTTCTAATCCAGAATGTGAAAATTGTGTCCATCTAAGCCAGTGCTGCCCAACCTAGTCCTCAAGGCCCACCAACATTTTGGGATACTCCTTAGGGCTAGAACAGGGAATCTCTGATCTAAGCCATCAGGAATGGATTCTATATTATTAGGCGATTGGTGATTAAAGACTAGAAGCATCACCGAAATGTGACCAAAGGGAGTAGTGTCCCCTGCAAAAAAACACTCAAAAAACTGTACAAACATATAAAACTTCCTTAATAAAAAACCATATAAGAACATTGTAACATTTACAAAACAAGTAGAGTTGAGCAAACGTTTCAAAAAAGTTTTGTTTGTGGTGAACAAGCAATAAAATGTGCCTGAAAACATGGGTATAACATTGCTTGGGTCACCTAGCAATATATTTAAGTAATTTAAGAGTGGCTTTAAAGGGTCACTCTCATTAAAATAAATTTTTGCTATTACACTCATTATGGTAAATAGAAAACTTCATTTTTTTAAACAAAGTATATTAGAAACATTTTTCATGTTTTATTTGTGCTTAAAAAAGCTCAAGAGCACATTTTCCCCCATCTTATACACAGACTTAGGACCGAGGTCCAAACACAGGAAGTGCAGCCTGGAGTGCTGAGGGGTGGGGTGTGTGTCCAGCCTCATCCAATCATAGCCCCTCTCACACTTAACTGCCATATGCTGTTGGTTGGACCCCCCCCCCCCCCTCAGCACTCCAGGCTGCACTTCCTGTGTTTGGACTTCGGTCCTAAGTCTGTGTATAAGATGGGAGAAAATGTGCTCTTGAGCTTTTTTAAGCACAAATAAAACATAGAAAACTTCATTTTTTTTTAACCAAAGTATATCAGAAATCTTTTTTATTTACCATACGGAGTTACATAGTTACATAGTTAGTACGGTCGAAAAAAGACATACGTCCATCAAGTTCAACCAGTGCAATAGCAAAAATTAGTTTTAATGAGAGTGCCCATTTAAGTCTAAGTTAATATCAAAGTTGCAGTGACTTGAGGTAACCATGGTAACCAGCTTATTTAAAACACACTGCTCTAGCAGGTTTTGTATGCTTTTTTACACTAAAATCAAACTGCTTTAAGTATCCCTGGTTGTTGGTAGATACCTGCTAATGTTAAAATGCACTAAGAGGTATTGGATGATGCAAAGGCTTTTTCCAAGCATTTCAACAATACTTTCTTTTTGGGAGTTGCAAGAGAAAGAAAGAAGAAAAATAGCTTTTTTTAATGAAATGCATAAAAAATTATCCTTTTTTTGGGATAATGGGTTGTGTATTGTAGGCCTGGCTGGTAGTAGCAGCAGCAAGGGTAGTGGACGGTGTGGCAGTTGTAGCCAGTAGACAGCAGGCAGTGGTGGACTAGTGGTAGCTGTAGCCAATGGACCGCAGGCAGTGGCAGCCTAGTAATACTTCTAGCCATGCCTTGTGATGCCACACCATGTGCTTACGTAGGGTCCTAAATTCGGGCCCTGGCTATGGCTTACTTTCTTTTTGCAGAGACAGCACTGTGCCTGTTTTTCTGCTGATCAGACCAACAGGCTTGCTGATGCTGATCTCCACATCATCCCACCACTCCTCTCAGTATGAACTTCTGATGTCTGTTCTTGGCCTCCTTGTTCCCCCTCAGCATAAACACCATAATGCCTTACAGTATCCCCTCCACGCCTACCACCACTAGTGTTATGCCGTGCCACTGCTTCCACCTCCATCACCTCTGCAACACACTCCAAAGGCTCACCGTGACACAACTCCTCCACCTTGTGGCTAATGCTATCGTTTTGCTTAGCGATAGTGGGATAGAAGCAAACAGGAGGAACAGACTGTCTAGTACGGACATTTCCTCTGGACCATGTAACTGAAACTGACAATAAGGAATCCACTGACACCTGGCTCACTCGGCAGACTCTTTTTCCCCCTCTAAGTCACCAGGGAGTAGTTGTAGTTTTTTTTTTTTACAGGGGAAGCATGAACCAAAATAAAAAATTTGCACAAATTTCTCATTTAGAATTTTGGTTGTAACTCTCGAAGCCACCACGATTGAGCGCCATTTTTTAGGTCATTGCTAAATAACTGAATTGTGGATGCGGTCCCGCTAAGCTTTCAGAATGTCACCCTGAATGTGAATTGTGTCCACCAGTGTATGGACCATTGATGAGTACAATCTCCAGTTGACTAGCCAATTTGGGCCAGTGATGCACCCTTTATGAGTACAGCTGGGCAGTGGGGACTACATATCTTACATCTGGCTTATAGAAAGACTACAAAAATGGTTTACCAGAGCGTGCAGTGATTCCTATTAAGCCAACAGGGAGTGGCTGTTCTTCACTTGGGAAAACAGGGAGTAGACGCTTGATCACTTGGACACAAGGGAGCAGATGTTTGACACTGTTAACAGGGACTCTGAGTCACCAGGGAGTGTGGTGGTGGGGGGATACCCATGTTTTAACGTGCCCAAATTTTTTATTTTTTTTCCTGAATGAAGCATGTGCATGCCAACCATACTGAACACTCGAGCCAGGACTGACATGTCTGGGTCCAGAACAAACAAACAAGGCAAAACAGTTTCCAGACAGACTATAATCATTGTGAAATGTCGGATTACAATTACTGATATATCTGACATTTTTCGTGACCCAAGGAGTCTTTGAACAATCTTTATGTTTACTTCTTTTCACGGCCTGTCTCACTTCAAAGAAAGGAAAAAAAACAACACTTACATATATATATATATATATATATATATATATATATATATATTTATAAGAAGCAAAAAACTGAACATGCCAGCTGCTGGGTAAAAAGTGTCTCGAGCCAGAAGCAGACGAGGAAGAGTGTTAGTTACAGTAAATGATCCTATTTATTGCTGCGATTATGAGGAAAACAAAGGTTCTTTCAGGATTTTATGTGTCGTTTTCCTCCGACATGAAGGAAATGTGTGACACCATCCGCCACTTAAAGAAAAATAAACCTTTTTCTTTTCAGGCCTTTTTATTTTGACAGCTGTTTTTTTTTATATATTTTCTGCCACTTTGTTTTATTTTTTTAGAATTAAAAGAAATTAGCAAAAAGTCAATTTGTGGAATTTGCATTGAAATATTTAGCCAGAACATTGAAACTTGAAATAATGTTGATAAGAATATAGTGTAGGTTTTTATTTATTTTTATATATTATTTTTTTCCTTTGTGAAGAGAAATTATTGCTATTGTAACCTGTCTAAAATATTACTGAATTAGTTTTATTATTATTTTTATATTTATTATTATATTTATCATATTATTAGTAGTGTATGTGCACACCTTTAATGTTTGTGCTCACTGGAATATTTGCAGAATGTCCACCCGGAAAACGTTTGTGGACATTTCACAAATAAGCTGCGCCAGCTCTAGGACCACTGCTAGGACCACTTGGAAATGCGCCATCTCCATAGACCGCAATGTATTTGCTTTTGGTGGAGGCCAGAATCGCAATTTCCGCTGCAGATGTTTCCGCCGCAATAATTCTGCTGTGTGAATCCAATTGAAAACAATGGGATTCTGCTGCAAAGGAATTTCTGAGTAGAATATTTTCACCAGGGATTCCGCACAGAAATTCTGCAGTGTGGATGAGGTCCGTCAGTTGGCTGAACAGATGTGGTGCAGAGGGTCTGCTCCCTACCACATTAATGGCCTACTAAAGGTAGGCCATAAAAAAACAGTCCTGGAATGCCCATTTAGGGGAAGCTTGTCATCAATGAAATGCTTCTCGAACCATGTGATATCAGGGTGGTCCCTGGTGGCTTAACCCTGCCACACCAGCCTTGATGAATAGTTCTTTCTCTACATCCATATCCATATCTATATCCATTGAAAGTGGTATCAATCAAGTCTGGTGGGGTGGTCCACCCCAAAGACTTATGGTTCAGGCAGCACATAAGTGGTGACAGGTTCCTACAAAGGACTTGTAACCAGTCAATGTTCATTTTGCTTTCCATGTTATCTTGATCCAACATAACGAGACAAGCTACATTTTTGGAAAATATACTTAAAGGCACCGGCCTTATGTGTGCCCCGAATTAACACCTGAAGGGGCTACTTCAGCGGCTGCCCATTAATATATAACTTACACCCCCAAAACAACCTCAGCCTTATGATTTTGGATGATGACGGTGCATTAGATCCCAGAAAACACGTAGCAGTGCCAACCACAGTGCCCCCATAAGAGTACAAGTCAAAGTGCCCCTATAAAAGTGCCAGTCATACCCTATAAAACTGCCAGGCAACCACCATTCATGGTTTTAAAAAAACATGACTCAACAACTTGAAAAAACCAAGCTCAACAAGGTCTCTAGTTTTTCTGGAGTATTCCATATATCCTAACAGAGTATATGCATATTATCACAAGGTCTCTCTTAAAGAAGTTATCCAGGATTAGAAAATAGGGTCACCTTCATTTCCAGACATACTTCCACCCTTGTCCATGTCTATATCTAGTATTACAGGTCAGCCTCATGCACTTGAATGTTGATCCGCTGCAGTACTAGCTCCAGTCTATCTTAAAAGGTACTCCGGTGAAAACCTTTTTTCTTTTAAATCAACTGGTGGCAGAACGTTAAACATATTTGTAAATTACTTCTATTAAAAAAAATCTTAATCCTTCCTGTAGTTATTAGCTGCTGAATACTACAGAGGAAATTCTTTTCTTTTTGGAATGCTCTCTGATGACATCATGAGCACAGTTCTCTCTGCTGACAATATTATAATAATAATAAAGCTTTATTTATTGTTGTCCTTAGTGGGATTTGAACCCAAGTCCCCAGCACTGTGCTCGTGATGTCATCAGTGTTCCAAAAAGAAAGGAATTTCCACTGTAGCATTTAGCAGTTAATAAGTACTGGAAGGATTAAGATTTTTTAATAGAAGTAATTTACAAATATGTTTAACTTTCTGGCACCAGTTGATTTAAAAGAAAAAAGGTTTTCACCGGAGTACCCCTTTAAAGGGGTATTCCAGGCAAAATCTTTTTTTTATACATATCAACTGGCTCCGGAAAGTTAAACAGATTTGTAAATTACAAGACAGGAACGGTCAGCTCTCAGGACACCCAACACGGCTATATGCTCCAGCATTACCTGTAATTGTTGTCTGTTGGCTGAATCCCGCTTGCACCCGGTTTTATGAGGATTCGAATAAAGCAGAGTTTTACATCGTTACCACTGGCTACCAACCTTTTTTTAGATTTGTAAATTACTTCTATTAAAAAAAATCTTAATCCTTCCAATAGTTATTAGCTTCTGAAGTTTTCTGCCTAACTGCTCAATGATGATGTCACGTCTCGGGAGCTGTGCATGATGGGAGAATATCCCTATAGGAACTGCACAGCTCCCGGGACGTGAGTCATCAGAGAGCAGTTAGACAGAAAACAACTGAACTTCAGAAGCTAATAACTATTGGAAGGATTAAGATTTTTTAATAGAAGTAATTTACAAATCTGTTTAACTTTCCGGAGCCAGTTAATATATAAAAAAAAAGTTTTGGCCTGGAACACCCCTTTAAGAAGGGTACTTTTAAAAAAGATATACCCCTTTTCTACAGCCCTGGACAAGCCCTTTAAAGGGGTACTCCGCTGATCAGCGTTTGGAACGCTGGAGCCGGCGCTGAGAGCTCATGACGTCATAGCCCCGCCCCTCATGTAATCACACCCGCCCCTTAAGGCAAGTCTATGGGAGGGGGCGTGACAGCCATCATGCCCCCTCCCATAGACTTGCATTGAGGGGGTGGAGCGTGATGTCATGTAGGGTGGGGTTATGACGTCACGAGCTCCCGACTTCGGCGTTCGGAACAGTTTGTTCCAAACACTGAGCAGCGGAGTACCCCTTTAAGGCAGTGGTCCCTAACTCATTCCTCAAGGCCCACCAACAATGCAGGTTTTTTCAGTTAAAGGGTAACTCTCATTAAAACAAATTTTTGCTATTGCACTCCTTATGGTAAATTAAAAATATTTCTAATATACTTTGTTTAAAAAAAAATGAAGTTTTCTATGTTTTATTTGTGCTTAAAAAAGCTCAAGAGCACATTTCCTCCATCTTATACACAGACTTGGGACCGTAGTCCAAACACAGGAAGTGCAGCCTGGAGTGCTGAGGGGGGGGGGGTGTCCAGCCTCATCCAATCATAGCTCCTCTCACACTTAACTGCCATATGCTGTTGGTTGGACACACCCCCCCTCAACACTCCAGGCTGCACTTCCTGTGTTTGGACCTCAGTCCTAAGTCTGGGGGGAAATGTGCTCTTGAGCTTTTTTAAGCACAAATAAAACATAGAAAACTTCATTTTTTTTTAAACAAAGTATATTAGAAATATTTTTTATTTACCATAAGGAGTGCAATAGCAAAAATTAGTTTTAATGAGAGTGTCCATTTAATTCTCCATAGGCATAAAATGGGAAAAATCCAAATCCTAGACTGTTGATGGCCTTTAGGACTGGGTTGGGGACATCGGCTTTAAGGGAGATCTTTCATCATTATATAACGAAAACAAAGGCCTCTTCTGAGTCGTTGCATGTCTATAAAATGACACATATTGAACTCAGACTTTTATAACCTCACATATAGCCGTGTTTATAATTTAGCTACTCTATCACCCTGATGAGGTGCCAAAGCCCGAGGCCTTGGCAGTGCATTCTGCATAATAGAGCATTGTCGCGTGTAACTTCGCCTCTTTAGATACAAATGTGCCCTACAGATGAGTTTCTTGGTATCTGGCAGGCGTCTCACCATTTTGTTTATTTTTCATTGTTCGGCCGCGTCCTGAGAGCTTATTTTAGTCATTTTGTAATGCAGTGTTTGTACGGGTGATGTATACACAGGAGGACGTTGTGTTTATTGGTGGCTTATCCTGTATTTATTGTTATTTATGTTTTTTTTGTCAAATTTTATTGAAAATGTGTCACTCCTTACTTTCATGCTTTCTTAAAGGTATGATGGGGCCAGTACAAGGCATATTGGGACCAGTAAAATGCAAGAAAGGACAAGTACAAATCATAACGGGAACAATACAAGGCATGATGGGACCAATACAAAGCAAGACTGCCCCAGTACAAAGCCTGATAGGACAAATAAAAGGCAAGATGGGAATAGTACAAGGCTTGATGAAACCAAAGTAAGATATACTGAGATCAGTACAAGGCATGATGGGACCAATACCAGATGGAGTGACAAGGCTTGATGAAACCAAAGTAAGATATACTGAGACCAGTACAAGGCATGATGGGACCAGTACATGATGTAGTGGGACCAGTATTGTGGTGAGGTCCCCAAAGTCAGAGTCCCTAGGAACAGTGGGAGTCCTCTTCCTTAGTTAACCCCTCGTCACCCCTCAGTTAGCTAGAATTTATGTAAATATAAATGTAAAGATGTATATTTAATATTCCTACCTTGTTCGCGTCGGGTCATGTGACCGATTTACAGAACTCTATGGTTTTGCTGAAGGACCTTTGGTGGTTCTAGTCAGGTGATAACCCACAATCCATTGTAACGGTGAGTGACAGCTGATATGGACCAATCCAAAACGGCCAGCCCCTGCCCATATAAGGAAGCTGCGCCATTTTGTCTCTCTCTTGGGTTGCTGACTCTGGACGAGGTTCGGACCTCCGCAGCTTACAAGACAATTACTAGGCCAAAACCTTGCGGCCTAGTCCTGCACTAGAGACGGATAGTTCTTACAATTCCCCGCTATCTCTGCAAGACCTCTGGACCTAATCTAACCCCTAAATCCAGCGGATCTATGCAAGTACAATCCTTATAATCTTAAGAGAACTTTCCGGTCCTAAGCAACTGTCAGTCACTGCTGTGCTGTCTATATAGACTCTGTTATCTGGACTGTTACCGATACTGCATGTACAGAAAATCTTCAGTAAAGTTCCTGCAAGTTTTAAGTTCAGCACTGCTGTGGACAATCCATTTCTTTGACACTCACCTATCGCTCTTGGGAAGGGTGGCGATAGGCCCAGCATCACTACAGAGTTTTAACCTCACCCTGGCCTCACGAGTGACAAGGGTTAACAGCGCCCTTTATTATACAGAACCGTAACACCCCAATTACCCTACATCACCCCACAAGGCTTTCCACACCGTGCTTCACCACAAGTACAAGGCATGATGGGACCAATACATGATGTAGTGAGACCAGTACAAGGCATGATGGGACCAATACATGATGTAGTGAGACCAGTACAAGGCATGATGGGACAATACATGATGTAGTGGGACCAGTACAAGGCATGATGGGACCAATACATGATGTAGTGGGACCAGTACAAGGCATAGTGAGTTCAAGTCATGATGGGACCAGTTTGACCACATGTACAGACACTTTAAGGGAGATTCATTAAAAATTGTGCAGTGGAAAAGTCGACTAGTTGCCCATAGCAACTAATCAGATTGCTTCTTTAATTTTTAAAAGGCCTTTTAAAAATGAAAGAAGCGATCTGGTTGGTTTTTATGGGCAACTAGTTAACTTTTCCTCAGGACAGGTCTTGATGAATCTCCCTCTTTGTCTCCAAACATTATCCTTGAATCTGTACGGTTTTAGATTGTAAGAGGAACCGGAGAACCCAGGAGAAACACATACACAGGGAGACCACACATGTGCACAATCTATGTAAGTGCTGCCCATCGGCAGATCATAGAACACCGCCACTTCAATACAATCATGCCGAGCCACTATGACTGGCCCAATGGTTGGAATACAGTTCCGTACATCCTCCCAACAACATATGTGTCCATAGTCCCAGGGGGGGAATTTATGGGTCACAATTTGACCATTTAAAATGTTGGCAACTATTTCTTATACATAGCTCTTCATTTTGTTTGCTATTTTTTTCTTTCTACAATGACTGCTATAAATCATCTATGTATCTATCTATCCCATATCTATCTATTTCATATCTATCTCATATCTTTCTATATATCTATCTATCTCATATCATTGTATCTATCTATCTCATATCTATCTCATATCTATCATATCTATCTATCTCATATCTATCTATCTATCTATCTATCTCATATCTATCTATCATATCTTTCTATCTCATATCTATCTATCATATTTATCTATCTCATATCTATCTATCTCATATCTATGTATCATATCTATCTATCAATCATCTATGTCATATCTATTTATCTATCTCATATCTATTTATCTATCTATCTCATATCTATCTATCTATCTCATATCTATTTATCTATCTCATATCTATCTATCTCATATCTCATATCTATCTCATATCTATCTGTCTATCTATCTATCTATTATCTATCTATCTATCTATCTCTCATATCTATCTATCGCATATCTATCTTCTATCTATCTATCTCATATCTATCTCATATCTATCCATCTCATATCTATCTATCTATCTATCTATCTATCTATCTATCTATCTATCTCATATCTATCTATCTCATATCTATCTATCTATCTCACATCTATCTATCTATTTATCTATCTCATATCTATCTATCTATCTCCTATCTATCTATCTATCTATCTATCTATCTATCTCATATCTATCTATCTATCTATCTATCTATCTCATATCTATCTCATATTTATCTATCTCATATCTATCTATCTATCTCATATCTATCTATCTATCTATCTATCTATCTATCTATCTATAAACATAGAATCAAGCGCAGATCTATCTATCTCATATCTATCTATCTCATATCTATCTATCTATCTATCTCATATCTATCTATCTCTCTCATATCTATCTATCTATTTATCTATCTCATATCTATCTATTTATCTCATATCTAGCTATCTATCTCATATCTATCTATCTATCTCATATCTATCTATCTATCTATCTATCTATAAACATAGAATCAAGTGCAGATCTATCTATCTCATATCTATCTATCTCATATCTATCTATTACCTATCTATCTATCTATCTCATATCTATCTATCTCTCTCATATCTATCTATCTATTTATCTATCTCATTTCATTAATCTAACTATTATCTCAAAATGAAAAATTCTCCTTTTCGTATGATATTCCCCAAGGTCATTCGGACACTGTGACTACACGGACCAAATGGCGTTACAATAAGCCGATCACACGACCTGTTTCCATGCTGACATGTTGTGCTCGTCTCCCAGTAGTCAGCAGGGATTCTACTAACAGTATCATATAAGTTAACAAGTTTCTTCTTGCTCGCCACCAACTTGTAATGTGATCGTAGGCGTGGGCTTTATTAATGTTATAAACACTACTAAATTTCCACTATTAAATATTATTTTAGCTCTGGCGTAATAAGGTAAAAACGGAGGACTCCGTGATGCTGCCAATGGGACTGGCCGAGACTGACAACATTACTGTATATGTCTATGCTATGAGATGTGTACGGAAACTCTTAGGAGGTCATTCAACTTTTGGGACCTTAGGTAGATTTCAGAGGTTACGGTAAAATCAAAGGTGACTGAAATCAGAGTCTATCATTAGATCTTTAGAACTGAACTAATTAGTGTATATTCAAGCATCAGATCAGCATGTAGCCTTTTGGTTCAATAATATTGATGGCCAAGACAATCCATCAATATTACATCAGTGGCATCATAGTTTATCAGAAACAGCGCCATAGATTTGTTAGTGGCTGTACCTGGTAGTGCAGCTCAGTCTTTTTCAATTGGATTAGTGTTAGTTTCTGTACCAGGCACAGCCACTATAAAATGTATGGTGCTGTGGCTGGTAATGAAGAAAGGGGACATTTCCATGGGTAGGCCATCAATATTAAAAATTTTATAAGACCCCTTTAATACTAAAGATTTATCAGTCTTCATTGTGCTGCCATTTCCCTTTACAAAACAGCATGGTTTAGATTGGTGTTTCTTAGCCAGTGCACTTCCATCTGTTCCAAAACTACAACTTCCAGCAAGCCCGGACAGCCTTTGGCTGTCCGGGCATGCTGGGAGTTGTAGTTTTGCAACAGCTGGAAGGGCATTGGTTGGGAAAAAAAACTGTTTAAATGGTGTCTGACCTTGTGTCAAACCACAGGATCAAATGGCCCGCAAGTCTAATTTACCTATTATTACATCTTTATAGAAGTCAGATGTCCATTTTACTGATATAGAGCTCCAAACTTTCTGCAGACATACAGTTAACTGCTGTTATTGTGGTTGCATACAGTTTTATTATTACATTCAATGAAAAAAAAGTATGCAATGAGCTCCACCTAGTGGTGGCTTCATGCAACCAAAATTTTACTTTTTAATTGTGTCTATGTTGGAGCTTTGGAGTTTTGTATCAACAAAATTAAGTTCCTATTCCTATACAGTGATCCCTCAACTTACAATGGTCTCAGGTTACAATAGTTTCATCATACGATGGAGTTTTCTGGACCAATGTAATTTGAAACCAGACTTAACATACAATGCTACGGACAGTCCAGATCTAAGAAACATGTCAATGGCTGGAAGAACTGACCAATCGGAATGGGTATTTCACTGGTAAAAATCCCTGTATTACTCATGTGTATGCACTGACTGGCTGTCTGGTAGCGCCCCCCACAGTACAGGAAGGTACTACATGTTCTGTACTCTTTATCTATGCCAGGGTTAGCTGCTACTTTGGAAACCAGATGAGGGAGGCTCCATGTTACTTTTTTGGAACCCTGAAGAGACCCCTTTCCTCTACATAGACTGTGATTTACAACTTCCAGCAGCTCTTTATCTATATTAGTTAGCGTGACAGCTGTCATGCCCCCTCTCACAGACTTGCATTGAGGGGGCGGGGCTATGACATCACGAGCTCCCGGCGTCGGCTTCAGCGTTCGGAACAGTTTGTTCCAAATGCTACAAAGTATACAGTCATAAACAAGGTTAATGTTACTCCGACACGCTGGCCATGAGCGCATTCCCCCTCTCACTTCCCCAGCCGGCGGGGCTGGGAATCGCATCGAGGGATGTGCTCACATGTGAGTCCCAGCCCGTCTCTCACCTCCGTGCTCTTTTCCTTCCTCTGTCTTCCCTCAGCACCAGTGCGTGTGCCCCCGCATCCTAGGGCGCGCCCGCGCTGGAGTTCTTTGATTTAAAGGGCCAGTGTACCTGTAATCATGGTTTGCACCTGCACTGGTTTTTTTTAAATACATTTCCATACCTCTAATCACTCCCTGCCGGATCTTTGTTGCCCTAGTGCCAAGTGAAAGCGTATGCCAAGTGAAAGCGTATTTTGTGTTACCTTGACGTGTTCCAGACTCTATCATTCTGTGACCTGACCTTGCTCCTTGTCGTCTGCCTATTGGCCTCCTGCTACGTTCCTGTCTACGCACCTGTGCTGCCAGCCCTGACCTCCTGCTATCCAGACCACGTCTTGCCTAATCACTCCTGTGCCTTGCATCACCTCAGCCGCCTGTGTGGTCGAGTCGTGCCAGGGGTAGCAACCTGGGTGCCGCCTGCCGCAGCAAGACCATCCCGCTTTGCGGCGGGCTCTGGTGAAAACCAGAGGCACCTTAGACTCTGCTCCCTCACACTGCCCGTGTCATCTGCCACACAGCTCCAGTGGATCCACTACCGCCAAGAGTGTCCTGCTTACTGCCGCGAGTCTTACAGTCAGGCAGTAAAGGCCAGGACTAGTAGGACAACTAGGTACAGGACAACAGGCAAAAGAATAGCCAAGTAAAGCAAAAGTCAGATACACAGAAGGAAAGCAGAAAAGTAAATGCTGGCGATGGTAGAAGCTACAATCATGAACATACTCTGGAGGTAATTCAAGGATTTAAATATCTCGCCTCTAAAAGGTGTGAGCATCGGGGGTGAATGATGATTGGCCCAGCACGCCCCCAACTGATAGACTGTTTGGGAAGCGTAACCTGGAGCTATCAGCTGTAAACTGTGGGAAAAACTGATAGTAAGTGTTTAATTTCCCTACAGCGCCCCCACTGGAGAAACTAAGTATTACACAGGGCCCATTCAAATCAATGGTGTAATGCAAAGCAAGAGATGCTCTTCTTTTAACCAAAAGATGAAGATCCTACACAGGGATACAAATTCCCTAACAGAATCTACAGTATAAAAGATGGGCAATCCCATTGCTTCGGGGAAGGTTCTACAAGAATGAACATAAAGATATCTTTTCATCAGACAAAAAAATGATTCCCAGCTTCCCCCATATATAGATCTTAGGCTGGTGGGGCAGTTGGCGGAAGCTAAAAATCCTCATCACTTTAGTCCTTTAAACCCCGTTCCAAGTGTTTTATCCCTGTGGATAGGATTAATCCCTTAAATATGCCCATCTGGGTATTAGCAACCACCATGCCTAATTTTAAAATCTTTTCACAGAATTGCGTGGGAAGAGGAAAGCAAAGAACTGTAGTCAAGGTGCCGTACACCGATAGCGGTCTGATGTTCTTCCCAAGAATATGTCACATACACTATTATACTAATAAAGATGAATCGTTGCAGGATGAGAAGTTTTGCAACTTTCGATTACGCTTTGAGGTTCGTTTTCTCGATGTTTTCAAGATCCCTGCTTGTCATCATTGAATAGGAACATTCTTACTGACACCCAGATGCGGTACAGACTTATTACTGCGGAGGATTTGCTACAATTGTATCCAGTCTAGTCAGTCGTCTGGGAACTCTATTTTTCAACGACACAATGACAGGACATTGGTCTGTAACCTGCGACTCTCTGTCATTTGCAAAACTACAACTCCCAGCATGCTGCCGGCATTGTAGACTTGCAACAGCTTAAAGGGGTACTCCACTGCTCAGTGTTTGGAACAAAATGTTCCGAATGCTTAGAGCCGGCAGCTCGTGATTAGTGCTGGGCGCCAATATTCGCAAATCCGAATATAAAAAAAAAATTTCCACAGTACATATCACAGTGATCATCCCTCCCTGCTTCCAGCTTGTGGTGTAAACAAGGCTCCAATGCTGGTTACTGTGTCAGACTGGCGGGCGGCCGAAAATTCGCATAAACGAATATTGCGAATTTTCGCACATATTGATCCTTCCCTTCTTTTAGCTTGTGGGCCAATGAAAATGATCATGTTTGCTGAAGATCACGCGATATTGCGCATGCGCATGCGAATTTTATGGCGAATGCGCATGCAAATTTTATGGAGCATAGTAAAAAAAAAAAGGCTGCGAATATTGCAAATATGTGAATATATGACGAATATTCGTCCATATATTCGCAAAATATCATAAATTCGAATATGGCCTATGCCGCTCATCACTACTCATGATTCATTGCCCCGCCCCCTCAATGCAAGTCTATGAGAGGGGGCGTGACGGCTGTCACGCCCCCTCCCATAGACTTGCATTGAGGGGGCGGTGCTATGACGCCACAAGCTGCCGGCTCTAAGCATTCAGAACATTTTGTTCCAAACGCTGAGCAGCGGAGTACCTCTTTAAGTTTTAATTTCGGTAATGGCTCATGTGCATAGATCTTTTAAAAATACCATAGCTAGAATTGTTTTTTGAACCAGGGCAATGGTTCGGTGTGCAGCCCAAGTCCTGTGGCAGACAACATGTAGTTGCATCCCCCTCCTCCCTGTCTACTCTCACAGCATAAGTCTTCCATGTAGGCTTAGGCAAAGAACTTGCAGCTACATTCCCCTCCTCTCACATCCCTTTTCACAGTATGAGATTCCACACAGGCTAAGGCAGAGAAAATGCAGTTGCATCCTCCTCATTTCACCCTATATTACAGCATAAGGGTACGTTCAGACGAGCGGATTTTCCGCGCATATTTTGCTGCGGATCCGCCGCTGAAGGACCTCTGTATTCTACCTTTACATGTGCCTACTTGGAGTGGCAATACGCCGCTACAAGCAGACACACTGCGATGTGCGTGTCGCCGCGCGCATGCGCAGTATACTTGCACTTCATGGCAGCTCTCAGCCTAGCTCATTGAGCAGGGGGAGTGGCCGCAATGTGTGCGAGTACACCACGCATGCGCTGGGACTCGCACATCGCTTCAGTGTGTCTGCACTTAGCGGCGTATTGCCGCTCCGAGCAGGCACATGTAAAGGCAGTATACAGAGGTCCTTCAGTGGCGGATCCGCAGTGTAAAATAAACCGTAAATCCGCTCGTCTGAACCAGGGGCGGATCCAAGGTCTAGTCTCAGGAGGGGCAATATTAGAGTATCATGCGCTGGTCGACACGCCCCTCCCATAGATTGCATTGAGGAGGTGTCATGTGACATCACAAGGGGTGTGGCTATGACATCACAACCCCCGCAGCATGCACCCAGGGTTTGCAACAAAATGTTCAGTACGCTGGGGCAGTGGAGTACTCCTTTATGTATGCAGCATAGTGCCCCCACACTAGGTAGGCAGCACAGTTCCCAGTTTCCCCACACTAGGAAGGCAGCATAGTTACAAGTGACTACAGCTGTGATGGGACATAGAGAGGCAAATACACAATTATATCAGTGACTACAGGTGACAGTTTCGATGGTACATACCGTTGTGACTTTGTCAGCTAAATCTTCACTCTGCAGAAAATGACACCCAGATGGCTCCTTAATTTGTCAACGGATTCTGATCCTCTATATGAAAACAATAATTATTATAATACTGCTAAACACCTTCTCCTCTGAATACCCCACACTGTACCCTCTGAATATAATACTACCACACACTGTACCCTCTGAATATAATACTACCACACACTGCACCCTCTGAATATAATACTACCACCCACTGCGCTCTCTGAATATGATACTACCACACACTGTACCCTCTGAATATAATACTAACACACACTGTACCCTCTGAATATAATACTACCACACACTGCACCCTCTGAATATAATAATACCACACACTGAACCCTCTGAATATAATACTACCACACACTGTACCCTCTGAATATAATATTACCACACACTGCACCCTCTGAATATAATACTACCACACACTACGCTCTCTGAATATAATACTACCACAGACTGCGCTCTCTGAATATAATACTACCACACACTGTACCCTCTGAATATAATATTACCACACACTGCACTCTCTGAATATAATAATACCACACAGTGCACCCTCTGAATATAATACAACCACACACTGCGCTCTCTGAATATAATACTACCACACACTGCGCTCTCTGAATATAATACTACCACACACTGTGCTCTCTGAATATAATACTACCACACACTGCACTCTCTGAATATAATACTACCACACACTGTACCCTCTAAATGTAATACTACCACACACTGTACCCTCTAAATATAATACTACCACACACTGTACCCTCTGGATATAATACTACCACACACTGTACCCTCTGAATATAATACTACCACACACTGCGCCCTCTGAATATAATAATACCACACACTGCGCTCTCTGAATATAATACTACCATACACTGTACCCTCTGAATATAATACTACCACACACTGCACCCTCTGAATATAATACTACCACACATTGCGCTCTCTGAATATAAAACTACCACACACTGCGCTCTCTGAATATAATACTAGAACACACTGTGCTCTTTGAATATAATACTACCACACACTGTACCCTCTAAATGTAACACTACCACACACTGTACCCTCTGAATATAATACTACCACACACTGTACCCTCTGAATATAATGCTACCACACACTGCGCCCTCTGAATATAACAATACCACACACTGCGCTCTCTGAATATAATACTACCACACACTGTACCCTCTGAATATAATACTACCACACACTACACCCTCTGAATATAATACTACCACACACTGCGCTCTCTGAATATAAAACTACCACACACTGCGCTCTCTGAATATAATACTACAATACACTGCGCTCTTTGAATATAATGCTACCACACACTGTACCCTCTGAATATAATACTACCACACACTGTACCCTCTGAATATAATACTACCACACACTGCACCCTCTGAATATAATACTACCACACACTGCGCTCTCTGAATATAAAACTACTACACACTGCGCTCTTTGAATATAATACTACCACACACTGCACCCTCTGAATATAATACTACCACACACTGTACCATCTGAATACAACCTTGCCGTGCAAGTGCACCCTCTGAATACAATACTGTAATGTATTGTGGCCCATAAAAATCGTACCAACCCTGAAATTCTTTTATAATACACACCATACCTCTAAAATGTAAAACACTCTGTGCCTTCACATATAGTAATAATGCCCCGTCCTGTGCCCCCACATATAATAATTGTGGCCCCTCCTGCGCCCCCCACATATTAATAATGTCCGTCCTGTTCCCCCCACATAATAAAAATGCCCTCTGTCCTGTGCACCTAACATATAATGCCCCCTGTGCTGTGCCCCTTACATATAATGCCCCCTGTGCTGTGCCCCTTACATATAATGCCCCATGTGCTGTGCCCTTCACATATAATGCCCCCTGTGCTGTGCCCCTTATTAGTGTTGAGAGGCATAGGCCATATTCGAATTTGCGATATTTCGCGAATATATGGACGAATATTCGTCATATATTCGCAAAATTCGCATATTCGTAATATTCGCGTTTTATTTCCACATATGTGAAAATTAACATATGCGAAAATAAGCATAAACAAAAATTAGCATAAGCGAAAATCCGCATATGCGAAAATTTGCATCTGCAAATTTTCGTATGTGCGAAAATTCGCACGCCAATCTCAAACAGTAGTATTAGAGCATTCTTTATAGTGTTGCTCGCGAATATTCACAATGCGAATTTTATTCGCGAATATCGCATATTCGCGAATTCGTGAATATTCACGAATATAGCACTATATATTCGTAATTACGAATTTTTTTCCCGTAAATTTTCCTAAACGCGAAAATTAAACACATGCGACATTTTCGCATGTGCGAATTTTAGTGTATATTGATTGTAAATGTAAATGTTCGCATATGCGATTTTTTTATATGCCAATTTTCGCATAGGTAAAAATTACCATATGCGAACTTTTCGTATATGCAAATTTTTGTATATGCACATTTTCGCATAGGCAAAATTTGCATTGCGAATATTTGCGAGCAACACTACCCCTTATATATAATGCCCCCTGTGCTGTGCCCCTTACATTTAATGCCCTCTGTGCTGTGTCCCTCATGTAATGCTCTCATCATGTGCCCCTCACATATACTGCACCCTGTCCTGTGCCCCTAACATATAATGCCCCCTTAGACGTGCCCCTCACATATAATGCCCCCTGTCCTGCCCCACAGGGGGCATCATATGTGAGGGGCACATGACAGGAGCATTATATCTGAATGGCACATGATGATGATGATGGGGGCATTATATGTGAGGGGCACAGCATAGGGGGCATTATATTTGAAGAGCACATGACAGGGGATCTGTCATGTGCTCTTCACATATAATGCCCCCCTATTATGGGCACCTCACATTAAATGTATCCTTTTTTTGTGCCCCCTGAGTTTTTAAATTGCCCCCTGACCCGAGTGCCATATAGTTGTGCCAAACAGTTAAAAAAAAAAAAAAATACATACACTTCTATTATGTTCCCCCGCTGAGCAGCTCTCTTCTTCTTACGTGCACAGACTGTGCAGACAGGTGAGCGGCAAGGCGCGGTGACGGGATCTTCAGGCGCCGTCGGGATAATGTGATGATCAAGTCCCAGCGGCGAGAAAGGTAAACTAATGAGTGAATGGTGGAGCGGGAGCTGTCAGCCACCATGTTAGAAATCGGGGGGCAGCAATCTTGGGGGGGGCAATTGCCCCATTGCCCCCCTGGATCCGCCACTGGTCTGAACGTACCCTAAGTCTTCCACACATTTTGAGGCAGAGACCATTGGGGACAGCAATGTCCGTGCAGTCCTAGTGCTGACTGCTTCAGTCGGCGCTGGCCGCACTCAAAATCTCTGGACGGAATTTTTCTGTCTGGAGATTCCGCAGTGTGGGTGGGACCGTTTGTGGGTGCAAATAGAGTGAAGAGACTAAAAGGTCCTTACCCTCAGGTGTTGCACTCAGGGCACAACACCTTCAGTGGCGTCTGGAAAGAAAGCTGCGGGACCGCTGCCATGAGGAACTTTCTGGAATGACGTCAGTCTATTCAGCAAGGGCACAATATGGAAATATGGAAATAGGTTTGTTAAGGTTGGCCGCTGTATACTGCTGAGTGTCAACACAAGAAATAAATACCAGACAAAATGTTGTTATATATCCCCCTCTCCGCATTCTGGCTAAAGAGCTGTCCCTATGTTGCAATTTTCCTATTCTATCAGAAAATTCCGGATGTCTCCGTCCTTCTGCACAGTCTAGATTTCTTCAAATGTTTCGTCTTTAACTTCCAACTCCTTCTTTATCTTGCTTCTTCTGGTCTCATCCCAAGGTCTTCATCTTAGTCACAAGCAAAAAGCAACCTGATATATCTCATAAGGAAAATAATGTTTTTCTGCAGCATATTAGCATATATATATATATATATATATATATATATATATATATATAGATCAGTAATCAAAATCATAATGGTCATCCTTATCAGGTTCCTCCGAGTAAAGCCGCTTGTCCCAAGGAGTATATGACACAACTTTTATTGCAATGCGTTTCGATCCCTATTCCTTCTCACATCATGAGTCCACACAGACTAACAGGAAATGCAGCTATACTGTTTTCAATCAGATTTTCTAAAGAAAACCGTATTGGCAAAAAAAAAAACGGATGAAACCGGATGGAAACATATGGGAAAAAATAAATCGTATGCGTTTTTAAACTGTATACTGTTTTTAAAAGTGCATGCGGTTCTGTCCGTTTTTTATTTTTTAAAAATAATAAGTTTTTGAACATTTTATTTAAAATAAATACATTTTTTTAAATTTTTACTTTAGGATGCAAATGCGCATGTGCAAAGTAAAAACTGTATACAGTTTCTCGTATGGAACCATATACATGTGCATTTCCCATTTAGTGTTGCTCGCGAATATTCGCAATTCGAATATTATTCGCGAATATCGCATATTCGCGAATTCGCGAATTTCGCGAATATAGCGCTATATATTCGTAATTACGAATATTCGCTTTTTTTTTTTAATTATTATTATTTTCTTCACAGTACACATCACAGTGATCACCCCTCTGTGTTTCCAGCTTGTGTGGTGTAAAGAAGGCTGTAATACTACTGTGTGAGACTGGCGTGCGAAAATTCGCATATGCGAAAATCAGCATATGCTAATTTTCGCATATGCGAATTTCCGTGCGTGTTAATTTTGAATATGCCAATATTCACTTATGCTAATTTTCGCATACGCAAATTTCCGCATATACGAAAATAAAACGAGAATATGCGAATATTCGCGAATATATGACGAATATTCGTCCATATATTCGCGAATATTCGCGAATTCGAATATGGCCTATGCCGCTCAACACTATTCCCATTGACGTCATGTTAAAAAATGAGTTTTACATTGAGGCTTGGGCGCAGAACTTGCAGCTACACCCCCCACCTCCCCTATTCCTTCTCACAGTCTTCCAATTAGGGTTAGGCAGAGAACATCATAGAGTCTCACATACAAGCTGTAAGAGAGAACATGCAGCTACATCCCCAGGGCTCAACTCATGGGAACAGAGTTCCTGCACTTTTTCCACAGCAGGAACGCAGTTCCCATTAGCAGGAGTCCTTAAAGGGGTACTCCGCCCCTAGACATCGTATCCCTAGATATCGATAGGGGATAAGATGTCTGAACGCAGGGGTCCCGCCGCTGGGGATCCCTGAGATCTCGGCTGTGGCACCCCAGACATCTAGTGCATGGAGTGAACTTCGCTCCATGCCGAATGACTGGCGAAGAGGGGCAGAGGCTCGTGACATCATGGCCATGCCCCCTAAATGAAAGTCTATGGAAGGGGGCGTGATGGCCTCGTGCCCCCTCCCATAGACTTGCATTGAGGGGCTTTGGCCGTGACGTCACGAGCCTCCGGCTTTGCATCCAACGCTCTAAACTAATCCTGGTTAGGTGCAGCAGGGAGATTGCAGGGGTCCCCAGCGGCGGGACCCCTGCGATCAGACATCTTATCCCCTATCCTTTGGAGTACCCCTTTAAAGTGGAAATCTTGGGTGAGTTCCCACACTTTTTTCCCCAGGACTTAACCCCTGCTCCTCCCCTGTCCCCTCTCACAGCATTAGTCCCACACATAGACGGAGGCAGATAAAATTAATTTTCCTTCTCACTTTTGATTTTGGGGAATGAAGAGGTTTCTAAACATGTTTCCCCATGAACCTAATATGTGTGCCTGAGATAGGCAACCTGCATTGTAAGCCCCATTAGGGGCAGAGGCCAATGCAAGTGATGACAATCTCCGTACGGCACCGCAGAACATGTTGACGCTATATAAGTCACATGAAGAAATAAATTACAGGAAGTTCAGGAACATGTCTATTTTCCTAGGTGCGGTGTATACAGTGAATCCACTCCATTGAGTTTTGGAGCACATTGTTCCCGTTTATATATATATATTGTATACTCTCTGTGCCGGCTTAGAATTCATAGTTTGTGTTGAACGTCTGCCAAGGTTTCAATGATGTAGTCTAAATTTCTATTTAATCCCCATTCTGTCATCTATAGCGCTTGTATCATCAAGTGGAGTTTTTAAATACGTGTGAATGAAATTTTGAAAAGCAAAAGTGAGATCAGAAGTTAATAGTCTATAAAGCATCTCGGGAATCGGCGGTGTTTATAAAGCCGGCCGTGTAATTTATAACTGTTAGCTTTATTTTCTTATCAGCTTCATTCTGAATAAAAAGTGCAATACCACAGGCTGCACGAATGTGGAAGAGGAGGGAAACCACAGGCTTTCCTTTCTTTCCTGGTTTTTGGAATATATAGGGAACAAAAACATCTGTTTTCTATAATACGGAACAGGTGTCTGGTAAAAAAAAAAAAAAAGAGTCTGGCGAAAATGTTACCTAGCGGAGTAGCATAGAGAAGTCACTGCAGCGCCACCGCAGGAGAAAGAAATCATTGCACTGTGCTCTTATAAACCAAAGGCTTGTCTGTGTCCTCCAGAGGATCCTAAACAGAAGACCACCCTCTTTATTAAAGGAGATATCCAGTGCTAAAAAAAACGTATTTCCTATCCTAAGGATAGGAGATAAGTTTCAGATCGCAGGGGGTCCGACAGCTGGTGCCCCGGCAGCCTGCGGGAAGGGGATGTGTTGACCACCGCACGAAGTGGCGTCTGACACGCCCCCTCAATACAACTCTATGGCAGAGTCGGAGCGCTGCCTTAGGCAATCTCCAGCTCTGCCATAGCGATGTATTGAGGGGGCATGTCAGCTGCCGCTTCGTGCGGTGGTCGACACCCGCTATTTGGCCAGCGAGCCGGGACCCCGTACAGGAGATCGCGGGGGCCCCAGCGGTCGGAACCCCTGCGGTCTGAAACTTATCCCCTATCCTTAGGATAGGTGATACATTTTTCAGCACTGGACTACCCCTTTAACTCAGAATTAAGAAAATTGCATAATCCCTTTAATTCGTCAAAGGTTCTACAATCATGACCATAAAGAATAGTATTGGAAAAATAATGAAATGGTGGGTAACACCCAGTGGCTCACTTGCCCTAGAGGTTGTAGGGCCACTAGGAGTGGTAATTTACCATTTTGCCAGATGTAAAATCCTAATTCCATTCCAAAAAAAGTGATAATACATTTTGGATAAAAGTCTGCCAAGCCTACCTTATATTAAAGCGTACCTGTCAGATCCCACAAAAATAAATAAAGTAATATGTTAATCAGTTCCTAATCCTGACCATGTGCATCTAATCTGTATGCCTCTATAACCTATTTTTGTTCTAAAAATCCCTCTTTTTATTAGCTCACAGTGTTAGAAATCCTCTCAGGGGAAGGGGGCGTGTGGTGGTGGGAGGTGATTGGTGGGTCTGCTTATACAGCCTTGTCGATGAGGCATCTCTTGTCCATGACTCATGGACAAGCTGATGCTGCTGCAGGACAAGTTACTGGTATCCCAGTAGGTATGGGGACCCTTAGTGGTGGGATTTTTTGGAGCCGTTTTCTTCATTAAATATTCAAAAAATTTTAAACAACCATATTGCAATAGGTCTTTCATTTTCATCAGTAACAACATACAAAAAGTTTTTGAATCTGACAGTGCCCATTTAATGTTGACCAAACTGTTGGTTTGCCCGACTATATAAGGTGTATGACGGCCTTCCATTTTTCCACCAACAGATGATGTTGGCGAGAGAAGGGACATATTGTATTTTTTTCGGCTTGAGGCTAAGTTTCCACTTGTTTTTTTTTTTTCTGGCAGTTTTTGGGAAGCTGCCACTGCAGTATTTGAGCCAAAGTCAGAAGTGGATCCATAAGGGAAGAGAAGTGTAAGTCCTTCCTTTATATGTCCTATTCCTTTTGAATACACTTCTGGCTTTGGCTCAAAAATTGCAGTGGCAGTTTTCCAAAAACTGCCAGAAAAAAAAAAACTAATGAAAACTTAGCCTTACTCATTTGTCCTGGGAGCTGTCTGGCTGGGGCCTACCCCTCCTTCCCACAGAGAGAACAGAGGAACATTCAGCCAAGCCAAACTGCCATGCGTATTTGGAAATCTGGAGACATAACTGTCGGCCGAGCGAATGTTTGGCCAACAGTTACTAAAAAAGGAATGTCCACCTTTAGAAACATCCCAACTTGATTTTGTTGGATTAGTGCATGACAGAGCTTGTGTTCCAATGGGAGGTCAGACAATACTGAATGGTTCATCCATCAACTAGCCCAGAATTGAGCGCTCCTCTCTCAACCGGAGCCGTGACTCTGCTTCATCCTGCCAGCTCAAGTGGCTGTCACACGGCCCTCTCTTCACCCCCTAAACCTAAAGTTATAGAGCATTATAATTTTATAATATCCCAAAAGCTCTCTGCACTGGAGCATTATAACTCATAATATTGTGGTAGCCCTTGGGGGGTGTATGGTAGGGATGGTATGGTGTTGGTATATGAGGGGTTAATATTAACCCAGTCACTCGTGATGCCAGGGTGATGGCTTGTATGCTGAATCTATGTTCCGGCCTATCGCCGCCCTTCCCAGAAGCGATAGGTGCAAATAAATGACTGAAGGTCCACAAGCAGATTTAACTTGAACTTGAATAACTTTACTGCAGTTCTTGCAATATCCAATGCGTAGTAACAGTCTCATATAACAGTTCTTAGGTTGCTTAGCGACTGGCAGAAGTTGGGGACCTTGCATTAAACTGGTAGTGATGTGCAGATCCGTCCGGATTTAGGGGAAATATTGGGTCCGGTGATACTGCAGAGTGCTTAGGGGATGACACTCACAATTTAGATCATTCAGCCGTTGCCACAAGGCTTCGGCCTAACTCACTGCGATTACTGCGATATAGGTCTTCTCTCATCAAGAGCCAGGAGAAAGAGAGAAAAAGGATGGCCGCCGCTCCCTTATATGGGCAGGGGGTGGTGATTCTGATTGGTCCGAACGTCTGCCATTCACCAGTACATGGTGTGATGGGATTACTGACGTAAGAGGGCCTCCAAAGGTCCTTAAGCTAAAACCATAGAGTTCACCTTGTCACATGACCCGTAGGTCCTGCAACGCTAATAGAAAACAGGTAATTAACCATTTATATACAGAAATAATACTATATACATTATTCTATGGACAAATTAGAAATCTATATACTATAATAGAGCCGACTAGGGGCGGACTGACTAACAGAGATTACTAAGTCCTAGGGACTCTGGCTAAGGGGACCCATAGATAAATAAGTACCGTATGATATGCGGTACTGGGACACCACAATACCTACAACCCCCCCCCCCCCCCCCTGCACTGGAACTTTATAACCTCTAATATCTACTCTCTCCCTGCACTGGAGCCTTAGAACTCATAATATCTACTCTCCTCTTGAACTGGAGCCTTATAACTAGAGTTGAGCAAGCTGTCCAAAAGTCTGGTCCTCTGGGCTCGCCAAACTTTTGGAAAGGGTTCGGTTTGCTGCAAACCGACAGTGAAAAGGTAAAGTTGTGCTACAGCGGAACTTGACTCTTTTGTAACACTAAACCAGTGAATCCGCTGGTTTACTGTAACATCTTGCTGGGCTGAGCTTACCGGGCTTCTTCTTGTGTAGCCCCGCCTCTAGTAATGATGTCATGAGGGGGCCTGACCCAGCAATGAGATGGTAAGTTACACTCTCTTCACTGTATATATTAAATGCTCTATTTAAATCCATCCTTTCTGGGAGGATTTGCTGGCTTACTGCGACAAAAGAGTTAAGTTGCGCTGTGCTTACGGCAGTTCACAACAAACCGAACCGTTTTGAAAAGTTTGGCGATCCCAGCTGGCCGAACTTTCGAATAGCTCGCTCAACTCTATTTATAAGGGTACAGAGCAGGGAGGGAGTAGATATTGTAAGTTATAGCGCTCCAGTGCCAGAAGGGGATAGATATTATAAAGTAAAAAAGCTCCAGTGTAGGGAGGGAGAAGAATAGTTATAAAGTGCTAACTAACTCCTTCCTTGCTGGGCTAAGCTGTACTCGCGGCTGTTAGCTTGAGAGCACAGCTTAGTCCCTGCATTGCCAGGTTCACATGAGCCAAACCTTGCAATGTTCGAAAGTTTGTCGAGCCACAAATCCCCCAAATTTTTGATCGAATCCGGGTTGGAGGAGCTCGGCTCACTCAACTCTACTTCTAACTTATAAATATGACTTCTTCCCTGCACTGGAGCCTTATAACCTATAATATCTACTCCCTCCCTGCACTGGAGCATTATACAGAAATTTTTTTAAGGGAAAAGCAAGACATGTCTAGTATTTTGACCTGTCTGGTACAATAAAACATTTCTTACATAAATAAGCTTGGGGGCGTGAAGCCATCAATAATATGAAGACACCAAGACGCTTTGAACTTTTGTGCCAAATTTTTCCCTTCCGGTTCTTCATGCTTCATGCCAAATGTTTCCTTCCCCAATTTCCTTATGATTTGGTTGAATTTAACCAACTAAATGGAGACTACGCGTGAAAACCTACAAGACGTCCATAGCGATTGGTAAAAGGCTTTACATAGCTCCACCTGGTATTATCCAACTCCCCGCGCACTTTCTGGTTCAGACTAAATTTGCCTTAACGGCAAGTTAGAAAATAGAATTAAATAGTACCGATGTAGCAGAGCTGACATTCTCATTTTGCTCTTTAAGGCTACATCATTTGTGCATCACAATAACTCTCTGAATTAACTGGATGAAGTAGATCTATATGCACAATACCACCTAAAGGTGTATCAGAAAATTGTATGTAACCCTTAGAAGACTAAGTGATATTTAAAGCGGTTCTCCGGTTGAAAACTTTATTTTTTTTAAATCAACTGGTGTCAGAAAGTTAATCAGATTTGTAAATTACTTCTATTAAAAAAATCTTAATCCTTCCAGTACTTATTAGCTGCTGAATACTACAGAGGAAATTCTTTTCTTTTTGGAACACAGAGCTCTCTGCTGACATCACGAGCACAGTGCTCTCTGCTGACATCTCTGTCCTACTCTCTCCAGAGTAGGAGAAAATCCCCATAGCAAACATATTCTGCTCTGGACAGTTGCTAAAATGGACAGAGATGTCAGCAGAGAGCACTGTGCTCATGATGTCAGCAGAGAGCATCTGTGTTCCCAAAAGAAAATCATTTCCTCTATAGTATTCAGCAGCTAATATGTACTGGAAGGATTAAAAAATTTTAATAGAAGTAATTTACAAATCTGTTTAACTTTCTTGCTCCAACTGATTTAAAAAAAAAAAAAAAAAAGTTTTCCACCGGAGTACCCCTTTAATGTTTTGCCTGTTCGTTTATTCCTCTTCACCTTTTAATGCCATAAGTCTTTTAATTTTCCATCTCCCACATGGGAGCTTGTTTTATGAGTTAAAAAAAATTGTATTTTATAATGACATCCCTTATTTTACCATATAATCTACGATGAAGCCCCAAAAAAATGATTCATGGGGCACAATTGAAAATGTTGGGGGTTTATGCTTCTCAAAAGTGAGTTTACAATTATCTTCATTCTGTAGGTCCATACGATTACAATGAAACCCAATATATATCTGTTTTGTTTTATTTTACTACTTCCCAAAAAATCTGTCTGCTTAAAACTGTCCTCTTCTGACACCTATGCCACTTGTATTTTTCCTTACACAGGGCTGTATGAGAAGGGGGGTCATATTTTGTGCCATGATCTGTAGTCTTTATTTGTACCATTTTTGTTTTGTATGGGACTTTTTGATCACAGTGTCATCGGTTCTCTGCTTCACTAACTCACCAAAACAGCACCATCGAAACGGCATGAAGACAGGTAGGGACCCTTCGCCAGTTATGCAGGCTGATCGGGACCCCACAATCGTGCAGTGGAAAGGATTGGCAAGGCCTTTTAACCTGTTTTAAATGCCCCAATCAATTTTGATTGTGGCATCTGATGGGTTAATGCCAGGCATGGAGTTCACTGATTCCTGCATTAGCGGTATGTTCCCGCTGCTATTACCAGGTATGAAGTGCACTCACCTTGTAAGCGTGCTTCATGCATTCTGACCACAACCATGTCATACATGTATGCCTAAGGTTGCCTAGGGATTAAATAAAACTATCACCCCAAGGCATATTATTTACTTATATAGTGTTATCATGCATTTAACTGGCCTCAGCATGCCTTTGCATGACTTACCCCTAACAGGAAGTTGTGTAGTCTGCTCATTGTCAATGTTGTGTTGTCTTAGCAGCTCCCTGGCTCCTTCCTCTTTCCCAAGATGACACACATCCTCTGCTGTCTCAGAAGGCATGGCTGGATCTTGCGTCCTAGCTACTACAGTATGGTGGCTTTCTCTGAACAATGTCCCTGGCAGAGGAGCAGACAGGAAATGTGTACTGCTTTTTCAGACTTGCTGTGTGGAGAGTTAGAGCAAAGTTCTGCAGCCACTCTGGGCAAGGAACTGGCAGGAGTGCTGTGGGAGGGGGAAAAGGCAGGGTGGGAGGACTGACAAAGATCTGAGGAAAAGCATTGTATTCTGTGAATTGTAGTACTGAGCAACTGCTTGACCAGGAAGCACAGTCATTTTCTGCGATGCCCTATATTTGTGATCACTGTGTTGAATGTTCGCACAATTTTGTATAATCAATTAGTTGTGGCAGTCTTGCCATTTTAGCCATTATTGCGTGATTTTTTTGGACTTTTTTGGTCGACCTGTTTTTAAATATTTGTTACGTTTCAGATGGAGTTTCCTTAGTTCTGTGATAGTTTTTACAATTCTTGCAATAGTGACATGCGATGATGGATCTGCCCAAAAGGCCACGTTTTCATGCGTTCTGCATTTGAGTCTCCAAATCTCCCTTCCCATCTCTTCCTTCCTCTACAAGTCCATACACACAGGCACCGTCTGACATCTGACTCTCCCGGTCTCCCTGCTCCAATAATGCTTTGCATTTGCAATAATTTAACCTTTCAGGAAAGCCCCGGTCTGGGTGTCTGACATCTGAGGTACATGCATACATGAGTTGCAGATGGCAGATGATTGCTATTTGCTCCACGTCGCGGCACACACCATAATTGAGATTTCTCAGTTTTCATTAGCCCCCATAACCTAACTTGTTTGGCTCTTTTTAAGTCCATTGTGCATGAGAAAGATGAGATGACCTGAAGGCTCGCCTGATCCCTGTTGGAAATCAGCGAAATTGGAACTTTTCCAGAAATAGCTCCGGGTCTCAATCCAATCATGTTTGCATGACAGTCTCAAACATAGGAATTTGTCTCCTAGATACCGGTTTCCACAAAGAAAAGTTTTATTGTGGCCTAAAAAAAACGTATTTCTATATTAATGTCTTCTTTGACTTTTACAATCGCAGGGTAAAATTATACAGACCCCAAGCCCTAAGAGATGTGCAGAAACTGGCTTAAACTTGAGCCTGAAATTGCAGGGGGCGCCAGGCTCGGCCAGGATTCGTCCCGGATTTTCCCAAACATCTGTATGTCAGGCCTGTGTCGAATTTGGCCTATTAAGGGAGTTCCCTTTTCCTGTCAACTGTCTCTTGTCGTTTCCAACTCGATTCTGTCTCCAGGTCAGTTCTGTAGATCTTATTTCTTAGGGTCACATGTCAAAGCCTGGCTTGAAGTCTTTGCTTGCATCTGTGTCACCTAGGTATGACCTCTTCCTTGGCTAATATGGATGAAGGAGTTAAAGGGTGCCCAGTCTCAGTGGGACTCCTGTCTATCCAAGGAGTGATCTATCTGAATTAACCATGTTCTACATGGATCAAGCCAAGGATTGGATAGACATGGGTCCCACTGGGACTAGACAACCTTCAACCCCCCCCCCCCCCCCCCTCAATGACTTGAATAACCTTTTCCTTGGCTAATATGGAACATAGGGTTAGAGGTTGCCTAGTTTCAGTGGGACACCTGTCTATCCAATCATTGGGTATCCTTATATCAGTGTAGAACATGGCTAACTCAAATCTCTGTGTACCCTACAAGGCTAGTGAGCCCTGGTTTCTGCCCAGACCTGACTATCAGCACTAGATAAACCTAAAGAGAAACCATGGCTTACTAGGCTTATAGGGCACATAGAGATATGAGTTAACCATTTTCTATACTGAATAAGCTAAGAATTGAATAGGCAGGGGTCCCACTGGGACTGGGCAACCTTCACTCCCCAAAGACATGAATAACGTTGTTCTTGGCTAATATGGAAGATGGGGTTTGAAGGTTGCCTAGTTCAAGCAGAATCCCTGCCTATCCAATTCTTGATTTATTCAGTATAGACCATGGTTAACTAGCCTTTTAGGGAAAATAGAGATCTGAGTTAAATTTCCTACACTAATCAAGCCAAGAATTGGAGAGACAGGGGTTCCCCTGGAACTAGGCAGCCTTCACCTCCAATGGATTGAATAATCTCTTTCTTAGCGAATATGGAAGATGGGGGTTAAAGGTTGCCTATTCCCAGTGGGACCCCTGTTTTACCAATTCTTGGTTTGATCTGTATAAAACCATGTAAGGGTCACGGCAGGTGGTGGATCCTCTGGGCCTGTATGGATGATGACGTGAGCCTTGCCGGGGAGTGGAGTGTAAGGTGCCACCAGTTTTCACCAGCTGAAGGTCAGGGCCGGCGGCACAGTAGCAGGGTCTGGTCACGGAACAAGGATCAGGTACACAGATAGCATTGAGGGGGCAGAGTGTGACGTCAGGAGGGGGCATGGCTATGATGTAACGAGCTCCTGAAACCGTCTCCGGCGCTCGGAACAGTTTGTTCCCAACGCTGAGCAGTGGAGTACCCCTTTCAGTATTAAAAAATTCATTTTAATTAAATTAAAACCCTTATTTTCATTCCCCCATTTTCCCAAAAAGTTATGAAAAATAAAAAATAACCAAAAACTTTTTTGCCCGTAATTTGTACTTCTCAGCTACTGTTCTTTATAGTTATTGTACCTTGTCTATCTTTATATGGAAAATAAAAAGTTTTACTTTGGAAAACAAAAATAACAAAAAATTAAAGAATGATGCATTATAGAAAAATAGTGTGAACATGATTTCAATAACTGAACAAGATAACACGTAGTTTTCAAACTCGCAAGTACTAGTTTAGAAGGGAGCCTGCCTCTGTTTTAAATGACACCCATGGTTTAGGCAACGCAAAACTGAAAACATGTTCCCTTTTAAAGGGAATTTTGAATTAGAAACAGTGCCACCTATCCTAATGCTGTGTCTGTTATTGCAACATTCAACGTTCAAGGATTTTTGCCCATATCATGCACAAATACTAGTTGTACAGCGCCATCTGTTTTATTCCAGCACAGCTGTACCTTTATGTTTCTGCACCTATAGTTACTGGGTCATGTGACCAGCAGTCTGACCCACAGAAAGTTACATGGTTTAATGTTACAGAGGAAGCGGTCAGTCCTGAGTCAACTGACTTTCTGTAAACTACCAGTTGACATCATTACCTACTGCTGCTATCTCCATGGGATCAGGAAATATAGTAGTTTTACACCCCCCACATCCCAGATCCATCTGTATACTGCTGCTGCTATCTTTATAGAATCAGCATATATAGTAGTCATGCACCTTACCTCCAGCTCTATCTGTATACTGCTGCTGCCATCTCTATAGGATCAGGATATATAGTAGTTATACCCCTCCAGCTCTATCTGTATACTGCTGCTGTTATATCTATGGATCAAGATATATAGAAGTTATACACCTCTCCTTCCAGCTCTATCTGTATACTGCTGCTGCTATCTCGATGGGATCAGGATATATAGTACTTATACAGCTCCCCTTCCAGCTCTCTCTGTATACTGCTGCTATCTCTATGGAGTCAGGATATATAGTAGTTATACAGCTCCCCTTCCAGCTCTGTATACTGATGTTATATATACAAATGTGTGAAAATGTAGCATAAATTCAACATGCAAACATAGTCTAAAGGCTTCAAATCTTTATAAACACCTCAATTGTGATTATAGGTCAAATAATTTTTGCTTTATGGAAATATTTTTCTAAAAAAAAACACACTGAGAAGACGCATTAAAACTGCACAAAATGTGAACTGACCTCAACCCACTTATGAGTCTTGTCAGTTCAACTGGGAGACCTTTAGCACAAGCAGCCTAAATAGATGACAAGGTGCAGTAATCAAATGCCACACCCTCAGCAATTAATAGGAAATGTAGGCAGCATAAGAGAATTATTTCAGTGATGGGATTACATCCAATATGGAGTCAAACTCATGCCTGCAAGATAAAACAGGTAAACATAGGGCATACACAAGAACCCCTACATTACTCTAATAATATCTAATTCTGCAGAGTGTTTCTTCAAAAGGACTGAGTTGCAATACCAGACCCAGCCATGGATAAGTGTGGCGCTGATACAAGAGAAAAATAGGTAGGTGTTTCCCTTTTATTATATATACATATTTTTTTTTTTTACAGGGAATTGTCCAAAACAACCTAAAGAAGAGGTCAGGATCCTATACATTGTCTATGGAGAGGAAAATGGAGAATAAATCAGAAATGAATTATTATGAAGGATTCTTAATATTGTCTGGGATTAGGTTAATACCACGACAGATAAAGAATAATCTGCAGCGGTTTTAATGTTTCCGTAATGCACTTAGTAGTATACGGGGGAAGAAGTTCACTGTATCTATAAAATTAGAACCTGCAATAAAAGGAAAGTGATGCATATTGGTTGTCAATGGCTTCTCGGATTTTGCCTTTAAGGAGGCATTTTAATGGGGGCTTAAAAACAGATGATGAATTGGCTTTGATAGCTCGGAGTCTCTCCAAACCGAGTCCGGTTTCCTCATGGATTCAGTTCATCTGGTGTTCAGGGACTAATGAAAATGATCACATTATTTCAGGACAGATGTGGGAAACATATTAATCCTGGTCACTTAAACACATGTTAGATGATCTTCGGTAAAGACATTTAACGCTAAATAATACAAGTGAAGATGTTGTCACCTCCCACGCTATGGAACCTTCTTCTCTGCGCCGGACTCTCTCCCACCACTTTTGACTTTACGGTAACATGTCAAAATATATGTTTATATCAAATTTTACACTAAATGGCTCCATAGCCAATCTATGGTTGCCACAGTATACCCATCAATTTTGTTTTCCATGCCAGTGAATTTACTACTAATGCTCCCTTAAAGGGGCTCTCCATCAGTAGACAGCTAATCCCCAATCCAAATGATGGGGAAAAAGATTTCTGATAGCAGGGGGTCCGGCTACTGGGACCCCCTGCGATCTCAGGTCTGGCACCCTGGCCTTCTGAACATTAAAGGGGTACTCCATCCCTAATACATCTTGTCCCCTACCCAAAGGATAGGGGATAAGATGTCTGATCACCATCACGTCCCCTCCCGTAGACTTGAATTGAGGGGACGGGGCATGATATCACATGGGGGCGGAGTCGTTGCCGTCACGCTCCACCCTCGGAGCCTCCAGCGCTGCGGAGAGCTCACAAAGGTGGGTGTGCAATGACAGATTGCGTGGGTCACCAGTGTCGGGACCTCCACGATCAGACATCTTATCCCCTATCCTTTGGATAGAAGATAAGATGTATTAGGGCCGAAGTAACCCTTTAAGCGAGCAACCACAGCAACCCCTTCATAGACATGAATGGAGAGGGTGTGAGGGCGCGACCACAGCGACCCAAAACCGGTGTTCTGAACACAAATGGGGTGGAGATTGCAGGGGGTCCTAGTGGTCGGACCCACGTGATCAGACATCTTATTCTCTATCCTTTGGATAGTGGATAAGATGTCCAGGGTAGACGGAGTACACCATTAACTGTCCACAACCAATGCCAAATTACAGTAATATTCTTATATCAGCATATCAGGATGTCATCGTAACAGTATACTTTATATGATTGAATAATATTGCTTGCACTTACCAAAATGCCACCATAACAGTAGGCCTGCTACCTTATAATACTAGGCCCAATACATATTAGTGGACTTATTGGTTTTGTGTTTCACAGTTAAACTTAAACATGTCACTGTTTACTTCACAAAGGCTTTACGATAATGTTGCCTTCATATAGACCTCCAAAATTTGCCACAGTTAACTAGTAAGCCCTTACCTTGGAAGGAGAATCACTTCTACTTGGAAAATGGCCTTACGGTTGTTTTGGGGCACATGGGTGGAATTTTGCCTTTCTCAGAGGAGCAACTTGAAACTCCTAGAACCTAGACTCCTGGATGTAAAATCAGAACTGGAACCCAGCAAATAAATCTGAATTACACAATAGAGGACAGTGTACTTTTCTCGATTGTGTTAGCTTCTATACACAGTGCACTTCCCTCTATTGTGATATCTACCATATAGAGTGTACTGTCCTCTATTGTGTTATCCAGGTCCATTTGGTGGATTCTGTTATAGATTTCACATTCAGGAGTCTAGGTTCTAGGAGTTTCAAGTTGTTCCCTGAGAAAAGGCCACCCATGTGCCCTAAAACAACTATAGGGCCATTCTTCAAGTAGCTAACACAAAAGAGGACAGTGCACTGTGTATAGTAGATGACACATTAGAGGACAGTGCACTGTGTATAGTAGATAACACAATAACGGACAGTGCACTGTGCCTAGTAACTAACACGACAGAGGACAGCATATTGTGTTTAGTAGATAACACAATAGAGGACAACTCACTGTGTATAGAAGATAACGCAATAGATGGCAGTGCACTGTGTATAGTAGATAACACAAAAGAGGACAGTGCACTGTGTAAAGTAGATAACATGATAGAGGACATTGCACTGTGTATGGTAGATAACATGATAAAGGACAGAGCACTTTGTATAGTAGATAACACAATAGAGGGCAATGCACTGTGTATAGTAGATGTCACGATTCGGCAGGCTGGATGTGGATCCTCTGTGTCAGCGAGGGATTGGCGTGGACCGTGTCGGTGGACCGGTTCTAAGTTGCTACTGGTTTTCACCAGAGCCCGCCGCAAAGCGGAATGGTCTTGCTGCGGCGGTAGCAACCAGGTCGTATCCACCGGCAACGGCTCAACCTCGCTGACTGCTGAGAAGGCGTGGGACAGAAGGACTAGACAGAGGCAAGGTCAACACGTAGCAGAAGGTTGGGGCAGGCGGCAAGGTTCGTAGTCAATGTGGATAGCAGAAGATCTGGAACACAGGCTTTGGACAACACTAAACGCTTTCACTGGCACAAGGCAACAAGATCCGGCAAGGGAGTGCAGGGGAAGTGAGGTTATATAGCCAGGGAGCAGGTGGAAGCTAATTAGGCTGATTGGGCCAGGCACCAATCATTGGTGCACTGGCCCTTTAAATCTTAGAGAGCTGGCGCGCGTGCGCCCTAAGGAGCGGAGCTGCGCTCGCCAGGACATGACAGCGGGGCCGGGACAGGTGAGTGACTTGGGATGCGATTTGAAAGCGGGCGAATCGCATCCCCGCCGGCAGTGTCAGTGCAGCGCTCCCGGTCAGCGGGTCTGACCGGGGCGCTGCAGAGAGAGGAACGCCGCGAGCACTCCGGGGAGGAGCAGGGACCCGGAGTGCTCGGCGTAACAGTGGATTAAACAATAGAGCACAGTGCACTGTTACAAATGGATCTGGATAGGTTGGTGGTTTGGGCTGAGAAGCGTCAGATGCGGTTCAGCACAAATAAATGTAAGGTTATACACATGGGTGGGAATCCAGATTGGAGTATGTATTAAATGGGAGAATATTGGGGGGGGGGGCAACCGACATGGAAAATGATATATGAGTTTTAGATAACAGTAAATTTACCTTTAGTGACCATGGTCACCAGCTGCTGTCAACGCAAATACAATTATGGGGTGCATCAAAAAGGGTATCGGTGCCCACGACAAGGAAATAATTGTGTACACATGAAATACTGTGTACAGTACTGGGCACCAGTGTACAAGAAAGATATAGTGGAGCTGGAGAGGGTTCGGAAACAGACAACCAGATTTATAAGGGGAATGGACTATAGTACCCAGAAAGGCTATCAGAATTAGGGCAATTTAATTTGGGGGAAAAAAAAGTTTTAGGGGTGACCTGATAACTATGTATAAATATATCAGGGGACCATGCAGAGATCTCTTCCATGATCTATTTATACCCAGGACTGTATCTATAACAAGGAGACATGCTCCACGACTAGAGGAAAGAAGGTTTCCACACCAGCACAGACGGGTTTCTTTACTGTAAAAGTAGTGAGACTATAGTACTCTCTCCCAGAGGAATCTGTGGTGCCTTGTGGGTGTGAATGGTGATCGGGATGTTGCTGTGCAGGTTATAAAGGGTGCTATTAACCCTTGTCAGTCGTGATGGCCGGGTGAGGGTTAAATGCTGTTTGACTTGGCCTATCGTCACCCTTCCCAAGGACGATAGGTGTTTGCAGAATAAAGTATTGTCCACAACCAGAGCTTCGCTGAAAACTTGCAGAAACTTTACTGAAGATTTTCTGTAACATGCGAACATAAGAACAGTCTTTGTAACAGAGTCTATGAACAGCTTAGATTGACTATTGGTTGGGACTTTTAGTAAGTTCTTTAGCTTGTAGGGATTTAGTATGCGCAGATACGCTGGATTTAGTGCTATGTTTAGGTCCAGGGTCCTTGCCAACATTAGCGGGGAATTTAGAAGAACTCACTTTGTAATTCAGCCGAGGCCGCAAGGCTTTGGCCTAGTAATTGTCGTTGAAAGTTGCGAAGGTCCTACCTCATTCAGTGACAGCAACCCAAGAGAGAGAATAATGGCCGCAGTTCCCTTACATGGGCCGGGGCTGGCCATTTTAGGATTGGTCCATGCCATCTGTCAATCAGCTTTACAAGGCATTGTGGGTATCACATGTCCCATGAACCTCCAAAGGTCCTTTTTAACTACCATAGAGACTAAAGCATCGTCACATGACCCGCAGGTCCTGCGACGCTAGCGCAAGGTAAGTACACTTTATATATACATTTATCAGAATAATATATTAATGATTTAAGGGGTGACTAGGGGAGGACTAGACCTGAGGACCCCACGGTTCCTAGGAACTCTGACTTTGGGGACCCCTACCAAGGTACGGTATGTAATACGGTACCGGGAGACCACAAATCGGTTATGGGAAATCTCAGGAAATGAGTCCAAAAGGGGCATGGACGTGACTTTTGGAGAGTGATCATAGGTTATGGATGCTAGATCTCTAGGGACATAACATTGATCCAGGAATTTATTCTGATTCTATATTTGGAGTCAATAAGGATTTTTTCCCCTGCTATGGGGCAATTGGTATCAGCCTTTTGCCTTCCTCTCAACACAGTAAGAATGCAGTGGATAGATAGGTGGAACAAATGAACTATGTAACAATGTATATAACCTACCTACCACTCTGGTGTTACAGAACGGCCTATAGGCCCCATAGATATCAAAGCTTGGGAACGGCTACAAACTTTGCACCCCTATAACTATGATAGCTATGACTTCACCTTCAGAGATAGAAAAATAAGCGCTCCATAGGGTAATAATGTTAGTACCCAGTGTGAGATTAAGAATGAATGACTGCTCACCCTGGGTGGCACCATGAATAGTTGGTCATCTGCTGCCCTCCGGTGAATAACAATAGGTGCAATGGGAAAGAATGGCTTCAATGAAGGAATCCGGCTCACACGGCCGACCAGGACATGATAAGGAGGAGACAAATGGACTTTAATAAACAAGATGCAACGCGTTTCACAGCGAAACGCGTTGCATCTCGTTATTACAGTCCATTTGTCTCCTCCTTATCGTGTCCTGGTCGGCCAGCGCCGTGCGAGCCGGTTTCCTTCATTGAAGCCATTCTTTCTCTTGACTTCACCTTCGGCAGAGCGTCCCAATACTGAGCTTCTCTAGTCTACTAGCACTACAACATTATTAAAGATGGTGGATATTTCTGTCCTACAAGTGATGGAAAGTGGCTGACCATCCAGTCTTTCCTTTCTTAATACTTATAATGCAGAGCAGCATTTCTAAATTGGACCCTGTTATATATTTGAAGGTTCTCACCGATAGCTTTGCGTATTGCTCTGTGGAATTGGTGTAAGCCGCCAGGATTTTCCAATGGAAATAATTATTCATAATAAACAGGAAAAATACGTAAAGGCAATATCCGCCAGTGGGAATCCTGCACTATAAACGCTATCGTGGAAAGAGATTATGTTTGTGAACCATAATATCATACGGGACCTCTGTGCTGTGAATCACAAGGTGATACTTCCCACTCATCGCAACAGGTGTTAAGTCTGCAGTATGAATTATGTATTTTCTGCAGGGCGTATTGCCATTGGCTTTTTTCTTTTTTTTCCAGCTTTTCGTGCGCACGTCCCTCTTGTTCATCACAGAGATATTGATTTAGTGGAGTGTTCGTGCAGGTGACAGTGTGCAGTGTCTGAGAATTAATGTATTGCTACAGCTAACCAGTCGTATCCTATTATGTCAGACTGCGGGGCAGATGTATGGAGACTGATGTATCACGCACCAATATTAAACTTAAAGGGGTACTCCGGCCCTAAGACATCTTATCCCCTATCCAAAGGATGGGGGATAAGATGTCTGATTGCTGGGGTCCCACCACTGGGGACCCCCGCAATCTAGCATGCAGCACCCACCTGTGAGCACTGCAGGAAGCGCTGGAGGCTCCAAGTCTTATGCCTCCCGACCAGGCGGACGGAGTATCGTGACGTCACGACTCCGCCCCATGTGACTTCATGCCCGCCCCCTCAATGCAAGTCAATGCAAGTCTATGGGAGGGCCCAGCAAGTTCCATACATGAGCCCATTCCTGTTGAACCTGAACTGCCCAGCATGAGCTGTGTCTTTCCACACCGATCTATGCAGAACGGGCAGAAGACCAATGCTGGACTTTAAGCTAGAAGCATCATTTATTGTAATGACTCAACCTAGTTTTTCTTGAAGGGTTAAACCTTCCTAGGCTCTGCTAAATTTGGTTGCTGTGATGATGCCCATGCCAATCTAGAGTTGAGGACATTCGGCTAATGCTGTGTCCTCTCTCAGTCCACACTCTGCAGCTTGGCTACTTAAAGGGGTACTCCACTGCTCAGCGTTTGGAACAAACTGTTCCGAATGCTGGCGCCGGTAGTTTGTGACGTCATAGCCCCGCCCCCACTATGCAAGTCTATGGGAGGGGGCGTGATGGATGACTCCCATAGACTTGCATTGAGGTGGTAGGGCGTGATGACATGAGGGGGCATGGTTATGGCGTCACAAGCTCCCGGCTCCAGCGTTCAGAACAGTTTGTTCCAAACGCTGAGTAGCGTAGAACCCCTTTAAGCTCTCAGTTGAAATTTAACTACTGTATTCATTGGATAGGTAATAAATGATAAATTGGTGGAAGTCCATCTTCTAACAACCCACCTTTTCACAGTTGCTGGAGGAATCAGGAGACAGCATTCCCCAGTTCTAGTAATTGGTGGAGGGCCACAGCAGTTGAACTCCCTCATCCTTATCAATTTAGTGGATAAGATAGATGATAAATGAGGTTAATTCTCAGCCAATTGCTAAAGGAGGTGTCCTAACTCTACGCCCTAGCCTGGGATTAGAGGAGGAACTTATTTCTCTTTAGGTGGTCTACGTCTGGCCCTGGCCTTCATCAGGAGAGCATGTCAACTCCTGTGCTCTCTCACACATATCCCTGAGGAGACTGATTAAAATGAGGCTAGGTATAGTTATAGTCAGGCATACCTCCAACAAATAGGCAGAAGTTTCCCCAGCCCTGTCTACCCTGGTTTCTTTTTTGCCTATAGTCATGTACCAGTGCCTTATAGGCTCTACCACTTCATGCAATGTTCCAAGTGTCTGTATTGTACTAAATGGCAGACATTAAGTAAAGTTATTGTTGTTTCCAGAAACCCTAGCTACCAGAAGTATTTTTCCTGGGCTTTGTCTAAAGGGAACATCTTCATTTTAAAAGGACATTGTGGGGTTCCACTCAAGCCACTGGCCAAATCGGAGAATACCCTCATCATCCCAGTGAGCTACCACACACCCATCTGGCTCTGAGCTCGTAGCCCCTTTCATGTGCATTTGGCCTATTTCTTCTGTAACAGTTTTATAACAGAGTAGAATTATTTATTTATTTATTCACTGAAAAGAAATTAAGAATAATCTAATTTTGGATTTCTAAATTTTGATTTTAATTCATTTTCCAAAGTCGGCTCACGGCCCCGTGTACCATTAATGCTATTTCTGTTGTTCTATATAAATCTACATTAGATGTTCCCACACTCCTCTGAACGTGCTGCCAATAAATGCTCCCTGACATGCAAACAATCTACGCCATCCACTGGAGCCCGGTATTTCTGTATTACTAAGTGGAGTGTTATGTAGATAGTAAGCACAGTATTTTTTCCCTTGTTGTAAAACAGTCCCTGTTAAAGCTCTTAATTCGGGAGCTTGATGCAATTCATTATGTGGAGGGACACAAATGCAGCATGACCTTGTTAAGTATTGAAGACTTTAGCCAGTGTCTTTCTTCAGTGTCTTCTACTTTCAGGAACTACTAATGACTCTAATTTAGTAGATACAATAAGCTTCTAAACTTCGTTGGATCTATGCTAACTGCTGAGACGCAGAACTTGTTGCTGCTATGGGGCCTTAGGGGCTTCCTATCCAATCATTTTCCTCTAGTCACCATCATTTTAACTGGATATGTGTCCTCAGGACACAGATCTAGTTAAAAACTATGGTTAAGCAGAAAACTATTCACTTCATGCCCCTCTCTTTCTCTTGTAGACTGTATTAAGCCTATAGCCAATAGTGATCATGACAGCTTGGGACTTCACCCAGAGTTTAGTGTGAGAATGGGGGATGGCGAGTTTTATTTTTATTTTTCTTGGTCAAAAAGGGTTACTATTAATGGGAAAGGTGGGCTAACCAATGTGTAGGGCCTAACACAGAGAAACAAAGGTCACAAAGGTAGCCATATTAACCACGAAAGAGCACAGTCAGGTCATATTACCATGTAAGGGCGCATTTGGGGCCATATTATCATGAAAAAGCACAGTCGGGGCCATATTACCATGAAGAGCCACAGTGGAGACCACATTAATGTTAGGGGCATAAAGGGGGCTATATTACTGTATAGGGGCACAAAGGGCACCATATTGATGTTTTTCTGTGTAGATGCATAAAGGAGCTATATTACCATGTAAGGGGAACAAAATGGGCCATGTATAGGGCTACAAAGACTTAGGACTTCAAAGGAGGCCATGAATAGGGCTACAAAGAGGGCCATGTTGCTATGTGGGGGCATAAAGGGGGCCATGATACTGTGTGTGGACACAAAGTGGGCATTGCTACTGTGTCTGGACACAAAGGGGACCATAAAAGTGGACTCAATCACAAAAGAAATACTTACTAATGTATGGACACGCAAAATGTGCACTATTACATTGTGGGGAATTTTTGCTGTTTAGGGTAGCCTGTAACTGTGTGGGGCACAATAATAATCATTACTGTTTGGGGCACTGTAAGAGGGGAACAGGTGAAGATAGGGTGGGAAAGGTTGGGAACCTAAGATGTTTTTCTGTCAGATTCTAGAAAAAAGAGAGAGGGGCCGGAGCGGGGACCACCTAAATACCTGCCTGAACCCCAGCAGCTGAGACTCATAAGTGGGTTTGGGCCAGTTCCCACCATGTGCAGTTTTGATGTGTTTTTTTACAAAGTGCGTTTTTTTTAGAAGGAAACATTTTTTATGCGGCAAAAGTGATTTGACCGGTAATCACAATTAAGGTTTTTATAAAGATTTTAAGTCTTCAGGCTATTCTAATATATTGCCGTTTTTACCACAGTTTTACGACTTTTTACTGGGTTTTGACTATGTTTTTTCAGCGATTTTTCAAACCTGCTGTAAAATAATGGCATTTTCCATCACAAAATTTAAAATTGATTGACCAGCAGCTGATCCTGCATGATAGACGTGCAGTGCTCCATGTTAGGAATGGAGAGGAAGCGTGGAGGGGGCGTGCAGCTGAATTTTCCTTTAACCCTTTGAGGACCAAGGGACGTATTGGTCCTATGTTTTCAATTGCCTGATACAGGCAATTAAAAACACGGGACAAATACGTCCATTGGTCCTCAAAGGGTTAAAGACTGCAGCGAATGTAAGTAAAAGCACTCGGCTCTATGCAATGGTAACTGCACCTCTGTACCTGTACGCAGGTGACAGTTTCGCTTTAAAAATAACGTCATTCTGTAGTTCACAGGAAGTCATTTGACCCATAACCTGTCCTATCCTGTCTCTGATACATTAAACACTGTGATTTTCTGTGGGGAGGGGTCAGACTGGTGATCACGTGATTCAGTTGCAATAAACACATAGATGCAGCTGTGCTGGAATGAAACAGATGGAGCTGTAGAACTAGTGATGGTGACTAGTGGTGAACATTCTGCTGTATGTGATAGCTCAGACATATTCCTAAAAGAAATAGAAGTGGGGAAATATAAACATAGGGTTTGGGATGTCAATTCAAATAGAACTCCACTGCCTTTTTATGTTTTTTTGTTAGCATTTTTTTTTTTTTCATCTACAGAGCTTTACTTTTAATAATGAATAGAAAAATGTGAGCAAAGTTTTTTCCTTATAAAATCAAAGCATATGCTTGGTGTAATATGGTCTCATTGTTTCTGCTGTTGAGTCACAAGCACAGTTGCCAATGTAGAGGCCAACTTAGACGGAGCGATGTAATTATTGTGTTTTAGCTGTTCATTTCCATATGGGAGATTAAGAAATCAAGTGTTAGTGACATGAATACTTAACCATTCATTTATCCTAAAGTGAAAACATTTGTGTCATTTCTATTAATGCTGCCTCTTCAGTCTGTCTCATACGAGTTGTCCGGGATTAGATTTTTTTTTTTTCCAGAAACAGCACAACTCTTCTTCTCCGTGTATTGTGTTTGGTTTTGCAGCTTAGTCCGTTTTAAACTTTTCACATAATCTAGCAACATATCAAAAGTTTTGATTGGCAGGGGTCTGAGTGTTCATGAACAGAACGAGCACGGGGAAGTGCTTGCTCAGCGTGTTCTCTCCGACCTTGTGTCACGTGATCAGGAAAAACTCGCCATGTAAGTCTATGAGAGTGTCTCATCCATGTGACACAGGCAGAGGAGGGGGAGGTGGGGGAGGGAGTGCGCGGCCACCCAGACTTCTCCCGGTTGTCCTCCTGATCGGCGGAGGTCTGAGCTAGGACATGTCAAAAAAATTTCTAATTACAGACACAATGAAAGAGAAGGGGGGTGTAGCTCACTCAGCCAACCGACCCGAGGTTAACTGATCCCAAAAAGGCCTAGTCCTTACATGAAAATTATTTTTTTTGGTATGTAATAATAAATACCATCACATACAAAAGACAGTCCTCAAGGGGCAGTGGGAGACAGAGAGATATAAGAAAGAGGAACGAGTGGATAGGTACAAGAATCAGGATATTAGTATATAAATAGTATATAGTTAAATATATATATATATATAGATATATAGATAGATAGATAGATACAATGCAAATAAAAACGGCACAACCAAAATCCAGAGTAAAAAAGAAATTCGGGGTGCCCGCATATCTGGAACCTGGGTCCTCCGGTTCCTTAATCCAGATAAAGCAAATACGATGCAGCACTCCACAAGTAGCAAAGAAGGTGGTTTTATTCCATCATGTGCATAGACAACGTTTCACCAGTCTCACACTGGCTTTTTCAAGTGAATAATAGTGATACAGGTGGGTATTTATAGACCGCCCACTGGGTCATGTGACATAGGAAAATACATGATTTACATACATAAACAAAAGCGATCCTGATATATTGTGCAATCAATAATGCAAAAGCTTAATGTACAAGACATATATAGACATCCGATAATCAAAGGTTGGGAAAACATACATGTTTTGCTAAAAGTGCAAGTAGTGCAGTGACTGTGATCCAAAATACCGGGTATAGCCGTGTATGCATTCCGGGGTCCCGCCACGAGGTTTCCTGATCTCAGGCGCCAAAGCGCCCTGTGTGCAATGTGCATCGTAGCAGAGGAGAAGTACTTCCGGGTCGGGAGAACGCGTCCTCGTATCCATAGAAACCCGATTCCGGAGTGAGCCGTAGCCAGCGCATGCTCAGAGAGGTCTGTGTGTCCGTACACAATATACAAGCGTTTGTTGTAAAGAGTTCATCTGAGGTAGGTATAATCAAAATGTATACACAAGAAAAGGTGTCGCTCCTGGGGACAGCACAATGTAACACAGTAGAAAGTATAGATGTTTCAGAAGAGAAAGCAGTTTGCAGTCGCTGGTCCTCATTCTCCCGATGCAAGAGCCAGATAGTGAGGGATCACTAACTTGTGGTTGCCCATGGTAACCGACTGGTCAGTTAGCAAACTATATAGATAAAGTAAAGAAAATGAAACAATGGGTAATGACTCACTCCAGTCGGCGTGCATGAGCCAACTCCACTCTCCATATATATCAGGATTACCGGTGTGCATGAACCGGAGCAGTGGCGTTGCGACCCGGGTGCGGGGGGTGCGGCCCGCACCGGGTGACACCAACCTAATGGGGTGACACCAAGACGCTCCGCAGCACCCACACCCCCTCCCCAGCTACACTGACACCCCCCTATGTGCCCGACCGGCCTCCCATCCGTCAGCACACCCCCCTGTGCTGTGTGTGCGGTGCACCCGTCCATTAGCAACCCCCCCCCTTTCAGTGCGCCCGTCCGTCATCACGCCCCCCATCTCACCTTCACCAGTACTGTGCCCGGCCTCCGCTCCCACGTCTGCGCCGGCCTGACGTCATACCGCATGGCCGCGCAGGGGGACGTCAGTTACGTCACTCGCATTGCGCCCGGTGAGAAGGATTGCTGCGCTGGATGGGTGAGTGTGTATATCTGTCTCTATCTATGTTTGTGTGTGTGACTCTGTGTGTGTGTGTGTGTGTGTGTGTGTGACTCTGTGTATTTGTGTGACTCTGTGTGTGACTGTGTGTTTGTGTGACTCTCTGAGTGTGTGTGTGACTCTGTGTATTTGTGTGACTGTGTGTGACTGTGTGTTTGTGTGACTGTGTGTGTGTGTGACTCTGTGTGACTCTGTGTGTCTGTCTGTGAGTGTGTGTCTCTCTGAGTGTGTGTGTGACTGTGTATTTGTGTGACTCTATGTATTTGTGTGACTCTGTGTGTCTGTCTGTGAGTGTGTGTCTCTCTCTGAGTGTGTGTGTGACTCTGTGTATTTGTGTGACTCTGTGTGTGACTGTGTGTTTGTGTGACTCTGTGTGTGTGTGTGTGACTCTGTGTGTCTGTCTGTGAGTGTGTGTCTCTCTGACTGTGTGTGTTTGTGTGTGTGTCTCTCTGTGTTGTATGTGTTTTTTTTTTTGTGTGTGTGTGTGCGTGTGTGGGGAGACTTTGACGCATTGTGGGGAAACTGCAAGGGAACCTGCGGCCTAATGTGGGGAGTCTATGCTACCTAATGTGGGGAGTCTATGCTACCTAATGTGCGGAGTCTATGATACCTAATGTGCGGAGTCTATGATACCTAATGTGCGGAGTCTATGCTACCTAATGTGGGGGGTCTATGCTAGCTAATGTGGGGAATCTGTGCTACCGAATGTGGGGAAACTGATACCTAATGTGGGGAATCTGTGCTACCTAATATGGGGAAATTGCTACCTAATGTGGGGTAACTGGTACCTACCTAATGTGGGGAAACTGGTACCAAATGTGGGGAATCTATGCTGCCTAATGTGGGGAAAAGATGCTACCTAATGTGGGGAAACTGCTACCTACCTAATGTGGGGGAACTGCTGCCTACCTAATGCTCCCCCCCCTGGCAGTAGCACCCTCATCATCCGCCAGCAACTATTCCCCCCCCCCCAGCGGCACCTCCATCAGCAGATCCTGATGGTGGATGATGGCGGTGCTCCTGCCAGGAGGATGATCCTGCCGATGGATGATGGGGGTGATACTGCCAGGGGGGATGGCCATTAGCACCCTCATCATCCTTCAGCAACACCCCCCCCCAGTAGTAGCACCCCGATCATCCACTAGCAACACCACCAATACCCCCCTCCCGTGGTAATAGCATCAGCTAACGGATGTTGAGGGGTGTTACTGCGGTTGTGGTATTATATTCAGAGGGTGCACTGTATGGCAACGTTATATTCAGAGGGCGCAGTTTGTGGTAGTATTATATTCAGAGGGCACAGTGGGTGGTAGTGTTAAATTCAGAGGGCACAGTGGGTGGTAGTATTATATTCAGAGGGCGCAGTTTGTGGTAGTATTATTAGAGATGAGCGAACTTACAGTAAATTCGATTCGTCACGAACTTGTGGGCTCAGCAGTTGATGACTTATCCTGCGTAAATTAGTTCAGCCTTCAGGTGCTCCGGTGGGCTGGAAAAGGTGGATACATTCATAGGAAAGATTCTCCTAGGACAATATCCACCTTTTCCAGCCCACGGGAGCACCTGAAAGCTGAACTAATTTATGCAGGAAAAGCCATCAACTGCCGAGCAGAGAAGTTTGTGACGAGTTGAATTTACTGTAGTTTGCTCATCTCTAAGTATTATATTCAGAGGGCGCAGTGGGTGGTAGTAATATATTCAGAGTGTACAGTATGTGTTGGTATTATATTCAGAGTGTACAGTATGTGATAGTATTATATTCAGGGGTACAGTATGTGATAGTATTATATTCAGGGATACAGTATGTGGCAGATTTATATTCAGAGGGTACAGTATATGGTAGTATTATATTCAGAGGGTACAGTATGTGATAGTATTATATTCAGGGGTACAGTATGTGGCAGATTTATATTCAGAGTGTACAGTATGTGTTGGTATTATATTCAGAATGTACAGTGTGTGGTAGTATTATATTCAGAGGGTACAGTATGTGATAGTATTATATTCAGGGGTACAGTATGTGGCAGATTTATATTCAGAGGGTACAGTATGTGTTGGTATTATATTCAGAATGTACAGTGTGTGGTAGTATTATATTCAGGGGTACAGTATGTGGCAGATTTATATTCAGGGGTACAGTATGTGGCAGATTTATATTCAGAATGTACAGTATGTGTTGGTATTATATTCAGAATGTACAGTGTGTGGTAGTATTATATTCAGTGGGTATGGTGTATGGAAGGTTTATTATCAAAGAGTATAGTGTATAGTAGTATTATATTTAGAGGATACAGTGTCTGGCAGGTTTATAATAATAATAATTGTTTTCATATAGAGGATGAGAATGCGCTGACATAGTGAGGAGACGTCTGGGCGTCACATTCTACAGACAGAAGTTTTAGCTGGACCAGGCGGTATGTACCATCTGATTTAGATAAGGGAAGACTATAGAGAAGACGTCACCTGTAGTCACTGATATCATTGTGTATTCTCCTTACTATAGAGAAGACGTCACCTGTAATCACTGATATCATTGTGTATTCTCCTCTCTGTGTCCTATCAGAGCTGTAGTCGCTTGTCAGTTCTACAGTTATGGTCAGTGAAACTACAACTCCCAGCATAACCTCACCACTGCATAAAGGGGTACTCTACTGGAAAACATTTTTTTTTATCAACTGGTGCTACAAAGTTAAACAGATTTGTAAATTACTTCTATTTAAAAATCTTAATCCTTCCAGTACTTATTAGCTGCTGTATAAGCGAGTCACAGGAAGTTATTTTCTTTTTTAATTTATTTTCTGTCTGACCATAGTGCTCTGTGCTGACACCTCTGTCCATGTCAAGAACTGTCCATAGTAGGAGCAAATCCCCATAGCAAACCTATCCTGCTCTGGACAGTTCCTGACATGGACAGAGGTTTCAGCAAATAGCACTGTGGTCAGATTGGAAAGAACTACGCAACTTCCTGTGGAGCATACACCAGCTTATAGGTACTGTAAGTATTAAGATTTTAAATAGAAGTAATTTAAAAATCTGTTTAACTTTCTGGCACCAGTTGATATAAAAGTAAATGTTTTCCAGTGGAGTACCCCTTTAAGTAATTCTGGGAGCTGTATATTTAAATGGTGAAAACTTCTTTAACACTTTCCCATTCTGTGGCAACTGGTATATCTGATTATTATACTGGAATTTCTCACAATGCCCTACAACAGTGGTGTCTGTCACAACAGGCTAAAAACTTACTGGGGGGAGGGGGGAGGTATGGGGGTGACACCATTTTCTACCGCACCGGGTGACACCAACCGTAGCAACGCCACTGAACCGGAGCCAACGATTCGTCCTCGTCTGTGGACCAGACTTGCATCGGTGTATTTGGACCGATATCCGTATGATGGTGGTCTGTAAAGCACGTCACTAGAAAAGGAAAAAAGATATTAGAGTAATCAAATAACTCCGCCAGGCGCAATCATTCATCATGGGGCATGGATTACAAGGTCCTGTGCGTGTCGGGTCATAGTTCGGGGGGTGTCCTATGGGTGTTGTCCATGGACATGGACTAACCCTGCACCTGTGACAGTACCCATACTGTATATAGGGTAGTTAACTGTCATGTAACCCCTAAGACCCACGCTATCCAGGGACCTGTATCAATTTGCCCCTGCATGCAAATCTTACATACTGGAGTATCAGTTGTCACTTAGTAGGTTGTGAATACATAGGTCCACAGAAGGGCACAGAGGACGGAAGGAGAAATTAATACATGGAGGGGGAGTCATGTCAATTACCCAAAGAGAAGAGTGTATAGAGGGATGGTCAAATGCTGTCTCCACAGGGGTGGAAGAGTCAAAGTCAGAGTGCGATGGTATAAAAATTGAAGCTTGTGGCGCGGCTTGACATCAAGGCAGGTACCCGGAAGGCATGTGAACTAAAGAAGAAAAAAGAGAAATTAATAATAAGAATTAATAATAGGAATTGATCACTATTCACCTAAGCAGGGTGGATGTGCCCCAACATATGAGGCTAGACCCATTAACGCTTCAACATTTTAGGTAGCACAGTGAACTCGACATTGAGCCCATTGGATTTGAGTGTATTCAGATTGTGGATCCACTTGAGTTCTCTGACCTGTAGGAGAGCTATTCTATCACCCCCTCTTTTGGGGGGAGGAATATGGTCAACAATCATGCATTTGAGATCGGCCTCCGTGTGTCCAGCTTCAATGAAGTGTTTGGACACAGGGAGGTCCACACGTTTTTTTCTGATTGAGTACCTGTGTTGATTCAATCTTGTTCGAAAGTCGTTTTTAGTTTCGCCTATATATAAGTATTTGCACGGACACCAAAAAATGTACACGACATGGTTACTGTCACAAGTTAAATAGAATTTAATGGGGAATTCTTTGTGTGTATTGGGATGTATGAATGTTGTTCCTTTCTGTAAGTATTTGCATGTAATGCAACGGAGACAGGGAAAACATCCCTTGGTTTTTGTAGAAAAGTATTTCTGTTGTTTACCTGGTCCCGAGATATCAGCTTTGACCAGATGGTCTCTAAGGTTGCGTGAGGACCAGCGACTGCAAACTGCTTTCTCTTCTGAAACATCTATACTTTCTACTGTGTTACATTGTGCTGTCCCCAGGAGCGACACCTTTTCTTGTGTATACATTTTGAGTACACCTACCTCAGACGAACTCTTTACAACAAGCGCTTGTATATTGTGTACGGACACACAGACCTCTCTGAGCATGCGCTGGCTACGGCTCACTCCGGAGTCGGGTTTCTATGGATACGAGGACGCGTTCTCCCGACCCGGAAGTACTTCTCCTCTGCTACGATGCACATTGCACACAGGGCGCTTTGGCGCCTGAGATCAGGAAACCTCGTGGCGGGACCCCGGAAGGCATACACGGCTATACCCGGTATTTTGGATCACAGTCACTGCACTACTTGCACTATTAGCAAAACATGTATGTTTTCTCAACCTTTGATTATCGGATGTCTATATATGTCTTGTACATTAAGCTTTTGCATTATTGATTGCACAATATATCAGGATCGCTTTTGTTTATGTATGTAAATCATGTATTTTCCTATGTCACATGACCCAGTGGGCGGTCTATAAATACCCACCTGTATCACTATTATTCACTTGAAAAAGCCAGTGTGAGACTGGTGAAACGTTGTCTATGCACATGATGGAATAAAACCACCTTCTTTGCTACTTGTGGAGTGCTGCATCGTATTTGCTTTATCTAGATAGATAGATAGATAGATAGATAGATAGATAAACCTGAATCTAAAATAAGATAAATTAATATTTATTATATGATAGAATAAAAATGTACATAAATGATAATTCAGCCTAATACATCTGGGCAGGGCCCTTGCACCAGATGTGAGATAAGATATTAGTATAAAACCAATATATACAATATAGAAAAGCTTGTATCAACCACCTCTTATATAGATGTAGTCCTATTTAGTATGAAACAAGGTAATTCAACAGTAGTAAATATTGAATTTGGATGGCAGCTTACGTAGCGATGTATCCAGGGATAGTGTCTGTATATTCAAAGTGTCAATACGATGTTTGCTATAGTTGGTTCAATGGACAATGTAACCACCAATAATGTCATTGTTAGCGAATCAGTAGTACAGTGAAATAATGTTCATAGTGCCTGCAGACAGCAAGTCGTTATATTCGTTACTCACGATTTGTGGCCGGCTTCCTCGTAGCTGATGGTCATGGCAGTGACTTGATTGTGGTGCGGTACTTAAGGTGCTGGTGCAGGCTAGCACGGATGGGCGTCCGGCCGAGCTTGTTCTAGGTCACAGGCAGAGATAGAAGGTGCAGTTTCTGGAGTCCTCGTGCTTAGATCGTGCGCACGATCCTATAGTGGTCCATGAAATAGGGTGCAATAGTTGATAGGACAGTTTTTAAAGTGCATAAAAGTTCATAAGGGTGGTGATATTAAAAATATAACCGGGCTATACGCGTTTCATGACCATAGTCGTATTCCTCAGTAGCCAAAAATTTATAATTTATACATTTTTTTCATGTCATTACAGATACACTTTAAGTGAACTTATCTGAGCTGCAATACCAGGCACAGCCTATAGTGGCACTGTTTCTTAGAACAAAGCCGTTTTTTCTGGGCAACACCTTTCCCATAACTCACATTTACATCAAAGCAGGTTATTTCCATGAACTAGCATAAATGTATGTCATAGGTATAGAGCATTCACAGGAGCTATAATAACTCTGATTGCGGTTTTCAAAACCTTACACTGCGCAATTTTTAGCCAAATAGCTGGATGAAGTCCTATGCACTTGAGATATGGTAAGCACCATGATAAGCAGTAAAAAGTCCTCTACTAGCGTTGAGCGAAATTTTCAGAAGTCCAGCTTGACAGGTTTGCCAAATGTTCTGAAAAAGTTTGGTTCTGCAAACAGACACTGCAATAAGCATCAAAATATGTGTATAATTCTGCCTAATAAGCCCTGTATAACACTGCTAGGAATGTATTTAAAGGGGAAATCCGGAATATAAAAATTGTTGCCCATACTGCCGGCAGTAAAAAAATAAAGATCTACATACCTTCCTCCGCTCCCCCGGGGCCTCCGGTAATCGGCTCCGGTCTCCGTCGCGATCCACTTCCTGGTTGCCGGTGGTCGAATGAATCATACGGCGCTCAGCCAATCACCAGCCGCAGCGAAGTCAGACTCGGCCGGCGATAGGCTGAGCAGCAGTGTGAAAACGCTTCAGGACACAGAAGCTTACCGGCAGCTGTTCGGGACCGCCGCGTTGAAATTGCAGTGTCCCGAACAGCTTTCAGGACGCGAGGAGGAGACCTACCTGCCTCTTGCACGTCCGATCGCCGAATGACTACTCCATGCCTGAGATCCAGGCAGTAGCAGTTGAGCGGCGATAACACTGATCAATGCCATGCTATTGCATGGCAGTGATCAGTGTAGGAAATCAGTGTGTGCAATGTTTTAGTCTCCTATGGGGGCTATAACATTGGAAAAAAAGTGAAGATAAAGTGTTAATAAATAAATTTAACCCCTTCCCTAAAAAAAGTCTGAATCACCACCCTTTTCACATAAAAAAAAAACAATGTAAATAAAAATATATATAAACATATGTGGTATTGCCGCGTGTGTAAATGTCCAAACTATAAAAATATATTGTTAATTAAACCGCACGGTCAATGGCATACATGTAAAAAAAATCAAATGTCCAAAATAGCGTATTTTTGGTCACTTTTCATACCATAAAAAAATGAATAAAAAGCGAAAAAAAAGTCTGATCAAAACAAAAATGGCACCAATAAAAACTTCAGATCACGGCACAAAAAATTAGCTCTCAAACATCCCCATACGCAGAAAAATTAAAAAGTTATAGGGGTCAGAAGAGGAAATTTTTAAACATATTAATTTTTGTGCATGTAGTTACGATTTTTTCCAGAAGTGCCACAAAATCCAACCTATATAAGTAGGGTATCATTTTAACACTGCAAAATACTGCAAAATACACTGCATAGAAACTTTTTTTTTTTCAATTTTGTCGCAGAATGATTTTTCTTTGTTTTGCAGTATATTTTTGGGTAAAATTATTGAAGTCATTACAAAGTAGAATTGGTGGCACAAAAAATAAGCCATCAAATGGATTTTTAGGTGGAAAATTTAAAGGGTTATGATTTTTAAAAGGTAAGGAGGAAAAAATGAAAATGCAAAAACTGAAAAAAGGCTGAATCCTTAAGGGGATAAAGGTGTATAAAGTATCCTAGGTTGTTGGTAGATGCCTGCTGGTATTAAAATTCACACAAAGGCATCAGAAGACGGCATGGCTTTTTCCAGGCATAACAAAAATAATCCCTTTTGGGGAATAGCAACAGGATTGTAGTCCAAAAAATTGTGAAGAAGAAATAGCTTTTGTATTAAAAGCTGAAAAATATTTGGCTTGTGTATGTGTAGTCTTGGCGTAGTCTTGGCTGCTAGTAGTGGTAGCAGTGTGGGTGGTGGACTGGAGGGAGTTGTAGTGTCTACCCGACAGCAGGCAGTGGTGGACTGGTTGGATTGTATTATCTAGCAGACAGCAGGCAGTGGTAAACTGGTGGGACTTGTAGTAGCCAGCGGAGAGCAGGCAGTGGTGGACTGGTGGGAATCGTAGTAGCCAGTGGACAGCAGGCAGTGATGGACTGGTGGGAATCGTAGTAGCCAGTGGACAGCAGGCAGTGATGGACTGGTGGGAATCGTAGTAGCCAGTCGACAGCAGGCAGTGGTGGACTGGTAGGAATTGTAGTAGCCAGCGGAGAGCAGGCAGTTGTGGAATGGGGGAGTGGTAATAGCCAGTAGACAGCAGGCAGTGGTGGACAAGTGGGAGTAGCAGTAGTATCCAGTAGACAGCAGGCAGTGGTGGACTGTTGGGAGTAGTAGTCAGAGGGCAGCAGGCAGTGGTGGACTGGTGGCACCAACTGCTTCAGAGTAATGGATCACAGCATTTTGCGGTAGGTGCCAAAAACACCAGTGAACCTTGACGCCACTCATGGCGTGATCCTTACCTTAGACAACCCCCTTTAAGAAAACTGAGTGAAGCCTTGGTAACAAAATAAAGCCAGGATAATTTAATGGAATCTTCTGAACCATAAATGATGCATAATAGGAGATTTTTTATAGATGTGCTGACTGGTCTGTAGAATTTATAGATAAAATATTACCTGGGGGTGTACATAGTTAAGAAATGATTCCAAGTCAATTCATCTTCTTAAACTCTGACTTTTTCTCCAGCTGCTGACAAGATTGCAACATATTAATATGGGATAATATTAGATTCCATCTTCCAGCATTCCTTTCACGATGGCTTGGAGATTTATATTCCTAAATTGGGATTTGGTTGAAGAGTTTTAGTGTCCCGTGCAGAGGCCTAACTTGAAGCTCCTTGGCCCTTGCGCAAAATCTGTAATAGGGGCCCCCACCTACTATGAGTCATTTAGAATATTGGTGTCTTCTTATGTGGCAAGAGGGACCTTTGATCCTATAGCTACAGCCTGGGCCAATGTTCTCCAACCTGAAGTTCTCCAGCTTTTGCAAAAATACAATTTTCCTCATGACCTGACAGCCTTCGGGCTTACAATATGGTGAAACTGACTATATTCTATGCGTCTGTACGATTCCAATGATATCAAACTTAGATCATTTATGTTTTGTTGCGATTTAAAAAAAATATATATTTTTTTTTAAACTGGAGGGGCAAGCCATGCATAACTAGCTTGCCCCCTGACTGGTGAGCAGTTAAGGGGTTAAGAAATGTACAGGCAAGGTTTTTAGCCCCCTCCCCCGCCTGTAAAACTTGTGGGTAAATATAGTGGTATGTCCCATGGGTGGGGGGGGAAGGAGTGCACCAATCAGGGGTTTAATAGTTTCCCGGGCTTTCAGGGGCCCTCCCCTGGGTATTTATAGCTGTGGTGCCTCCCTTCCCCCCTCAATCTGCCCAGGACCCGGAGTTTTGCCCTCCCTCCCTTTTTGTATCTCTGTTTATTGTAAGTCACAGCTTGGCGGTAAGAAGACGGTGAAAGCGGGGTCAACCCGGGGTAGACCTCCACACAGGACGGTGTGGCAGCACCTCTCGGGTTGGTAAGAAGCCTATCGGTGTCTTTGTTACAGTTAAATTGTTATTTATATAAGTAATTTTATAAATAAAGCTGTGGCCGAGCCCCACCCATAAAAAAGTTGAATTGTTGTTGTGTCAGTTATTATTTAATTAATTATTGTAGTAAGGGGGAGGGGTAGTTATAGCCTGCTAGGAGCTAATTGGGTCTCAACAGTCTTCTCTCCACTGTTGTGTTTTGACCCCTATAACTTTTTTTAATTTTTCCACCCATGGATTTGTGTGAGAATAAATTTTTTTGTGTGCAATGAGCTGTAGTTTTTAACTGTACCACTTTTGTTTAGTTCTACCTTTTGATCACTTTTTATTACATGATGTATGATGTGACCCAAAATCTGAGACCCAAAATCAGCAAATTTTTTTTCATTTTTCTGCGTTTTTATTTTAACATTTTTTTTTTTTTTTTGACTAGTGCAGGATCAGAAATGTAATAATTTACATTACACACACGGTGATACCAAATACTTTTATTTTTTTTATTTGGAAAATGGGAAAAAGGGGTGATTTGAATTTTTATTAGAGTTTTTTTTTTTTTTACTTTTTGTAATTTATTTTTTTTACATTTTTATGGGCTCTCCTAGAGCTCTATTATAAGCCGTCGACTGATGGCTTATACAGTGATCCCTCAACTTACAATGTCCTCAACATACAACAGTTTCAACATACAATGGTCATTTCTTGAACATTGTAACTTGAAACCAGACTAAACATACAATGCTATGGAATCTGACAAACATGTCAATGGCTGGAAGAACCGACCAATCAGAATGGGTATTCACTGGTAAAACCCCTGTATTCCTAAAGTGCATGCACTGACTGGCTGTCTGTTAGCGCCCCCTTCAGTACAGTGAGGTATTACATGTTCTGTACTACTTTTAACCTATGCCATGGTTAGCTGCTTGGACACCAAGTAAGGGTGGCTCCATTTAACTTTTTTAGGACATTGCGTGTACTGTACAGGAACCTGAAGAAGCTCCTGTTCTATACATAGACCAGTGTTTCCCAACGAGGGTGCCTCCAGCTGTTGCAAAACTACAACTCCCAGCATGCCCGGACAGCCAAAGGCTGTCCGGGCATGCTGGGAGTTGTAGTTTTGCAACAGCTGGAGGCACCCTGGATTGGAAAACACTGACATAGACAGTGATTTACAGCTCCCAGCAGATCTTTCTTGCTTTTATATGTAAGGATTTGCTTTATCTGTATTAGTTATCTACTTATTTTTCTTTAATCCTCACTTTTTCCTATTTTTATATGACATTTTGGGGCTTCAGAACCAATTACCAGGTTTCCATAGAGTTATGATCTCAACATACAATGGTTTCAACATACAATGGTTGTCCTGGAACCAATTAATATTGTAACTTGAGGGACCACTGTAATAGAGTTCTAGGGGAGCCCATAAAAATGTTAAAAAAATAAAGTAAAAGAACCCCCTCTAATAAAAATTCAAATCACCCCTTTTTCCCATTTTCCAAATTAAAAAAATTAAAGTATTTGGTATCACCGTGTGTGTAATGTAAATGATTACATTTCTGATCCTGTACTAGTCCAAAAAAAAAAAAGAATTCCAAAAGATGGCTGTCACGTGAGCGCTGCGCTCTGTTGGTAGAGCGCATGCGCCGGCAGTTCACATACAGCTCTTATGTCCTGAGCTCTGACTGCTGAAAGCTGTCATGTGAGAGCTGTAGAGCTGCCAGCGCATGCGCTCTACCGACAGTGCGCAGCGCTCATGTGAAATGCGACTCACGTCACTAGGACGTGGAGTCGTAGAATATGAATATACTAACTAAGGGGACGGCTGACTGAGAAGACGGAAAGAAGCAGGGGTGGCCAGCCGGCGGGGCCCCGACTCCTGCGCGCTACTCCCTGAATTCAGAAGGGGAAGTTTGCTAGCCAATATTTCGGGAATCGCAGCAGCGATTATAGTAAGTAACCCCTCTTTGGATTCCTGGTCACCCACACTATAACCGTATATTGGGTTTAAAGTGGGTGATCAGGGTGACAGTTTTGCTTTAAAATATCCAATTAATACCAGTATAAAACTGGTAAAAACAACAGATGTTGGCACAAAAAGATAGCCCTCATACAGTCCTGCATAGGGAAAAAATTTAAAAGCTATAGGGGTCAGGATCTAGAAATGAGAAGAAAAAATATTCTAAAGAGTTTGGAGAAAGAATACAGTGACCCCCCCTGACTTATGATGGCCCCGACATATGATCATTTCAACATATGATGGCCTCTCAGAGCCCATCGTATGTTGAAGGCAGCATCGACATATGATGCTGCTGTGTGTCGGGGCCATCGTACAAACAGCTATCTGACAGCGCTGACAACTTCAGCAACTGACAGATAGTTGTTTAATGTGCCCCGTGTGCCCCGTTCTGCCTCCTGTTACTCACATGCTGTCCTGCTAACTCATACAGGCTTCCACTGTGAGCTCCGTGTAAGCCCCCTCCCCCCCCCCCCCCAGTGCAGCCATAGCCAATAGCCTGCAGCATCTTGCTGCAGGCATCCAATGAGCTGCTGGCTGCCCTCCCCTTCCTTTCCTATAGAGCTGTAGTCGGCAGGATCGTAATGAAGGACATTCTGTGCCCCCTGAAGGTATTTAAAGAACTGTACAATACTGTATGTGATGTCACATATCACATACAATACATATACACACTATACACCCCATACATCAATGTTTCCCTATCAGTGTGCCTCCAGCTGTTGCAAAACTATAACTCCCAGCATGCCCAGTCAATGGCTGTACATGCATGCTGGGAGTTGTAGTTGTGCAACAGCTGGAGGCACCCTGGTTTGTTAAACACTCCCCATACACTCCACATACAATGGTCATCCCGGAACCAATTAGCAGTTTCCCATAGAGATATGTATTCAACATACAATGGTTCCAAGGCCCCAGAACCAATTACCATTTTTACATAGACACATGTACTCGACATATGATGGTTTCAACATATGATGGTTCTACTGGAACCAATTCATATCATATGTTGAGGGACCACTGTATATGAAGGAAATGATACAAATTGGGTATTGTTGGAATACTGCCAACCTAAAAAAAAAATCAAGATGATATGTTAGTTTGACCACACAGTGAACGGCGTAAAAAAAGCCCCCACCCAACACATTTGCTAAACTGCATTTTTTAATAAAAATTTTTGAAAAATAAAGAAAGTAAATACAAAGTAAAATGGGTCCTGCAAAAAAAAAAAAAAAGCCCTCATAGGTGTGTAGATGAAAAAAAAAGATGTCTAATCAAAGGCAAAGAGGAAATAAAAAGCAAAAAAAATAATAATTGTCCTGTCCTTAAAGGGGTACTCCGCCCCTGGACATCTTATCACCTATCAAAGAGGGGATAAGATGTCTACGGGTGGAGCACTCCTTTAAGGGTTTAATCCAAGCACCTTAGCCTGCACTTTTTGCTTGTCCACAGTAGTCATTTTTTGGGTTGCAAAATTGATGTATTCTTGGGTGCAACAAGCACTTCTAATCCTGCAGACTGTTTACCTAGCCTGACATGGTATTTAGACATGTAGTAGCTTTGCAGATGGCCACTCATCACATAATCAAATACATGAGGGGAAGGCAGGCTGCCCGACATAAGTGCTTCTCGAGTGCTCGCAGTGTTCGCTCGTGGAGCTCCGACTCCCATCTGCTTTCGGTTTTTTTATATCTTTTTTGTTTGTTTCTGAACAAGCGTTTCTAACCGCCATAAATATTTGTGAAATAATGCAGAACGCAATGTTATAGAAGCCCCCACCTGCACCGGGGGGAAAGTAATCTCTTCACGCTCTGGGCACATGTGGCGCACGCACACGTAAATCACATCTCCGCACACAAAAGTAAGAGGAAATATCCGAGGGATTTCAAGGCTTCTAGAACATTTAGCTAATTTAGAGGGCAGTGATGTTGCTTTTTTTTTTTTTTTTTTTTTTTTTTACTATCTATCTCATATCTATCTAGCTATCTATCTCATATCTATCTATCTCATATCTATCTATCTATCTCATATCTATCTCATATCTATCTCATATCTATCTATCTATCTCATATCTATCTATCTCATATCTATCTATCTATCTATCTATCTCATATCTATCTATCTCATATCTATCTATCTATCTATCTATCTATCTCATATCTATCTCATATCTATCTCATATCTATCTATCTCATATCTATCTATCTATCTATCTCATATCTATCTATCTCATATCCATCTATCTCATATCTATCTCATATCTATCCCATATCTATCTATCTCATATCTATCTATCTCATATCTATCTATCTATCTCCTATCTATCTATCTATCTATCTATCTCATATCTATCTATTTATCTATTTATCTTATATCTATCTCATATCTATCTATCTCATATGCATCTATCTCATATCCATCTATCTGTCTCATATCTATCTATCTATCTATCTCATATCTATCTATCTATCTCATATCTATCTATCTATCTCATATCTATCTATCCATCTATCTCATATCTATCTATCTATCTATCTCATATCTATCTATCTCATATCTATCTATCTATCTTTCTAATATCTATCTATCTCTCATATCTATCTATCTATCTATCTATCTTTTTATCTCAGATCTATCTATCTCATATCTATCTATCTCATATCTATCTATCTCATATCTATCTATCTCATATCTATCTATCTATCTATCTATCTATCTATCTATCTATCTATCTCATATCTATCTATCCATCTATCTCATATCTATCTATCTATCTTTCTAATATCTATCTATCTCTCATATCTATCTATCTATCTATCTATCTATCTATCTATCTATCTATCTCATATCTATCTATCTCATATCTATCTATCTATCTTTCTAATATCTATCTATCTCTCATATCTATCTATCTATCTATCTTTTTATCTCAGATCTATCTATCTCATATCTATCTATCTCATATCTATCTATCTATCTATCTATCTATCTTTCTAATATCTATCTATCTCTCATATCTATCTATTTATCTCATATCTATCTATCTCATCTATCTATCTCATATCTATCTATCTCATATCTATCTATCTATCTGTTTCACATCTGTCTACAGCAGGTACAGAATAGAAGTCATTCTCACATCTGGTATAATTATATATAAATAAGCGTAATATTGCCGGACTCCATGGTGCAAATGCTAATAACGCCCTGAGGATTGAGGCTTGCAGAAACAGCTCAGGAATGTTATATGATTCTAAACTCAACATTATATAGAATATTTCATCATATCTCAAGAGAGAATGAAAAAATAAAATAAATTATAATGGTTAGAATTGAGAGAGCTTTTCAAAAGTTTGGTGCGTCTGGCTCACCAAACTTTTAAAGAAAAATTTGGTTCACGGCTATCAGTTTCTATGTGGCAATGCAAAAGGCCTCAAAACATGTTTATATCACTGCCTAAGAGCTCTAAAGCCCTGTATAACTGCTATGAATGTATTCAAATGGTTCTAAGGCTAAGTTATTGCAACATGCAGTAACCAACAGCTTTTTAATGTCCTAGCGGATTTTTTTTTTTCTTTTTAACACTAAAATAAAGTTGCATAAAGTATCCCTGGTTTTTGGTAGAAGCCTGCCAGTGTTAAAATACACACAGAAGTATCAAAAGCGGCAATGGCTTTTTTCAAATGTTCAGAAACTCTTGTCCCTTTTAGACAGTAGTAATTTGTGTCCTAAAATAGTAAAGAAGAAATAACTTTTGTATAACATTTTTTGGGGATCATGGGATGTGTTGTGTAGGCCTGGCTGGTAGTGGTGGTGGTAGCAGCAAGGGTGGTTTACTAGAGAGTGCTGTAGTAGCCACTGGGCAGCAGACAGTGGTTGACTGGTAGGAATTATAGTAGGCAGCGTACAGCAGAAGGTGGCGGACTGTTGGTCAATGTAGATCCAGCGTGCAGCAGAAGGTGTCTTAAAGTAGTAGCCAGTGTACAGCAGGAGGAGGCTTATTTGTGGTATCCAGCATACAGCAGGAGGTGGCAGAATGATGTCACAAGTAGTAGTCAGCATAAAGGAGGGGTGGTAGTAGTATTGTCTAATCAGTGGCATCTGGCACAGGAAGTTTCAATTCCTCACTGATCCATGCCCGATTCATTTTAACAAACATTAGTTTGTACGTTGCTGGCTGACAATCTTGTTCAGTTATGGGTGACGAAGACGCCTGCCGTGCTGAACATTCTCTGTAGTTACACTAGAGGGTGGACAAGACAAACACTGAGGGAAACTGGGCAAGTTCTGACCCATGGTCTAATTTGGTGACACAGAAGTCTATTGAGTCTATGCTGATGGTTTCTGTCAGAGAAAGGGCACTGCTGAGGTAGGCCTCAACCTGAATGTTCAAGTGGTGGTTCACATTCCTGTGATGACGACGGATGTCAGGGGGTGAATGCCGGGTGCAGCAACTTCGTCATCATGTGCTCCAGCGTGAAGATGCTGCTACTCCTGCTTCTTGCAGGGGTAATGCTGGCAGAGAGGAGCGGAGAGTAGACCCCCGTTCGACAGGTGTTTTGTGCCGGAAAGACGTGGCATGCTTTCTGCATGGCTTCTCCTTATAAAAATCCTATTTATCCTGCAATTTCCGTGTAGAGTACCATTGAATTGCTGTTGGTCCCTCAGTCTCCGGAAAGTCCACACAAAGATTTTCGGAGTGTGCTTATCCAGTCGCCGGGCAAGCAAGAAAGCACATCATCCTTGCCAGCTTTCATGAGGCCCCAGCTTGTTCCGTCTTCGTCTCACACTGCCAAGGATGGTCATCATGGTCTTCATCATCAGCTTTCATGGACTTGTTCTTCAGTCAGACTGCTGGTATTTGTAGTACACCAACTAGATGCTGAAATGCTGGTGACAGGTCACTGAGGTCAGCCCACTGCATAATACTATTAAATCAGCTTCCTTTCTATTGGATTAATTAAGGCTTTCTGGGATCAGTAGTTCCTGCTCTCTCTCAGCTTTCTATCCAATGCAGCGCATTAAGTTTTATCAGCTTCTTAAAGGGGTACTCCGCTGCTCAGCATTTGGAACAAACTGTTCTGAACGCTGAAGTCGGCCCTGGGAGCTCGTAACGTCAAGGCCCCGCCCCCTCAATGCAAGTCTATGGGAGGGGGCATGACGACTGTCACGCCCCCTCCCATAGACTTGTATTGAGGGGGAGGGGCTATGACATCACAAGCTGCGGGCTCCAGCATTCAGAACTTTTTGTTCCAAATGCTGAGCAGCGGAGTACCCCTTTAACCCCCACCCCTATGCTGTCTCCTGGGAGCTTTATGTCACATAATGCAAACAATTATTGGATAACATGGGGTCATGTGATCTTGCTGCTAGCTGCAAGGTATGCTGGGCTACCCTGACGTCATCTCAGTGTCCCTAGTACTTTGACCATTTATTCAGACACCAAAACACAATGGGGGAAGATTTATCAAAACCTGTCCAGAGGAAAAGTTGCCCAGTTGCCTTTAGCAACCAATCAGCTCACTGCTTTCAGTTTTAACAAGGCCTCTGTAAAATGAAAGAAGCTATCTGATTGGTTGCTATGGGCAACTTTTCTTTTGCACAGGTTTTGATAAATCTCCCCCAATATGTTCCTCATCCCTTTTGCTAATAATAGCGCCACTGCAAAGCTCAAATGCTCGGTGAGCGATCACCCCAAAGTTCTGAATGAGACTGGGTTCACTGGGCTCAGCTCGATCATCTCTGCATATGGACAAGCTACTATAATAGTTGTCCTACCCAGACAACAACCACCATAAGGAGCACTATATGGCGGCACACAGAGATATTATTACTCCCTAATACAGTGTTGTTTACTATAAGTTTTTGGGAACTTTCCCTCTGAGTCAACGTCTCCTTCAAGTCCATCATCGGTTAAATATGTTGTGATGATATAGACACCTACGTTGGCATTTCACTGATCCCAGCATTCTGACAGATTTACATACATCAAACAAGCCTGTAGGATGTGCCAAAATGTCTCGCATTGAGGGGCAGTGTGCTCGGGAAGGTGTGGGAGATTTGAGATATGAAAGGGGGATGACCAGGGAGGGAGCCGATACCACGGAGTGGGAGATGTACTGTATGGTATGCTGTCGAAAGTATCTCAGCAAATCTATTAATATAAAGGGCACCTAATTTATAGATCGAGGCTATTTATAAAACTGAAATCGGCTGAAAAGTCAGATGTGAGCCACTTAAAATGGTCAATGCCAATACCTTTTGGCACTGTTTAAAAAAAAATTCAAGAATAAGAAAATATCTATTTTTTTATTTAAATTAAATTAAAAAAATAATCAATAAATACAAAATAAAAAGCACCAAAAACTAAGATAATGATTAAACTTAAAACATGCCCTTAAAATTAAAGGAGTACTCCCGTGGAAAACTTTTTTTTTTTAAATCAACTGGTGCCAGAAAGTTAAACAGATTTGTAAATCCCTTCTATTAAAAAATCTTAATCCTTCCAGTACTTTTTAGGGGCTGTATACTAAAGGGAAATAAAAAAAAGAAATGCATTTCCTCTGATGTCATGACCACAGTGCTCTCTGTTGACCTCTGCTGTCCATTTTAGGAACTGTCAAGAGAAGCATATGTTTTCTATGGGGATTTTCTCCTGCTCTGGACAGTTCCTAAAATGGACAGCAGAGGTCAACAGAGAGAACTGTGGTCATGACATCAGAGGAAATGCATTCCATTTTTGGATTTCTCTTTAGTATACAGCCCCTAAAAAGTACCGGAAGGATTAAGATTTTTTAATAGAAGTAATTTACAAATCTGATTAACTTTCTGACACCACTTGATTTAAAAAAAAAAGTTTTCCATGGGAGTGCCCCTTTAATGTCCTTATCCCTTAGAGAACGCAGCATTTTTATTTAATTTCATTTTTGTGTTTTCGCTTTTCTCCTACTGGTATTTAAAAGCCACAAGTCTTTAAATATGAGTCTTGTTTTATGTGGGACCAAATGTACTTTGTAAGAACATCTGTCATTTTACCACAAAATTTACAATGAAGCCATTAAAAAAAAATTTTTAGGGGGCAAAATTTGAAAAAAAAAAGGAAAAAAAGTTAGCTATTTTGCACGATTGTTGATGTCTGCCAGGTCCCGGCTGCTGATAACAGCAACTGGTTTTGATCACAGTGTCGCTTCTGTATGCTCCAGAGGAAGTTGTGTAGTCCTTTCCAGTTTGACCACAGTGCTCTTTGCTGACACTTCTGTCTGTGTCAGGAACTGTCCAGAGCAGGAGAGGTTTGCTATGGAGATTTGCTTGTGCTCTGGACAGTTCCTGACATGGACAGAGGTGTCAGAAGAGAGCACTGTGTTCAGACTGGAAAGAACTACACAACTTCCTATGGAGCATACAGCAGCTGATAAGTACTGGAAGGGTCAAGTTTTTTTAAATAGAAGTAATTTACAAATCTGTATAATTTTGTTGGCATCAGTTGATTTGAATTTTTTGTTTTCCTCCGGAATACCCCTTTAAGCTTTAACTGTACATTTCTAACATTTCCCCACTAATTTATGCATTGTACACTTTTTTTGTTTGACAAATTAGAATTTCTTCAGGCAAAACAAAATCTATAAAAATAAATAAATAAATAAATAATAGCACAAGATTTTAGTTCCCATTTAAAAATAAATCCAGTGCCATTGTTTTAATTTTATTGATCTAGTAACTATGATGAAAGACGGATTTCTCCTCTTTTCCACATCCAAATTGTAAGGCTATTTATGGCTTTCTGGAAAATTTTTCTAGAAGTAAAATGCTCGCCAGATGACTTTGTCATAAAAGAGCTCATGGTAGTTACAGAGGAAAGTATGGAGGGTTTACAGCGATAATTAAATGCAGCTCAAAAGAAAGGTCTCTGTAATGATGAAACGCCATTAGACATTAACATTTCCTTTCATACAGATTTTCTGCTCCACGGTCAGATGGTGGAAAAGCTGAAAAGCCGAAAATGCTGAATCCTAAAGGGGAAATCACAAGATTAAAAGATATCTACCTATCCACAGGATTGGTGGGGATCTGACTGCTGGGACCCCAACGAATCATGGACCCCCATGAATAAATCGAGCACTGGCCTTGTACGTGGGGTGTTCTCTATTCATTTGGGGTACAATTTTTCGTTATTTTTGTAATTGGGGGGGGGGGGGGGTCCCATGAATATTACAAATTACGTAAGGAATTGGAAATTAGCACATTCTTTGCCGAATTTTCAGCCAGATGTTCCTGGGCAGCAGATGCTGATTCATCAGTCGGCAGCAAGACCGCTAGGAAATGCGCCATCTCCATAGGTAGCACTGCATTTCCGAGCGGATTCCGCAGAAAGAATTGACATGTCGATTCTTTTTGCAGATGGCTGAATTTCTGGTGGAATTTCCCCACCAGATGTTTCAGTGCAGAAATTCTGGATGGGGAATGAGTCAGTGGAAACCATTATTAGGTCTCTCCAGAGATGTTCGATTTGGTTCAAGTCAGGGCTCTGGCTGGGTCACTCAAGAAAATCTATTAAGTTGTCCCTAAGTCGCTCCTGTGTTGTCTTGGCTGTGTGCTCAGGGTTATTGTCTTGTTGAAAGGGGATCCTTGGGTCCAATCTGAGGTCCCGAGTATTGTAGAGCAGGTTTGTATGAAAAATATCTCTGTATTTTGCTCCATTCAACTTTCCCTTAACCCTGACCAGGCAGGAATGGTATTAGGCAGGTGATGGGCAGTACATGTTCCTCCAGACATGATGCTGCCCCCACCATGATCACTTTAGGGATGGTATTGGGTAGATGATGGGCAGTGCCTGGTTCCTCCAAACATGATGCTGCCCCCACCATGATCACTGTATGGATGGTATTGAGCAGGTGATGGGCAGTGCCTGGTTTCCCCCAGACATGATGCTGCCCCCACCATGCTTCACTGTAGGTGATGGTATTGGGCAGGTGATGGGCAGTGCCTGGTTTCCTTCAGATATGATGCTGCCCCCACCATGATCACTGTAGGGATGATATTGGGCAGGTGATGGCCAGTGCCTGGTTTCCCACAGACATGATGCTGCCCCCATCATGATCACTGTAGGGATGGAATTGGGCAGGTGATGGGCAGTGCCTGGTTTCCTCCAGACATGATGCTGCTCCCACCATGATCACTGTAGGGATGGTATTGGGCAGGTAATGGGCAGTGCCTTGTTTCCTCCAGACATGATGCTGCCCCCACCATGTTTCACTGTAGAGATGGTATTGTGCAGGTGATGGGCAGTGCCTGGTTTCCTCCAGACATGATGCTGTCCCCACCATGATCACTGTAGGGATGGTATTGGGCAGGTGATGGGCAGTGCCTGGTTTCCTCCAGACATGATGCTGCTCCCACCATGCTTCACTGTATGGATGGTATTGGGCAGGTGATGGGCAGTGCCTGGTTTCCTCCAGACATGATGCTGCCCCCACCATGATCACTGTAGGAATGGTATTGGGCAGGTGATGGGCAGTGCCTGGTTTCCCTCAGACATGATGCTGTCCCCACCATGATCACTGTAGAGATGGCATTGGGCAGGTGATGGGCAGTGCCTGGTTTACTCAAGACATGATGCTTCCCCCACCATGCTTCACTATAGGAATAGTATTGGGGAGGTGAGGAGCAGTGCCCGGTTTCCTCCAGACATGATAAATAGATTGGAGGGTCAATTTTGGTTCCATCAGACCAGATAATCTTGTTTCTAACAGTATGAGATCCCTTAAGATGCTTTTTTGCAAACTCTTGGCCTACTTTCATGTGTGTTCTACTGAGGAGAGGCTTCTTTCTCTCCATTCTGTCATAAAGCCCAGATTGGTGGAGGCGGCAGTGGTTGACTGTATGAAAGTTTTTCCAATCTGCACACAGGGTCTTTGGAGCTCAGCCAAATTGGTCATTGGGTTTTTGGTCACCTCTCTTACCATGGCCCTTCTGCGACAAAGAACTGGGCACCATCAGAGTTGTGGTGGTGAGTGATTGGGGCAGGTAAGTATACATTTTGAATTGTTTTTTAACCTAGCCTGGCCACATACAACTCTAAAAACAATTGGCCAGGAAAGCCTTCTTTTTTGTTCATTTGCTCCTTTGTTATAATATAGATGTTTTTGACAACCAATATGGCCGACAACTAAACCTAAATGCTGTAACATTTTTTATTTAAAAAGTCCATGGAGGAAATAAGAAAGTCTGTAAACAATTTCCTGTGGGGTTTCTAATAGCTTGTTCAATGATTTAAGTTCCTATTTCTCTCTCGTCAATTAATCTTAAAGTTCATGTTGGGACTCAGATCTGAAATCTTCCCAAATATTTAACATTTTATAAGGACATGATATGAAAAGCCCAAACACAATATCCTTTTATCCTTCCCCTCATTTCCTCCCCGACGTTCTCCTTGACGATTATCTTCACCATTTATCCATAAAATATTTGCATTAATTACTCCAGTAGAAAACATTCGTTTCCAGTGTATGAATAAGATCTTGGCCCAAGTCCCCGATCTCCATTAGTTATGGTGATGTTTCTATTCTTTTTAGACTATTCTTTCTGGAGATTTTGGGATACATAATCTTGGAGAATTGTAAGATGTCTGAAAGACGTATATTGAGCGTCACAGAAATTCATGTGGTTTTCTTTATATGAAGAAATGTTTAATATGTCTGGGCCTGGGGTTCCCTTTCGATAACACATCACGTCAATATGAAGGAGTATATAGTGTCTTCTGAAACACAAAATTCCTTTACGGTACATTTGAAAGATCAAGAGCATTATCTACCAAGGAAACATTTTCCAATAGATTTAGTGGGGATTGGAACTTGTTATTTTAGGCTCAAAAGTCAATAATATTCTTCTTTAAATGTGTCAAACTGAAGAACAACAAGACAACTTTCCTATTCATTTTGGTTGTACTGGCCAATGAGGTATGTAAAAAAGAGTAGTTCCTAAAGCCCAAATCAAAATGGACATCCCATTATGTTGTTGGTTTTGCCACCCTGGACATAAGGGCCTTAAGGTGTTTTGTTTTTGTTTTTTTTATCCACATCCTTTCCGTATCCTTTAGCCCAATTCCTACTCTCTTATTTTTAACCAAAGCAGTTTCTTTGGAGAGTAAATTAGTACATTTTTGCTTCCAAATTCCAAATGGCATAATACAGATTTAGTATTGAAGTGCAAAGAATCTTCTCCTGTATGGGTTCCTGAGCAGCATATAACTAACTTAAATGGGTTCTCCAGCATAAGATGATTTTAGTACGTACCTGGCAGACAGTAATGGACATGCTTAGGAAGGATCTGTGCTTGTCTTGGGCTACATGGCTATGCTGTGAGATTACCATAACACTGTGGCTAGCTTTCTGTGAACTTGTATTTCCTGTTTTCAGTTTTCTTGTTTGCCTACAAATCCTATTATTCCATTTTCCTCCTTCCCACACATCAGCCACCCCACCCATTGAAACATAAATGAGCTGGAGACCTGTGGTTTTCAATCAGGGTGCCTACAGCTGTTGCATTAGTTGCAGAATGCTCTCTCCACCCATTGAAGCAGACAGGCTCCCTGTCATCAGCTGACCAGTGAGCCAGGTCTCGACCGCATAGCAAGCTGGGAAAAATCCGAGACAGCAGTCATTTTGTATGCTGTTAAAAATAAATGTTGGGGTGAAAATCACATAAGACTTGTGAGAAAACCGTCACACACAGGTACAGACACTATATTATGAACTACACTAACGTTACAGCCCCTGTAGCAGAGTCAAATAAAAAAAAATTCCTGGAATACCCCTTTAACCCCTTCCCGCAGAATGTCATATATAAACGCCGGGTTGTGCAGTGCGTTCGCGCATCCCGGCGTTTATAAATGACATGCAGTTAACCCGGCGATGCGCAGCATCGCACGGGTTAACTGGCAGAAGTCCCGCTGTTTCCAGCAGGGGACAACTTCTGCTTCACCCCCAGGACCATCAATTGATGGTCCTGGTCAGCGATCACTGTGATTGGTCCCTGTGGACCAATCACAGTGATCTGGGGTGAAAGTTCAGATCCCCCGCACTGCCCGCCCCTGGAAGTCGGGCAGAACGGGGGACGAAGGCTGCAGGGGGTCGCGGGGACCTGCGGCACACGGGGGGAACACGTGGGGACCGGCGGACTTACCTGGAGCAGCGGCAGGACCGAGGAGCAGCGGCAGGACCGGCCACGTGGAGGAGCAGCGACGGGACCAGCAGGTAAGTATGTAGTCCTCAGAGGCAGCAGTGAAGATCTTCACTGCTGCTTCTAGGAGTCTGAAAACTACAACTCCCAGCATGCCTAGACAGCCTTTGGCTGTCTGGGCATGCTGGGAGTTGTAGTTTTGCAACATCTGGAGGGCCCCAGTTTGGAGACCATTGTATAATGGTCTCCAATCTGTGCTCTTCCAGCTGTTGCAAAACTACAACTCCCAGCATGCACTGACTGTCCAGGCATGCTGGGAGTTTTAGTTAAGCAACATCTGGCCCTTCAGATGTTGCCGAACTACAACTCCCAGCATGCCCTTCAGCTGTCTGGGCATGCTGGGAGTTGTAGTTTTGCAACAGCTGGAGACACACTGGTTGGGAAACATTGTTTCTAACTCAGTGTTTCCTAACCTGTGTGCCTCCAGCTGTTGCAAAACTATAACTCCCAGCATGCACTAAAAGACCATGCATGCTGGGAGTTGTAGTTTTGCAACATCTGGAGAGCCCCAGTTTGGAGACCATTGTATAATGGTCTCCAATCTGTGCTCTTCCAGCTGTTGCAAAACTACAACTCCCAGTATGCACTGACTGTCCAGGCATGCTGGGAGTTTTAGTTCAGCAACATCTGGCCCTTCAGATGTTGCCGAACTATAACTCCCAGCATGCCCTTCAGCTGTCTGGGCATGCTGGGAGTTGTAGTTTTGCAACAACTGGAGACACACTGGTTTGGAAACATTCTGTTTCTAACTCAGTGTTTCCTAACCTGTGTGCCTCCAGCTGTTGCAAAACTATGACTCCCAGCATGCACTAACAGACCATGCATGCTGGGAGTTGTGGTTTTGCAACAGCTGATGCAAGCCCCCCCCCCCCGCCCCGCCACCCCCGTGAATGTACAGGGTACATTCACATGGGCGAGGCTTTTACAGTGGGTTTCTCGCATCTTGAGATGCAGCAAATTTTGCGCTGGGAAACTCGCTGTAATCCCCCGCCCATGTGACTGTACCCTAAAAATACTACACTACACTAACACAAAATAAAATAAAAAGTTAAAAACACTACATATACACATACCCTTACACAGCCCCCCTCCCCCAATAAGAATGTCCGGTACACCACTGTTTCCAAAGCAGAGCCTCCAGCTGTTGAAAAACAACAACTTCCAGTATTGTCGGACAGCCGTTGACTGTCCAGGCATGCTGGGAGTTTTGCAACAGCTGGAGGCACCCTGTTTGGGAATCACTGGCGTAGAATACCCCTATGTCCACCCCTATGCAAATCCCTAATTTAGGCCTCAAATGCACAAGGCGCTCTCACTTTGGAGCCCTGTCGTATTTCAGGGCAACAGTTTAGGGCGACATATGGGGTATCGCTGTACTCGGGAGAAATTGCGTTACAAGGTTTGGGGGGCTTTTTCTTCTTTAACCCTTCATGAAAAGGAAATGTTGGGGTCTACACCAGAATGTTAGTGTAAAAATTTTTTATTTTTTACACTAACATGCTGATGTTGCCCTATACTTTACATTTTCACAAGAGGTAAAAGGGAAAAAAGCCCCCCAAAATTTGTAACGCAATTTCTCCCAACTACAGAGATACCCCATATGTGAGCGCAAAGTGCTCTGGGGGCGCACAACAAGGCCCAGAAGGGAGAGGGCACCATGTACATTTGAGGTGATTTGCACAGGGGTGGCTGATCGTTACAGCGGTTTTGACAAACGCAAAAAAAACAAAACCCCACATGTGACCCCATTTTGGAAACGACACCCCTCACGGAATGTAATGAGGGGTGCAGTGAAAATTTACCCCCCACAGGTGTCTGACGGATCTTTGGAACAGTGGTCCATGAAAATGAAAACTTGTACAGCCCACTGTTCCAAAGATCTGTCAGACACCAGTGGGGGGCAAATGCTCACTGTACCCCTTGTTACGTTCCTCAAGGGGTCTAGTTTCCAAAATGGTATGCCATGTGTGTTTTTTTTTTTGCTGTTCTGGCACCTTAGGGGCTTCCTAAATGCGACATGCCCCCCCGAGCAAAATTTGCTCTCAAAAAGCCAAATATGACTCCTTCTCTTCTGAGCATTGTAGTTTGCCCATAGTGCACTTCAGGTCAACTTATGGGGTACCTCCATACTCAGAAGAGATGGGGTTACAAATTTTGGGGGGTATTTTCTGCTATTAACCCTTGCAAAAAGGTGAAATTAGGGGGGAAACACACATTTTAGTGGAAATTTTTTTTTTTTTTTTACATATGCAAAAGTCGTGAAACACCTGTGGGGTAATAAGGCTCACTTTATTCCTTATTACATTCCTCAAGGGGTCTAGTTTCCAAAATGGTATGCCATGTGGGTATTTTTTGCTGTTCTGGCACCATAGGGGCTTCCTAAATGCGACATGCCCCCCGAGCAAAATTTGCTCTCAAAAAGCCAAATATGACTCCTTCTCTTCTGAGCATTGTAGTTCGCCCATAGTGCACTTCAGGTCAACTTATGGGGTACCTCCATACTCAGAAGAGAAGGGGTTACAAATATTGGGGGGTATTTCCTGCTATTAACCCTTGGAAAAATGTGAAATTTGGGGGGAAACACACATTTTAGTGAAAAAAAAATTTTTTTTTTACATATGCAAAAGTCGTGAAACACCTGTGGGGTATTAAGGCTCACTTTATTCCTTGTTACGTACCTCAAGGGGTCTAGTTTCCAAAATGGTATGCCATGTGAAGGTTTTTTGCTGTTCTGGCACCATAAGGGCTTCCTAAATGCAACATGCCCCCCAAAAACCATTTCAGAAAAACGTACTCTCCAAAATCCCCTTATCGCTCTTTCCCTTCTGAGCCCTCTACTGCGCCCACCGAACACTTTACATAGACATATGAGGTATGTGCTTACTCGAGAGAAATCAGGCTACAAATATAAGTATACATTTTCTCCTTTTACCCCTTGTAAAAATTTAAAAATTGGGTCTACAAGAACATGCAAGTGTAAAAAATGAAGATTGTGAATTTTCTCCTTCACTTTGCTTCTATTCCTGTGAAACACCTAAAGGGTTAAAATGATGACTGAATGTCATTTTGAATACTTTGGGGGGTGCAGTTTTTATAATGGGGTCTTTTGTGGGGTATTTCTAATAAGAAGACCCTTCAAATCCACTTCAAACCTGAACTGGTCCCTGAAAAATAGTGAGTTTGAAAATTTTGTGAAAAATTGGAAAATTGCTGCTGAACTTTGAAGCCCTCTGGTGTCTTCCAAAAGTAAAAACTCGTCACTTTTATGATGCAGACATAAAGTAGACATATTGTATATGTGAATAAAAAATTTTTTTTATTTGTAATATACATTTTCCTTACAAGCAGAGAGCTTCAAAGTTAGAAAAATGCAAAATTTTCAAATTTTTCATCAAATTTTAGGATTTTTCACAAGGAAAGGATGCAAGTTACCACAAAAATTTACCACCATGTTAAAGTAGAATATGTCACGAAAAAACAATCTCGGAATCAGAATGATAACTAAAAGCATTCCAGAGTTATTAATGTTTAAAGTGACAGTGGTCAGATGTGCAAAAAACGCTCTGGTCCTTAAGGCCAAAATGGGCTTGGTCCTGAAGGGGTTAAGCAACCACCTACCTTAGGACATCAGTAGATCTCAAAGAGACTAGGTTAATATGACTTTGGGAGTAGTGAGAGATGGAGATGAACAAATCTCTCGAGATTTGCTTTGGGTCTGATTTGATTAATCTGATGGTGAGATATTTTTTTTTGTTTTTGGTTCTTATCCTGATTTGGGTACTGATGCCATACCATTACCAACACAAAATATGTACAGGAGCAAGGACTCCTGTGAAAAGCAGGAGTTCTGACTCCTGTAAAGCACACTGAGTGGTTTTGCTACTTTTGATACCGGTAGATTTGTCTTTTTCACCCCAGCCTCTTACCTACAGAACTTGGGGGAACTTGTTTGGAGGAAATAAGAGGGTTGAGTAACATAACTAGAACATTTGAGATAGGCAGTGACTGGGACTGTGGACTTGGATCAGATAGATCTGTTCTTTGAAGACATAACCAACAAGAGACTGAGCTAGTAGTAGTAGTCATGTCCAAATGCTCTTCTGCCACATAAGAAGACACCAGTATTTTTAAAGGGGTATTCCAGGCAAAAACTTTTTTTTATATATCAACTGACTCCGGAAAGTTAAACAGATTTGTAAATTACTTCTATTAAAAAATCTTAATCCTTCCAATAGTTATTAGCTTCTGAAGTTTTCTGTCTAACTGCTCAATGATGATGTCACGTCCCGGGAGCTGTGCATGATGGGAGAATATCCCCATAGGAGCTGGACAGCTCCCAGGACGTGAGTCATCAGAAAGCAGTTAGACAGAAAACAGCAACTCAACTTCAGAAGCTAATAACTATTGGAAGGATTAAGATTTTTTAATAGAAGTAATTTACAAATCTGTTTAAATTTCCGGAGCCAGTTGATATATAAAAAAAAGTTTTTGCCTGGAATACCCCTTTAATGGCACATGGTAGAGGTAGAGGACCATGTTTAACATCTTGCAATGGGGCCTAGGAACTTCCATTTATACCTGTGCCCTCCAGTCTTATCACCAAGAGACCCCAACATTTCAGGGATGTGAGAGAAACTCAAATTGGAAATGCCATTTTTTATGTGTTGGTTTTTAACAAAACCTTTTATCATTTATCATTTAAGGCATCTGGAAGCCTAGATAATCCTAAAGTCCTGCTGTCATCCTGAATAATAGAAAGCTTTTGTAAAAAAAAAAAACCTACTCATCGTAGGTAGTAAGTTTTGCTGTCTTTCTGCAAAATTACCCAATAGATTTAAATAGCTCCTGCCATTCCGTGAAAATAGGAGCAGCTTCATTTTCCAAAAAGCTTCAGGCAGACAATAAAGTATACAGAAGTTTCTATGTATCTCTAGGCAGAACACATATGGTGTACAATGTTCACGTGTTGCTGTCATAAGAAGATGATTGACTATTGACCATGTTTATGGTGTTATTACGTTGTCCTGGACCATACAATAGTCACTCATCACTTGTAGCTTCCAGCAACTGTTCCCATGTCATTACTTTGTTGCGGCCTCATTAAAAATTAAGTATTTCCAGGAAAAAGAATAGGGAGACAATTAGGAACATGAGGTTTCCTTAGTGTCATTGAATCTTTTGTCTTACTTTCCTACTTCAATGCTCGATCTGGAAAAGATCTCCTCTTGACGACTACAGAGATCATCGGTTCCTCGGTACAAGCTACTACTATGGATTTCTTTCCAAAACAGTTTTGTTTATCGTTTCCATTACCAAAGTACAATTCCAGTAGCTTATGACAATTCTCCTTTATGTTCATCTTAGGAGGTAGGACGATCAGGGTCATAGTGCAGTAGAGTCTGAAACGACCCAGAGGTTCCTCTGCCACATAACAAGACTCCATTATCATGAATAGTGGACTGTACAGTAGGTGGGGGCCTTGTTTCAGATTTTGGGGCCCAGAAGCTTCAAGTTTCAAGACACGTCAGAAGTATTGTTCTGTGGGGTGTCAGGACCTTAGAACACACCACCAATTGCTAAAGCGAAGGAGCCAAAGTGTTCTGCCTATTATGGACTTTAGTATTTTTTTTCCATTTATGCCATTGATCATGTGGCTTTAGTAATGTAAAATTTTAATAGTTCGAACATTTCTGCATGCAGTGATACCACTTATGTCATGTTTATTTTTGTTAACATTATTTTATATGAAAAATGGAAAAAGGGGGGATTCATACTTTTATTACTCATTTATAAAAATTTGTTTACATTTTATTCACTATATTTTAGTCCCTATAGAAGACTATTACATGGAATTTTGCGACTATATACACTGATCAATGCTGTAACAAAGCACAGCATTGATCAGTGTTATCTGTGCTCCATTATTACAGGCTGGTGAGGCTGCCTGCAGTGATGGAGTGCCAATCAGACGGGACATAGGCACAATAATAATTGTTCTATATTTATAGAAAGCACAGAGATCCACTCAACCCCTTAGAGACACAGCCCATTTTTGGCCTTAAAGGGGTATTCCAGGCAAAACCCTTTTTTATATATATATCAACTGGCTCCGGAAAGTTAAACAGATTTGTAAATTACTTCTATTAAAAAATCTTAATCCTTCCAATAGTTATTAGCTTCTGAAGTTTTCTGTCTAACTGCTCAATGATGATGTCACGTCCCGGGAGCTGTGCATGATGGGAGAATATCCCTTGCATGATGTAGAATATCCCCATATGAACTGCACAGCTCCCGGGACGTGAGTCATCAGAGAGCAGTTAGACAGAAAACAACAACTCAACTTCAGAAGCTAAAAACTATTGGAAGGATTAAGATTTTTTAATAGAAGTAATTTACAAATCTGTTTAACTTTCCGGAGCCAGTTGATATATAAAAAAAGTTTTGGCCTGGAATACCCCTTTAAGGACACAGCCAATTTTATTTTAGCTTTTTAGTTTTTTCCTCCTCGCCTTCTAAAATCCATAACTCTTTTATATTTCCGCTAACAGACCTATATAAGGGGTTGTTTTTTGTGCGACCAATTGTACTTTGTAAAAACATCACTCATTTTACCCTTAAATTTATGGTAAACCCCAAAAAAATTTTTGTAAGGAAATGTCAATGAAAATCCCAATTTCGCAAATTTGGGGGGGGGGGGGGGGGTTGTTTTCACACTGTACACTATATGGTAAAAATGACATGTGTTCTTTATTTTGTGGTCAATATGATTAATATGATACCCATGGTTACATACTTTTCTATTATTGTACTGCTTTTAAAAAATCTCAAACATTTTTTGACAAAATCGGTACTTTAAAATTGTCCTTTTTTGACCACTTCTAACTTTTTCCGTATAAGGGCTAAATGTTTGCGCCATGATCTGTATTATTCTTTAAGTATGACTTACGTATATGTGACTTTTTGATTGCTTTTTATTATTATTATTATTATTATTATTATTTTGCAATGTTATGTGACCAAAAAGCTGAATTTGTATTTTTCGTTTACACCATTCATCATAGGGGATCATAAACATTATATTTTTATAGTTCTGACATTTATGCACACGGTGATACCAAATATGTTTACTATTTATAATTTTTAATGTTTTTTTGTTTAAAAAGGGGTAAAGGGGTGATTTAAATGTTTATAGGGGAGGGTTTTTTCAAATTGTTTTCAATTTTTTTTCCAACTTTTTAAGTCCCCATAGAGCACTATTTATAGCAATCATCAGATTGCTAATACTGTTCAGTGCTATGCATAGGGCATAGCACTGATCAGTATTATCGGTGGTCTTCTGCTCTGGTCTGCTGGAAGGTAGATCAGAGCAGAAGACCCCGTGAGAGCGGCAGAGGCAGGTGAGGGGACCTCTGACCCCAATCTTGGCTAAGCTGATCCCCACGGCAGTGTTGCGAGTGATCAGATCAGCCATTTAAAGTGCCGCACATACCGTGATCTGTATTGATCAGGGCATCTGAGTGGATAATGGCGGACATCAGTACGATCGCAGATGTCTGCCATTCTAGGTGGGTCCGCAGCTGCTGACAGACGCTGGGACCTGCAGTGAGCTCAGCTCCTGTGCTCGCTTCATAGCCGCACCATAAATGTACGGCGCTGTGCGCAAAGTTACTCGCTGCAGTGCTGTACATTTACGTTTCATGTCCTTAAGGGGTTAAATTGGTCCATCTCCCAACTGGGGCTCACAATCTACATTCACCTATCAATATTTTTTGGGGTGTGGGAGAAAACCAGAGTACCCAGGGAAACCCACACAAACAGAGAACATACAAACTCAGACCCTAGTGCTTCAATGCAACAGTGCTAACTACTGAGCCCCAGTGCTGCACATGTAAGCATGTAGGGATCTTCTGTATGTTTGCTTAGCTTATCAGGACCCCGCAATTTTGCCACAGTGGTCATGGAGTGTCCGACAGCTGGGACCCCCATGCTATCTCCTGTACAGAGCTGCGGATCTACCTGAGAGCCGTGCATCAGTGCATCACGACCCCCAAAGTAGTAGCCGACTCATCCCCTCCATGTAACTCTATGGAAAAGCTGAAGATAGCCAAATGGCTCTCTCATAGAGATATATGGAGGGAGTCGTGATGCGCCGCTCCTGAGGAAAGCCAGGGCCCCATACAGGAGATCGTGGGGGTCCCAGCAGTCGGACCCCCACCCCCCTCAATCTAAAACGTATCCCCTATCGACAGTATGATATATCTCCTTTTATGCCTGACATCACTCCAAACGATGATGTCCAGTATAAGCCATAGCAGCTGGGACCAAGCAGGTATGAAGCATATTCAATTCACGATATTTTGCAAATATATGGATGAATCTTCATCCTATTTTTGCGAAATTCGCACATTCGCTATGTTCGTTCACTTTTTTTTCCATGTGAAAATCGTAATGAAAATCGTATAGTGCGCATGCGCGATTATATCTGTTAAACCTATCTGCTAAACTAACCTATCCTATCTTAACCTAAAAGAAGGGAGAGGTCAATATCCTCTGGAAGTGCCGTGGATCTCATAACTTCTACCCTGTAGATTGTAACCACATCATTGACTAAAGCTATAGGATTTTACGACACACCCAAGGGAGGTCTTGGAGAACCAGAAAGATGCACGGCCCTCGTGTGCTTCCCCAGGACAATCATCTTGTTTTCTTCTTCTTCTTCTGCTTAATATTACAGTTTTCCATAAAAGGCTTAAATCCAACACTGAAAAAACAAATCTGCATTCGTTCCATATAACAGGAGGGGGTAATTTCACTAAGGCTCTTTTGGCAATGTAGACTTAGTGTTATGAAATAGCAGAAGTGAATGATGTTGGTACCAGAAAAGCATTTACATCGGAGGTTTAACCTTTTCTTCTCGTTCGTCATGCTGCCATCGTGTTCTTTTGTTTTCAGGAAACTTTCCTAGATACATTTCTATGGAAAACTGGATTGCAATAACTCTTTGTAGAAGGTCAACACATAGGGGGGAGATTTATCAAAACCTATCTAGAGGGAAAAGTTGCTGAGTTTCCCATAGCAACCAATCAGATCGCTGCTTTCACTTTTGAAAAAGGCCTCTGCAAAGTGAAAGAAGTGATCTGATTGGTTGCTATGGGCAACTCAGCAGCTTTTCCTCCGGACAGGTTTTGATAGATCTCTCTCAGAGGGACCAGAAAAAAAGCAACTGACGGGCCATATCGGGGCTGAATGTGTATCCTAAAAATAAATAAAAGGGGTTATTCGAGGAAAAAAAAAGTTGTCCTTGGGACGCGTCATACACTGCAGGTCGACTCTATTCAGTAAGCTGAAAGACTTCCTGACAATTATTTTAGAGCCTAGGTCTCTAAACTGTGAAATTCAGGGTGTTGGAAAACTACAACTCCCAGCATGCCCGGACAGTCAGCGGCTGTCCGGGCATGCTGGGAGTTGTAGTTTTCCAACAGTTGGAGGTCGTTAGTTTGGAGACCCCTGCTTAGTAGGGAATGTGTCATCATGTTAACTATATTTTTAAAGAATTTTTGTTGATTTTTTTTTTCCAGTTTTCCATTGCAGTTCCCATTCTGGCCACTAGGCCCAAAACTAAACTGAAACTTCCTGTTCTGTACAGATCACTTCCCAGCAGTGTCCATTTCTTATCATAAAAGACAGGAGTGCAGTAAAGGTAATACTGGTGTATAGATAACAGTGGTACACACAATGGCCGACATTTTTCATTGTCTTTAGACTGTTTTTTGTGTCTAGAAAAGGCACAAAAAAGGCGCAAGCAGGGTTTATTTGCGCCTTTTTTGTGCATTTTGGTTTACACATTTCTGCTGATTTTGAGTTGTAATCCACTGATGTGAAGAGAGAAATTTCAGAAAATGTGACCTGCACAAAATTTATCAAATGCTCTGTGCCATTTAATAAATTTGCCGCTCCAACACATTACCAGCACACAAAATTAAAAAAGGTGTAGAAAAATGCTTCACTTACGCCTACAATGATAAATGCTTCACTTACACCTACAATGATAAATGCTTCACTTACACCTACAATGATAAATGCTTCACTTACGCCTACAATGATAAATGCTTCACTTACACCTACAATGATAAATGCTTCACTTACACCTACAATGATAAATGCTTCACTTACACCTACAATGAAAAATGCTTCACTTACACCTACAATGATGAATGCTTCACTTACACCTACAATGATAAATGCTTCACTTATACCTACAATGAAAAATGGATTAGAATAAAACATTTTTCAGTATCTGGCTTTAATCCGTAAAATAAAATAATAATAATAAATATATTTGTGTTCAGGGCTTCACACTCCTGCTTCGTGATTACGGCAATACATACATACCTGTATGGAAAAACAATTACACTAAACCTAACAGTCAGATCTGTGCCCAATGACCGCGACGGAGGGCACGCCTTTAGTGTGCAAAAATGAACCTGGCAGGAATAAAGGGTTTATAATCATGGACCAATACCACAAACCCCCCTAACACGAACCTCAATCTTTAGCCTCTGACTTGAGACCAGGACAAAGAATTTGTGAACTAGCTAGCCTAGAATTCGATGCCTGATACCGAAGAGCTGTGGTAGACTTTCTTATTCTTTAATAAACGAGTCGGCATTGAAACAAGTTCAAACTGATGAACAGGCAGAAAGCTTCTTTAACACAAATACAGCCATAGGCTTTACACATATAACCCGTTGTCCCCATAGATGGATTCTACAGAAGTGCCATCTTTGGAAGGAATGAGCCTGCAAGGTGATACATCTTAACATAAAAACACTTTTTTTTCATTTGTACTCCAAACCAAGACCTGTAACTAGTTTTTTTTATGGTAAACTTATTCACTGATAATCGATAGATCAGTGCAGGTCGAGCATGCACACTGCCAGTCCATTCAAAGTCTACGAGACTGATGGGCATAGCTAAGTACAGCCCTCTTTGCTAATCCCACAGAGTTTAAATAGAGCATTGCTCACCACCATTTAAACAGGACACACAGGACCCCCCCCCCCCCATCAGTGGGGGCCCCAAAAGTTAGAACCTAGCAGTTATTACCTATTCAGTGGACAGGGGAAAACTGGTTATTGTTGGAATACCCTTTTATATGATCACATAGAGTAATTTTAAGGGTTCCCCCTGACTGTAACTCTTCACCATTGTTTATTTCCTTTGCCTACTCCCTGCACTCTTCCCGTTTCTTCTTTTGCTACCTTTAATTTCCCCCTTTTTAAACTCTGTTTAAAGGGGTACTCCACCACTAGACATCTTATCCCCTGGGGACACCCGCAATCTAGGCTGCAGCAGACATCTGGTGCATGGAGCAAACTTCGATCCGAGCCAGATGACTGGCGATGTGGGCGGAGGCTCGCGACGTCCCGGCCACCCCCCCTCAATGCAAGTCTTACATTAAGGGGTGGTGATCAGACATCTTATCCCCTATCCTTTGGATAGGGGATAAGATGTCTAGGGGCAGAGTACTCCTATAAGAACTCCGATATATATCGACCTCCATACCACCATGGGTGTCAACCCCCACTACTGTAAGTGAGCAGGTAAGTCATCTACAAGACATGACCAAGGTCCAATAAGACTCCTGTTCCTATGTTGAGTTTTGTCTCTGTCCCACAAGCAAACAAGTTTTCTGAACACCTACACAGATTCCATCTCCTCTAACCACATGGTATGTGAGCAGCTACACGCCTGGTGAAATTTATTGGACCTCCTGGAGGATAATGCAACGTTTGACCTTGGACACTTGTCTAACCTCCCACAAGCGTTGCCAGCACATATTACACTTTTGGCCGGCCTACAACACATGCCAGAGCCCTAGGGGTCATTTCAAGCCGCAGCTGCAAAGGGGAATTCCAGTTGATGTTTTCAAGTTCGTTGGGATTGGTGCTAAATACCTTTTAGAAACGGCATTTGTATTGTAAAAAGTTCCTCTTTCTCTCTCGTCCAAGCCACGTACACAACATTTATCTGCACCATGGTAAAGAAGTCGCTTTGCGTAACATCCCTGGAATTAATGCATATCTATATTAGGTCCTCTGTATCAGACGTTCATTTTCCATAAATGGAGAACTTTTACTGAACCCATGGATGATGGTCGAAAATCACAGCGTTACTGTCTGTATCAGGCTTGCAAGATAATCTCTTGAGATATTAAAAACTAATACTTAGAAATCATAATTTTATATGGCCATTGTGTTCTTTCTTATAATTAAAATAATAGTATTAATAATTCTAAAATCCCCCCCCTAGACATCTTATCCCCTATCCAAAGGACAGGGGATAAGATGTCTGATCGTTGGGGTCCCACCGCTGGGCACCCCAGACATCCGGTGCACAGAGCAAACTTCGCTCTGTGTCAGATGACTGGTGGGCGGAGGCTCATGACGTCACGGCCATGCCCCTCAATCTAAATCCAAGCCCCATAGACTTGCATTGAGGGGGCTTGGCCGTGACGTCACAAGCCTCCGGAGCTGCAAACAACGCTCTAAACAAACGCTGGGTGCAGCAGGGAGATCAAGGGGTTTCTTTCCCATTTCCATATCAAATTTCTCCTACAAACAGTGCCACTCTTGCCCAGTGGCCATATCTGGTATTGCAGCATGGGTAAGATGTCAGATGCAAGAGTGGCATCATGTCTGTCTCTCGTTTAAAGGAATATTATGGTATATAAAAACTTATCCCCTATCCTTAGGATAGGGGATAAATGTCAAATAGCGGGGGTCCCAGCAAACTCCCGTACGGGGCCCTGGCAGTCTGCAGGAAGGGGGCGTGTTCGAACACCGCATAAAGTGTCAATCTCTGGCTCTCCCATAGAGCTGCATTGAGAGGGCATGTCAGACGCCGCTTCACACGTGCTGTTGCCTGGGGGCCCCCCGTATGGGAGATCGTGGGGATAACAGCAGTCAAACCCCCCCCCCCCCCCAGCCACCCTTTTCCCGGCGTGATCTGAAACTTATCTCCTGATAATAATAATACGTTTTCATATCCCAGAGTACTCCTTTAACCCCAATTAGTAAACAAGAAACCATAAGCGTCAAATCAAGAAAAAAAATAGTTTATTATCATCTCTGATCATACATCATTTTATTTCGTCGATGCCCCAAAAAAAAAGAACTGTGAAACGTCATTGACAATTTGCTGTTGGATGCGAGTAAATCCTTCTCATGTTTCGTTCCCATATCAAAAATGTCTTTGATACATTTATCTTCAAGAACAGACCGTAGAAAATGAGCCCTGAGGTTGTGATATTTGGTATCTCACTATACATTCGGAAAAGAGCAGCCAATGGAACGCACGCCGTCACGTGGGGTTCGGCATCCTGCATCCTTGCCTGCATCGTAGAGTAATTTGAACTTGATACATTTAAAGCTATACATTCCCTTTTTTCCAAGCCGTTTTATTTTTCGTAGATAAAAATATGCCTCTGAGTGCACTGAGTTCGGTCTAGGTATTATTGTGTGAATCGGTCGTATATAAGAATTGCTTATATCATAAAAGCACAGCAGCAAGATTTTCATTTACATAGGAAATAGTCTCACACAATGTAAAGAAGTCCGCCCATTGACCAAAAAATAAAAAATCATGAGCTTGGCTAGTCCTATAGTTAAAAATAAAAATGTGGTCTTAGTTTGCGCCCTACTCCATGCATTGTATTCAGCTCTGTGGTAGCCACACACATTACAGTAAATGAGCTGCTGGAGATCTATAGCCCTCCGTTGTACTTAAGCTCGCCTGCACTGTATGTCGCACCAGACGGTTCTTTAAATATTACAAAGCCTGCTTAAGATGGTTTGGAGACATTTACGAGAAAATTAAGGGGTTGTTTTTTCTCTTTCACCCCTCGCCTTCGTCCCACATGTTCTTCCATCTCCAATTACAACATCATATGCTTTAATCGTACATGCATTGCGATTCTCTTTTTTTTGTGTGTGTTTCTTTGTGTGACATGTCTACTAGGCTCACAAGGGGGGTCACACTTCCGTGTGGTGCGAGCTGAATGATGTAAAACTGCCACGTTGACTCCGGCTGAACTGGCAGAAGCTGGCTGCTCGGCTACGCCGGCCTCTGTTCTCTGTCTTGCTACGCTGTTTGTCGTGCATGATGAAGTTTTCTATAAGTTGGAGTTTCTTATGTTCTTCTTTGAGGAAGACATTGACGATCAGGCTCTTTTCTTTTTTGATTTGTTCGCTGATGTCTTTCGGGATGTCGGGTATTAACCAGTCTACCACCGCACTCAGGAACATGACCAGGTTCTGGAAAGAGAAGATGAAATAGATGTGGGTTATTAAAAGTAGACTGGACTAGATGTATGTTTAGATATAGTACGGTAGGTCTGTCCCTCTTTGGGCTCATTCATACTATGGAATCTCCGCCCAAAGATGTATTTCCAAGCGCATTCCACAGAAAGAATCAACATGTTCATTCTTTCGACTGAGTCTGGGGTCTAGAAATTCATTGTTGCAAAAATTCTGTAGGGTGAATGGTGCAGCAGAATCCCATTTAGAACAATGTGAGGCTGCTAAGGAATTCCGCTTGGAAAATCTGTAGTGTGAATGGGCCCTTAGGGCCAGCGATCATTCAAAAAATGAGCAAGCGCTGAAACGGCTGAAAGGCGCTACCATCTATTTTTTTTTCCTTCTTTGAACCAAGTTTATCATGCTTGTCAAGTAATAGCTCTTGATGTAACAACTTTGCATGCGTCTGATAAATGATTAAAAATGGCTGAAAGTCTCAGTAGACCAACATGACCACTTATCAGACCAGAGTGCCCCATGGTTTAAAGATGACAGAATTTAGTCACTATGCAAAAGTCACTATTATGGCTGATAGAGTTCTTCAAGTGTTCTTCAGTGTTTCCAAAGCGTGGCCCTCATGTTCCCCCAACAGGTCATTTTTTCAGGACTTCCTTAGTCTTTCACAGTTGATACAATTATGGCCAGCAAATCAGGTATCACCACAGTTATATCAACTGTGAAAGATTACGAAATCCTGAAATATGATCTGTTGGGGGTACTTGAGGACAACGTTTGGAAAACACTGTTCTAGAAGCAAAAGCGCCAGAGCTCCTTGCACCTGTCCAACGTGATTCTCAAGGAAATTCAACATGTATTTAGTCATTTACATATATATAGTTTTCAGTGTATTTCTGCCAATTAGCTTTACAGGCTTTGTATATGAGCCCCGATCGACAAGATCACCAGAGTTTCCTTAAGACCAGTGTGTGTAGACTGCTATAACCACACATAAGATCATTGAGGACCCTAAGTCTTTAGATGACCTTAAATTGGTATTCCCATCTCCTTAATCATGTTTCTATGTGTAGAGCAATGCAGCATAAACAGGTTTGCAATTGGCTTGATTTAGCAGAATTGCCTGGTTCTGAAGATATCTCTTATCTCCCCTTTTGTTTAGAGCTGGTAGTCATGGTTCCGGTCCACCAGCTTTGCTGTAGAAGTAGTGATGATGTCAATCCCTAGCTGGAGCTCCTGAGCACACATCATGCTCCCTGCTTTAGCTTATCACAGCACATTCATCATGTCTGACAGCTGCAGGCCTAGTGATATAACTTGGGTGCTGTCAGACAAAGAAGCAAAGGACCTGCCTCTGACCCCAGCCCTGTCCACTAGCAACCCTGATGTGAGAAGACAGCAGCAGCTGAGCAGAGATGAGATGAGATGAGACAACCCCTATAAAACATTGACTATCTGAATTTAGTTGCTATCAAAAGCCACTGTTGGGACAGCATCAGCTGAGAATATTGGCTTCTTATACTTGGTTACGAGGACAACCAAAGTGGGATGAAGCTCAACGCTGCCCTTGAACCAAGTTGGTCATACTTGTCACTAAGCAATAGTTATTGACGTAACAACGTTGCACGAGTTTGATAAATGATGTGCATTTTTAGAAGTAGCTTAAAGCCTCAGTAGACCAACATGACCATGATGGTCCATGGTTTAAAGAGGACCTTAAAACATTGACCAACATTGACTATTTTATGGCTGCTAGGTCTATCTTCTAGAAGCAAAAGTGCCAAAACTTCATGCACCTGGCCAACATTATTTACATAGGTATACACAATGTTTTTTTATCATTTACATATGATATTTTTTCATTCATGCTTCTGTTTACTCCTCCCTGGTAACATCTATAATTTACCTCTGATTAGAATTGTTTTTGGCTTCTAAGATCAGGTCATTTTCTCGGGACATTCGACTATGAAAAGTCTTAAATTTAGGCTTTTATGCTTCTCCCTAATCCAGTTGGTAAAAATTTGGTGATTATAGGTAATTATATGCAAATGACTGGTTGTAGTCAGAACCAGATGTCTGTGACCTGGCACTATCAAGCTTTTGTTTAAATATGGTATTACATTTCACTTGATGCACAGATACTTGTCAGACTTCCGATGTTGGTGTTTTTACAATACGAGGAGGGAGTCATATGACATTCTAGATTTCAATGGAATCACATGTGGTTGTTGGACCAAGAAAGTAAGAGAAACAGATTTTCATGGTACAATCACAAGGACCATGATACTTTAATAACCTATGGCGTTCACTCATTAACTCCTCAATGAAGTTAGCTGAACCCTACCAACCAATCAAATTTCATCTTTCATCTTTTTTGTTGGAAGAACAACAATCAAAGTAGAATGTTTGATTGGTCACCATGATTCAATAGGAGCTTTGTAACTTGTGTGTGGACTTGATACATAACTCTCTGTTAGTATCAACCTATTGGTTGCTAAGGCTCCGCTCACATAACATTTTGTACATCGGGAAAGCTTATTGTCAAAGGAAGGCCAAAATGAGTCTTGGCCTCTGAAGAGCAAAGTAGACTACATTATAGGATCCTTTCAAACATGTACACTGGTCCCTCAAGTTACAATATTAATCGGTTCCAGGATGACCATTGAATAGTTGAGAACATAACTCTATGGAAACCTGGTTGTTGTTTCTGAAGTCCCCAAAATGTCATCCAAAAATAGGAAAAAGTAAGGATTAAAGAAAAATAAATAGATAACTAATAGAGATAAATCAATTTCTTACATATAAAAGTAAGAAAGATCTGCTGGAAGCTGTAAATCACTGTCTATGTAGAGGACAGGAGCTTTTTCAGGGTCATGTACAGAACACACAGTGTAGTACCATCCTGTACTGTAGGGAGCGCTACCAGACATCCAGTCATGGCATACACGTCAGTAATACAGGTGTATTACCAGTGAAATGCCCATTTGGATATTCTAGCTGTTGACTAGTGTTTGGTGCGAATATTTATCGTGAACATCGCATATTCACGAATCGCGAATATAGCGCTAAATATTCGCAATTCCGAATATTTGCATTTTTTCCCCCACAGTACACATCACAGTGATTATCCCTCCCTGCTTCCAGCTTGTGGTGCAAACAAGGCTCCAATACTAGTTACTGTGTCAGACTGGTGAGTGCCCGAAAAACACTCATATGCAAATTTTCGCGCATATTGATCCCTCCCTTCTTTTAGCTCTTTTATCACGCGATATTGCGCATGCAAATTTTATGGTGAATGTGCATGCGCATGCAAATTTTATAACGCATAGTAAAAAAAGGCAGCGAATATTGCAAATTTTGCAAATATATGACGAATATTCGTCCGTATATTTGCGAAATATCGCAAATTCGAATATGGCCTATGCCGCTCAACACTACTGTTGACAGGTTTCATTGAACTGTCCATAGCATTGTATGGTGAGTCTGGTTACAATGGTCCAGAAAGGATTGTAACCTCATTGTAAGTTGATGAACCACTGTATCTGTTAAATAAATACCGCATTAGTCTATGGGTGGTAGATGCAAATATATGACATCCATCACCGGTTTATATACATAAGAGATACCTTGGGAAGCTCCACTGATGTCACTGAACTTCTAAGGGAGGGCTTTCAAGGACCTCCGTCCACTCCTCCTCCTAAGCTCCATTCCAAGAAGATTTTTTTTGCATTTTGCGTTCAAATGTGTTAGGTTGCAGGTCAGCAGTAACACCCTCTGCAGGATGTAGAACAAAATACTAAATGGCTTTACTGGAAAAGCTCTGATGAGGTCAATGTCCATAGATGATTAGCGGCATATGCTATATTCCAATTCGCAATATTTCTCATATATATGGACAAATATTCATCCTATATTTGTGAAATTTGCATATTCAATATATTTGCGGTTATTTTCGCTTTGCGTAAATGTACATGCGCGTATGCGCATGCGCATTTACGCAAAGCGAAAATAGCTGCAAATATATCGAATATGCGAATTTTGCGAATATATAGGACGAATATTCGTCCATATATTCGCAAAATATCGCAAATTTGAATATGGCATATGCCGCTCATCACTAGTGTTGAGCATGAATATTCGTAATGCAAATTTTTATCGCAATGTAAAATCGGCACTTCGCGATTTCACGAATATTTTGAATATATATATATATATATATATATATATGTATGTATAACTATCTACCTATCTATATTATCTATCTATCTCATATCCATCTATCTATCTCATATTTTTCTATCTATCTCACATCTATCTATCTATCTCATATCTATCTCATATTTATCTATCTATCTCACATCTATCTATCTCATATCTATCTATCTATCTCATATTTATCTATCTATCTCACATCTATCTATCTCATATCTATCTATCTATCTATCTTATATCTATCTCATATCTATCTATCCATCTATCTCATATCTATCTATCTATCTATCTATCTATCTCATATCTATCTCATATCTATCTCATAGCTATCTATCTATCTATCTATCTATCTATCTCATATCTATCTATCTCCTAATATTCTTGGTCTATACAGAAGTGATAATGGGTCTATGACATTTTTCATTTTGAATACTGTCATTTCATATCGCGGATATCGTCACTATCTATCTACCTATCTAATTTTAGTGAAAATTCGCTCTCCAGTGTAATACAGTAAATAATATAGGAGCCTTCTTTAGACCACAAGCTGGAAGCAGGGAGGCATGAGATCACTGTGATGTGTTCTGTGGTTGAAAAAAATGACGAATATTCGTAATTGCGAATATATAGCGTTATATGCGAAATTTGCGATAAATATTCAAATTGCGAATATTTGCGCTCAACACTACAGATGAACAAGTACTATATATATATATATATATATATATATATATATATAGACTGTATGTCATTGGAGCATCTTGGATCTTGGTGGGACGTATCTCACTGTATGCTTTCATGCTATGATTTGGTGCAGTCTTCCATTTAGATTAGTCCAAATGGGAATTTTTGGGGATTCAACAAGGTAATGGCAGGAGTTCTGGTCCCTGTACTGTATGCTCTGCCAATCAGTTCACATTCTTAGGGTCAGGAACAGAGTATCTGTCCCAATGGATACGTCAGATCTCCAGTTCTCCTTGCATTTTTGTTTAATGGCATTCACCAGGCCAGGTGAAGGGGGCAGTGTATGTCTTGCCACTCTGAGTACAGGAGCATAGACTCCTGTCCATTGACAGAAGTCCCTGCTCCTGTTTGAGTTTGAACCTGAACCAAAAATAAAGACCAATTCCACTGTGTGCTCCTGAAATTATTTTAAGAAAATGTGCTCAGCTCTAGCTGGGGATCCTCCTGATGTTCACTTCAGACTGAAGACCAAAACATGCTGTGAATGGGGGCTAAGCTGGAAGGACATCCATGACAGATTCAACAGGTTCAAGATTTGAAGCAAATTATCATTCAGACATACAACAATCAATAGAAAATAGATATTTTGAGTACTTGCTCATCCCTAGTCAATAATAGATAATCATTTGTATGTAGCCTTATAAATGTGTATCAACCCATGTGAGAAAGACCAAGTAGCAAGTGATCGGCTGCATAGTCAGATATCTTGGGTTTGACCTCCTCAGTTGGTCTCCTTGACTAAGCTTTCATTCATTAACCATTCCTATCACTAGAAAACACATGACGGTACTATGACTGAAACTTCGGATGACCGTCAACTATCCTATGTGTAGGATAGTTTATCATCACACATTGACTATAATTCTGGAAAGACTTCAGGTTAAGACTTGTTTGCCAACAAAAATGAAAACAAAGAACCTAATACCATTGAAATCATGATGGGAGAGATTTCACAAGAGCTATTCGATTCATAAAATTTGATCATGAACAATTGCCAAAAATGATGTGTCGCCAATCATTCCTGAGATGTCTGTGGTTTCCGACATACTTAGTTGGAATGGTTCTCTATGCTCCACATTCTAGCTAACAAAATATTTCACTTGAGAAGCCTAATGAGCAAATATGCTAATGGCTCCATAAATCTCCCAACACTCACAAATGATGGATTTCTTAAAAACAGGCAGTAACCTGGTAAAAGTGTAAGGATTCAGCCACATTTACAAGAAGGAAAGTGGTGGAGTTCATTAGCAAATACAGTAACCTGGGGGCAATGTTTAAACTGATCTGCAGCAGCCAATAAGAATAGAGATACATCATAATGTCCAGAGGTAACAACCTACATAGAAAGAGGAAACCCTTTCTGGTGCAGGTTCATGCCACCATGCCTAACTACCCAGGGCCTAGAGAACATGGTTCTTGTTCTCCAGCCATTACATTGAATGTAAGATGGATGGTCTCCTTACTTGATATTAGTGATGAGCGGCAGGGACCATATTCGAATTCGCAATATTTCGCAAATATATGGACGAACATTTGTCCTATATTTGCGAAATTCGCATATTCGCTATGTTCGTTCACTTTTTTTCATGCGAAAATCATAATGAAATTCGAATAGTGCGCATGCGAGATTATATCCTTCAAGTAACTAATACCTATACCCTACACTAGAACCTATCTACTAAACTAACCTAACCTATCTAACACTATCACTTTTTTAATACACAGTACACATCATTGTTGTGATGTGTACTGTGAAGAAAAAAAACATATTTGCGAAATCGTGAAGTGCCGATATTCGTGTTCTTTTAATATGCGAATATGCAAATATTCGCGTATATCGGCACTTCCCCTTCTTTTAGGTGAAAGATATAATCAAGCATACTCACTATCCGAATTTCATTTTAAAAAAAAGAGAACGAACATAGCGAATATGCGAATTTTGCAAACATAGGACGAATATTCGTCCATATATTCACCAAATATCACGAATTTGAATATGGCCCCTGCCGCTCATCACTAATCTGTATGTGGTTCCATAACATTAAAAATGACTTTATTCTCTGGGACCAGGAGTCATAGAGGCGTTCCCAAGCCCCTGTAGTGCTGAAAAGCCTCATTACTTCCCCTCTCCTCCCATCCCTGTTCCTGCTTGATTGACAGTCAACTGGATGCCAAGTCCTGTTTCCAAATCCATTCTAAACTCTTTCTGAACTGTAAACCCTCAACCCTCTTGTTGAAAGTAGACAACATTCAAAGAGGTCAGTTAATCTCCTCATCTCTGATGCAATATATTCTACAAGGCTCTTATTTATGATGCATCATTTGTAATACCGGTCATCTTATTTAGGACAAAAGTACCATTTTGGGGCCCTTAGGCTCCGGGGATCCAGCATCTAGTTCCCTATAGTAATGTCTTTGCCAACATCCTCTTAAGAATGAAGGGTACATACCCAGCTCTTTACACCATTCCCTGCTTGTGCTGATCACAGAAGATGAACTGTTAAGAGCTGTCATTGTAGTAGGTATAAAGTACCCCTGTGCTTAGCATAAAGGTTGACATAAGGTTTAAGTGTTTGTTTATACTGTGTAACATTATAGAGAATGAGAATGAATGGAGCACTAGCTGTGCACGTGTGACACCACTCCATTCATTCAATGTGGTCATACCCCATTAATCCAAGAGTAATACCCTGTCTATAACTTTCTTAAATAAGAAAACCCCTATAACTATTACTTTACTGGCCCTAGAGTATGAGTTTCACATTACTACTCTTGCTCTTTTTTGAACATTTCTTGTAACCCCTCTGGTCCTAATGTGTAGAATTTTATAATTCTTCTGGCTACAGTGTGTGGGTTTCCAATAACCCTGCGGACCCTAGAACTGTATGTGGATTTTGTAATGTCCCTACTGGCCTTTGATTGTGGATTTCCTCTTACCCCATTGACCTTAGTATGCGGCTTTACAATTACCCCACTGGCCCTAGTGTTCAAGTCTACAATTCTATGAAGGGGCTTGGAATGTCCCTTTCCTTTTATCCAACTGACCCTAGTGTGTGTAAACTAGGAAGATTAGATTGAAAGGGATCGGTTGGATAAATCCCATATAAATATCTGCAGGAAAAAGTGAAGAAATTGTAAAGTTCATGCTGTTTCTTTATACACTCACCTGAAATAGAATGACGAAAGCCAGACGCACAGCTAGAACGGTCCAGTATTGTTTAGAAAAATCGTATTGATTTGGAGACCAAGGTGGTTCCCGGTAATCTTTATATCTACGAAGAAAGAAAAGTAAATTGAGCGTAAATGTTTTTTTTTTTTAGAAGATGCTACAGCTATAATTTAATCATATCTGAGTCTCAATACTCAGGGTTGAAGACTGATGGGAATTTAGTTCCTTTGAAAAATTGTTTACTTCAATTGATCCCTTGATCAGAACAATTTTGGTTTTCAATGAGATACAGATGTAGTAAGGATGTTTAGGAATTCTATTTTTCCAGCCTAAATTTTAATGAGAGGAAAATTCCCTCATATGTATTTGCCCAACCCATTCACATGCGGAGAATGTGTATTAACGTTGTATGAAATGCTTAGGACCAGAACCTCCATCATTGCCAGGTGCTGGACCTTCTGGAACTCCAGTAAATCAGAAACTAAAAGGGATTGTCTCAGCTTGGCAGGCCCTTTCCATGTGCCGTATTTGGGTACTGAATGTCATAAAAGTGGTCCCCCGACAAGGACTCCTCTACCAGACAAAGTGGTAGGCCGCTAAGAACCTATATATTTGGCTCAAAATTGGTAAAATTCTGCTTCTTACAGCTGAGAGTTGCTACAATTCTATCCAAACTAGACAATCGTTTTCTTGCTCGGAATCTATTTTTTGTTTGTAAAGGAATTTAAAAAATGGAACACGAAAGCATCACTGCATAACACGATAGGGATATCAAATTGTCCCGATAGGAAGATAAGTTCGCAAGGTAGGCCTCTAAAAGGAAATGGTTTTCCAGGTGGTAGACACAGTCAATTACTTTCTTCTTATCCCTCATGAGTGATTCTTCTCTAGGGAAGCCCCTTCAGGTTGCATGTGTAGCACAACTCTTTCTAGATGGCACATCCACATTTGCTGTCACAAGAAAGTTTGCTGTGTCTCCCAGGGCAGTCTCAAATCATAGAGCAAATACCAGGACACAAGGTAGAACACTATCAACCTAGCAGCAGGACCGGAACTTTCTCCTTTGAGCAAAGAACAAGAGAAGCGCTGCCAGAGCCCTACAAAGTCACCTGCTGGACATGTTTCTAAGCAAGCTGTCAGAAACCGACTCCATCAAGGTGGTATGAGGGCCAGGTGTTGGTTGGACCTGACCTCACAGCCCAACATTAATTGGCATTCTCTAGATCAGAGGTCCCTAACTCAGTCCTCAAGGCTCCAACAACAGTCCAGGATTTTAATTTTTCCCTCTTATATTCAGTAACTGAAAAAATCTAGAATATTGTTGGGCCTTTGGGACTGGGTTGGGGACCACTGCTCTAGAGAACAACAGACTTGGCAGGTCTACTTTTTGCACCTTATTGTCTTCACAAATGAGATCCGGTTCACGATAACAGATGTGAAAGAGTCTGTAGATGCTGTGAGAACATTAGGCTGCTTGGAACATTATCAAACATGACTGGTTTGGCAGAAGTTCAGTGATGGTCTGGTGAGGCATATCCTTGGAGGATCACGTGATCACGTTCTGTTAGAATTTCAGATTAAATCATGAGAGCCATTTTAAATACTCTATGCTGGTGCAGGGTGCCATGGGTTCCTCCTGGTGCAAGACAAGTGTAGGTTCTTGAAAGATGAAAGCGTTGACTTTCCACTGACTTGCCTTCACATTCAATTTTGGGAGGAGATCCTGAAGGACACCATGCCATGCCTAGATGCTATCAGGAGAGTATACATGAACATGGGGGCTGTACACACTAATGATTTCACAAATTTTAAGTTTTTACTTTTTATTCGTTTTTATTTTCAGTGCGATCTTGGTTTCCATTGGCCATAGATGCATTATTAAAGAGTACCTGTCATGATCTTTTAAAAACATTTTATTATCCCAGTTCACTGCCCCCATCATCATAAACAACCCCCTGCCTTTATTTTTTATAATATTTTACTTTTTCACCTTAATATTGCTCAATATTTTCTGTACGGTCTCAGTCAGATTCACAGACTGGGAAGGGGCGTTCCCCAGCAAGCGTGACATCATCTGAAGCCATACAGGGGAAAACTTCCTCCCTCACTCTGCTACACACAGCCCAGAGCAGTATATTGTGAGATGAGCTATGATTGGCTAAGGCTGCACACACCCCGCCCCCTTTCAGCACTCCAGACTGCATTTCCTGATTTTGGACTTCTGCCAGGCCAGTAGGAGTCCAAAGTCTGACAGAAGTGCCGGATAGAGGGGAAATGTACTCTGGACAAGTAGGGAGACAACTAGTGGCAGTTTTTTTTAAACACAAATAAAACATATAAAACTTCATTTTTTTAAACAAAGTACATTTGTCATTTTTACCACGTTTTAATGACAGTACCTATTTAAAATCTCAATGAAGATCCCAATTTCTATCAACTTGAATCAATTGTTCATCGATATCTGATGTGTGAATATGTGTTCCCTTTATTTTCGGTTTGAGCAGTGAATTAAAATTTTGAAAAATACAAAAAAAAGTTGACAAACCATGAATTAATGCTACCTATATGCTATGTACATATCATACCTATCCAGTGTATAAGCCATAATGTGAAATAGAACGTGCCTCACCCTTCAGTGGTTTATATAATAGTATTGTATGATCTTGATATAAGGGCTGATAGAAGCAGAACATATATAGAAACATGAAATGTGTGTGTTTTAGAAACTGCATGCAGGAAAGTTCTTGTCTAAACTAGATGTCATTCATTCCATGTATGTCAGTGCAACAGATAAATGTAATTATCCGCCTCAATAAACATGACAGGTGCTAATAAATGTGAGCAAATATCTCAGACGGTTGTTCTCCAACACCGAGATAATAAGTGTCTACAACAAGCTTTCTTGGCTTAGGAATGTGATTTATGTAACCAAAAGGGAATCTCCAACTTAAGTTTATTTTTTATTTGTTTTCTTTCTATTTAGAGAGGTTTTCCCAGACTTCAAGGGGTACTCCGCCCCTTGACATCTTATCCCCTATCTAAAGGATAGGGGATACGATGTCTGATCGCGGGAGTCTCGTAGATGGGGGCCCACGCGATCTCCTTGCTGCACCTGGCATTCGTTTAGAGTGTCGGGGGCAGCACCGGAGCCTCGTGACACCACGCCCCCTCAATGCAAGTCTTTGGGAGGGGGCATGACGGCCGTCATGCCCCCTCCCATAGACTTGCATTGAGGGGGCGTGGCCATGATGTCACGAGCCTCCGCCTTGCATCGCCAGTCATCCGGCACGGAGCGAAGTTTGCTCCGTGCACCGGATGTCTGGGGTGCAGCAGCCGAGATCGTGGGGACCCCCGCAATCAGACATTTTATCCCCTATCTTTTGCATAGGGGATAAGATGTCTAGGGGCAGAGTACCCCTTTAAACGTTGCCAACCAAAGATTAGAAGAGGTGATCCACCTTGGCTGGTTGGGGTCCAACATCTGGAAGCCCCACCGATAAGCAGAAGGAGGACAAACCAGCTTCAGTACCAGGATAAGCTGCTGTAAAAAATTATGGGGCATCTTTATTCTACTAATCATTGGGAGTTAATAATTTGGAAGTCCTTTAAAACCTATTTAGTTTTTTGTGTGTTATTTGAGCTGGGTGTGGAGGGGTCCTGCAGGTGCTTTCAGAGGTTGCATCATGAAGACAATTGGTGTCTGCTTGGCGATCAAAGAATTGCTGTGCGCTTGGCTTTAGATGAGTTGTTATCACAGGGAGAACAAGGCTGGCCTTAGGGGTATACATCATGCACCCTTCCTCAAGGGGGAGCTGCCATTTACCTTACTATGGCCATACAGCCTTCTACAGAATTCAGCAGATTACTTTTCCTTCCTCTGCTAGCAAGAAGGCTGGATTTAGACTAAGCATATTTTTGGGAGACATTAAAAATGGGACCCAAAATGATGAAATATTGCACCAAAAACATAGCCACGTACTATTAACTTGGGCTTTTTAAACTTTTGTAACATGGAGTTCACCAACACAGAACAATTATTACAGTGCAGCAGTGCCTGTATTACCCCCAATTGGTCCCAACCAAATTTCACCATGCAGCACACATGATACCCTCTGGTGGCATCAGGGACTACAGTACAACACAAATTACCTCTTCAGCAGTGCTAAACAAACAGCATAGTGCAGCACTAAATACCTCTCCAGCAGTACAAATTCCACAGTATAGCACAAAATACCCCTCCAGGATCATCAAATACCTCTCCATCAGTGCTAAACAATTACCAGTACAAAATACCTCCTGGGCTGTCGTTAGAGGAATAAAACTAGGCAATTGACCAGAGCACCCATGCTTAGAGGGAGTACTCTGCCCCTAGACATCTTATACCCTATCCAAAGGTTAGGAGATAAGATGTCTGATCATGGGGGGTCTGGCCGCTGGGACCCCTCACGATCTCCAGGCCAGCATTCCGGCGTTCCGAACATTTATGTTTAGAATGTCAGCTTCGGGTAGCCGCGGTCGTAATGTCAATTCTGTGGTAGGGACCATGATGGCTGGGTTAAATGCTGCTGCTTATAAGGCATGAACACAAGGTAAAGGGGTTAGGAGATCAGTGCTCTCACTAGTAAGGGGTGGGAAAGGGACATTACTACTGTCATCAGGAAATTGGAACAGTACTGCTGCCAGTGGGGGAAGTACAGTAATTATAAATATAATTAAAAAAATGTTTTAGTAATGGCATAGGCAGGCATCAAAAATACAAATCCATAGGGGGCACTATAAAACCTAGTCCTGAGGAGGCTGATATATATGTCCTGTCATTTGAATGAATGCTCAACTACATACACATAGAAATGATCTGCAAAAGCTGATGTTTGTTAGTAGTTCTCCATTGTAACTTGTAGATGGGGGGCCTTTACTTGGGCCGTCCATGATGTCTATTCCCCCATTAGGGTACATGAAGTGATTTGCCCACAGCAACCAATCACAGCTCAGCTTTTATTTTACCAGAGCTTGTTAATAACTTAAAACTGTGCTGTGATTAGTTGTTATGGGCAAATCACTCCAGTTTTACCTTTCAGACCGACTGATAAATCTGGGCCAATGTGCAAAGGAAGATTGTGCAATTGGCAGCAGGGAAGCAAAGAGCTTTGAGGGAACCCTGCCACTGGCATTTAAAAGAACAATTTTCAAGTACTTAAGCATGTACCCATTACCACCTGCCCCCCAATGGCAGCAGTACCCTCAATATTTCCACCTATCACCCCACTGGCAGCAGTTCTGTCCCCATTCCTACCACTCCCCTACTGGCAGCAGAACTCTCCCCATTTCCACCGGGAACTCTGCCCATTTACACCCGCCACCGGCAGCAGTTTTGTCCCGAGACTAGCAGTAAAACTATCCCTATTCCCATATTTGCCCCCCCCCCCCATTGGTAGTAGTTCTGTCCCTATTCCCACCACTTCCCTGCTGACAGCAGAACTCTCCCCATTCCCATATACGCCCCCCCCAGTACAGTAGTCATGTCCCCATTCCCACCACTTCCCTTTTTGGCAGCAGTACTTTCCCCATTCCCACCTCTTTCCCACCAATGGCACCATTTTTGACTGCACTAGGTGACAACAACCCTAATGACGCCACTGAGGCCAATCTATTTTATGATGGTTCCATGTATCCGTACCTCCCGTGTGATGTCTCACTGCAGGGCAGGAGTCTCTAAGTTTTCAACAGGAAATGTCAGCCAAATGCGGCACGAAACAACTGAAGCCTTCCGCTAAACAATTTCAATTAAACAAAGTGTAGTGCCGTTACTTTTACATGGTTCATTTTTGTTCTCACAGTATCTTGGACAGATCTGTGGCTTTCATGTCCATCCCGCTTGAGTCCCTAGAAAGGGACTGTTAACACGATAATAATGGAGAAGAACGTTGAAATAAAAGGTCCTGACATCAGGAGGTGACTGTGAGCCATGGTTTGTCGACAGATGGTTTTAATAGTGTGTCTTATTTGCCTTATCCTGGAGGGATTGACTCACAAGTATTATTGTGCTGCTACTTTAATTATTGTAGGTGTAGAAGACTGGTCACGTGTTTTGCGGAAAACAGGCGGTGCCCCCCTGGAACAATTTAGGCTTGGAGTTAATTATAGAAGTCTATGCAAAACCCATCACTGCAAACCTAATTCTAATCACAGCCCTGTCAGCCACACACTGTCCGATCTGGAGTCACTTGGCATCCTAAAAAAAAGGATTAAGTAACAAATGTTCGGGGACACTTTTTATTTTCACTTCTTTTTCTATCGTGGCTGCAAGGAAGAAGAAAATAGATGACCCTGTAAATTAGTCATAGTCTCTTACGGTTTGAGAACACGTTGTTGATTTTTTATCTTTATTTTTTGCATGTTTTGAGTGGTTTTCTGGCTTTGAGATTGTCTTTTTACAATTTGCGTTTGCTTCATCATTTTTGTACTTTTATTGCAGGGGGTGTGACTTGGTGTGCACAAATCAATTTGGAGCATTTACCAACTGTTTAAAAACCATGTCTGCACTCAAAATTGTACACCGGTAAACTTTGCTCCGTAGGTGGCATAGAATATGGGAAGCTCATTGATTAATGTCTCTTCCCCCCCCCCCATTGTACATCCTTGTAAAAAGCCACACAATTTATAATGTTACTGGCACAATTTCTTAAATTATGAACCCACCAGAAAAACTGTGCAAATTAAACAGAAATATTGAGCACTCAGAGTTTCCAAAAAAAGTCAGATTTTTTTTCAGACAAATTGCAGAAGCAGGAACTCCTGTCAAAGAAAGGAGTCCCTGCTTCTGTATACTGAGTAACTATGCATATGCTGTAGGCCATGACTCTAAGTTACCATTTGCTGTGTGGAGCACAGTGTCCGGCCTAGCAAATGCCTAGTCCTAGTCATCCAGGGGCACAGTAAGTATCAATGCTATGAGCATGGTCACCTACTTATTTCTCCAAGCCCAGCCGGGTGAATGTGCGCTACCACACAGAGGTAAGCATCGATGCAGAAGGTATCACCACTTACTACATTTCCTGGGATGGATGCAGAGCTTAGCAAATGTTAATTGAGTGTAGAGTAGCAGGGACTCCTGCCTTTAAAAGGTGTCCCTGCCTCCTGTATGTACCTTCTTTGAATCCCTATGTTGACAGCATAGGGTTTAGTGGAGCTGTTCCTGGTAAAAGTATACAGTATATACATGCTTTTAATTATTAACAGAATTTTTTTTAGATGGCACCTTCACTTTTAGAATCATACACAAGTAACATTACCTGCAGAATGTAACATTTTGTGCAAACTGTGAATTTTCAGGTTGGGTCCCAGGTTTCAAATGACTGACATTGAAATAGGAGAGGGTATGATTGATAAAGCCATGCATGGTTCCATTTTGACTGTACATGTACTGATACACAAGACGTGGGATGAAGTCTGATGTGACAGATATGACGAATGCCTAAGGACAAGGAAACAACTCAGTGAAGTCATTCTTGTAAAGCCTGCTATATTAAATACTTTATACATTATAATGGAAAATATGGAATTGGATGACCCTGGTGGACCACTGCTTCCGCATCTGACAAAGAGATGACAAATTCAATTCTTAAAGGGGTACTCCGGTGGAAAACTTTTTTTTTTTTTTAAATCAACTGGTGCCAGAAAGTTAAACAGATTTTTAAATTAAACAGATTTGTAAATTACTTCTATTAAACAATCTTAATCCTTCCAGTACATATCAGCTGCTGAATACCACAGAGGAAATTATTTTCTTTTTGGAACACAGAGCTCTCTGCTGACATCACGAGCACAGTGCTCTCTACTGACATCTCTGTCCATTTTAAGAACTGTCCAGAGCAGGAGAAAATCCCCATAGCAAACATATGCTGCTCTGGACAGTTCCTAAAATGTACAGAGATGTCAGCAGAGAGCACTATGCTCGTGATGTCAACAGAGAGCTCTGTGTTTCAAAAAGAAAATAATTTCCTTTGTAGTATTCAGCAGCTAATAAGTACTGGAAGGATTTAAAAATTTTAATAGAAGTAATTTACAAATCTGTTTAACTTTCTGGCACCAGTTGATTAAAAAAAAATAATAATAATGTTTTCCACTGGAGTACCCCTTTAAGTAAAGGGATACCACATGGTGAACATCTAGATGATAAACCAATTTCAAGGTGTCCTATTTTCATCAATGGGTTTGGCCATGGGCAGAATTGGTCCTTCAGCAGTAAGGGCCATTGGAATAATTCTCCACTCTGGCTAATAGATGAAGTGTCTGAGTAGGAATGCTCCTCTATTACAAAGGGGTATGGTTTCCCCTTGAGGAGAGCATCATCATGTGGTGTGGAGAATTACAGGCCACTAATGCTCCACTGGAAATTCTGGAAAGAACAGATATGCAAAGCAGCTCTCTCATGTTACCTTTTCCAGGTAGCTTTCCCTAAAAGTCAGAGTTCCACTCCAATTCTGAGTGTCTGCCAAGCGAGAAATCTCTCCAAGAAGGAGAGTATACCCATCTGTAGACAGCCGTCTGATGAAGGACTTTAAAGGGGTACTCCGCTGCTCAGTGTTTGGAACAAACTGTTCCGAACGCTGGAGCATGGAGCTCGTGACATCATAGTCCCACCACCTCATGATGTCACGCCCTGCCCCCTCAATGCAAGTCTATTGCATTGAGGGGGCGGGATGTGACATCATGAGGGTGCGAGACTATGACGTCACGAGCTTCCGACGCCGGCTCCAGCGTTCGGAATAGTTTGTTCCAAATGCTGAGCAGCGGAGTACCCCTTTAAGGCTGGGTTGACACATGCTATTTTGGTGGGTATTTTTCTCCAGTATTTTTATCCAAAACCACGAGTGGAACCAACACATAGAATCATAAAAAGATTTGCAGCATTGTCTGTATCGGTTCCACTCCTGGATTTGGTTAAGATTACCGAGCAAAAAACTATGGGTGAACCCAGCCTCAGTTGACCACAGGCATAAATATATGTCAGCCAACTCAATGGATACCAAGCTATCTATCTGAGTCTATGGTAAAAGAAAGTAAATGAAGTACGTGACAATGGTCAAACTTATTGGAGTCCTAAAAGTGTTCCAGTCATTTAAAAAAAAAATTGATATGTCAGAGAGACATGTTAAAAGTTTTGACAGTCAGGGTGCTAATGCCTAAAACTTCCAGCGATCAGGAGAACGAGTAGGGAGAAGTACACGGTAGCGCACTTTACTCCCCATCTTGCAGCAATCTATGGCTCTCTGGATGGCCCCATGGACTTATAATAGGGCTGAAGGATGTAGGTAGCTGCAAGTCAGGAATTGAAGCCTGCTACCTTGCATTACCTTCGTTCTCCTGATTGGTAGGGGTCTCAACATTAAGATCTGGACCAATAAAAGCTTTTGGCATGTCTCTGTGACTCCAAGGTGCACGTTAATGTTTATTTTTAAACTCCATATCATGTGTAGGTCCAACATTATACATTGATTAAAATATCTTCATGGGGCAGAATTTATAGACTTGAGGTAGAACAGATTTACTAATCGAAATGTGACAAAATTATGATCAAATTGACCCAATGTTTTGGTACACATGGGGGGGGGGGGGGGGGTCTTCAAAACCTGTGCAAAGGAAAAGTTGACCAATCAGATCACTTCTTTCCTTTTGAAAAGGGCCTATGGAAAAAGAAAGAAACAATCAGATTGGTTACTATGGGCAACTGGTCAACTTTCCCTCAGCACAGGTATAAATGAATTCTGCCCCCCCCCCCCCACGTAATGTGCACCACAACACTTTTTATGGGGCATAAATATTCTATTGGTCATCATGCTCCCCCCCCCCCCCCCCCTATCCTTGTACTAGGCAGAACAAGCTGTATTGGTTTTTGCCTTCAGTGTTCCTTTAATCAACAATAAGGTTAGACTTTAAAAAAAAAATCTGTGAACCATCACTCCCTACAATTACACTACCAATAAGCCAATATACACGGCTATTGAGACTGACCTAACAATACAAACGCATTATGTTTAATACTCATAGAACATTGAGTGCGAACATTTACACCTATTATGTACAATTGTCTCCAAATCCAGTAATTAGAAACTTAAATTACATTCAGGGAAGTGACAAACACAGGAATAATGGGAAATAAGTGATTTTTGCCCAACCCAAGAATCACACTGTGTTATGCCAACACCGGCAGGAAACCACTTACATTAATAATGACAGAGAATTTGCCAATTCCACTTAAAATGTTGTACCAAATGCCTGGAAAAAAGATAGGAATACATTGTTAGTCCAGTTACAATATAAAACATATTGCCTTTTTGAACACTTACTGTACATGCAACATTCTAGTCAAAATGTAAAGTTTCTACACATATAAAGTATGGATATATGGTATATATGTGCATGGTGGCTGTACAGAGAATGTTCCTATGGGTCTATGGAGTACTGCCATCTGGTACTCTACAGGGTGACATATTTTAACAAAATTCTCCCCAAGAGGCATTGTTGCCAACCGTAGCACCATAATTCAATGTTTGTTGGAGAATATTTAGAGGCAATACGGAGGCACAGTGGGGACCTATTTCTTATATGATTGTATTTGATTTACTGCTTACTTGACTTTTTTATCTGTCTTTTTGGTTATTGTATCCATCTGTCATGTTGTCATGAGGGACAGTATGATTGGCTTACAATGTAAGTTTTTGACCTGGATGTTGTTCTTGGACATGGATGGTTTGACGTCCTCAACCATTAAGTGTATTGACCCTTAAAATAGTTCCTTTGCAAGACAGTAACCATGAAATTTCATTTTGTGAACTGATAAAACCATCTCAGATGGGAAGGAAAGTGAAGTGAGGGAATTGGAAAGAGAAAAAGTTAAAAAAAAGTTGTAAAGAAGATAGAGAAAAAAGGAAGAAAAAGAAGAGAAGAAGAACATATAAAAATGGAGAACAAGTAAAATAAGATAAAATACAGAAGATGAAAATGAACATAGAAAGGGAAAAGATGAAGGGAAAAAGAAAGAGAGAGGGAGAAAAAAAAAGATAAGGTTATTAGTAAAAAAAAGAGTAATAAAAAAAATAAGCAAAAAAATTAAGGTGAAAAAGGAAGAAGAAAAGGAGAAAGAAAAAGAAAAAGGTGAAGCATACAGAGAAGAAAAAAAGATGATAAAGGGAAAAGAAGGCAGACAAAAGGGGAAAAAAAAGGTAAGAATAAAGAGAAGGAAAATGAAGAAAATAAAAAAGGGAGGGAAAAATAAAGAGAAGATGAAACAGAAAAAGAAGGAGATGGACAGAAGAAAAAGAAGAATAACAAGGAGCAGAAGTAGGAAAAAGAAAAGAATGAGATGCAAGGGATAAAAAGAAGAAAAAGGAAACAGAAGGAAAAAAGGGATAAGAGAAGAAAAAGAAGGAAAATAAGAAAAAGAAGGAGATAAAAGAGGTAAAAAGTCACAGATAGCAAAGAAAAGGGAGATGAAGCAGAAGGATAAGAGAAGAAAAATAAGGAGAAAACAATGAGAACAAACGGAGGGAGAAAATTTAAATAAGGTAAAAAGTATTGATACTGTGCAGCATAATAACACAGTACTTATAATACCTATATCTTTAGCTCGCACAGCATCCGGTCTTCTTAACTCAGCCACAAACTTTTTCGCGTCAAGTCTCACTTCAATAATGTTGTTGAGTAGAGCGAAGAGAGGAGCCAGAGGAAAGGAGGCCACAAACAGTGTGACAAACCCAAACTGGATAACTAAAATAACCAGAAAGAGGCTAAGTAAGCAGGGTAATACCGGAGGAAGCCATAGTGCATAAAACATAATATAGAGAAAAAGCCTTTACTATATAGACCAGTTATAACATATATATATATATATATATATATATAAAATAAAGATTCCGGACTAACAAGGCTAGGAGAAGAGACCACGGTTCCCTCCATTGTAACATACATCACGTCTCCTAGCAGGCTGGATCTAAAGAACGGCTTATTCTAGAGATACAGAGGTAGATTTATAAAAAGATGAAGAGGTGTGCAATTGCAAAGGGCAGCCAGTCAAATCACTTGTTTTATTTTTTTAGAGTCCTTTTTAAAAATGAAAGAAGCAATCTAATTGGTTGCTATGGGCAACTGCACCACTCTTCCTCTACACAGGTTTTTCATAAATCTCCCCCACAGTGTAGTATCTGCAGTACCCTAATAGCAACTTTCAAACCGTGTAATGGGGAACGCACATCTGTCTTGCTGTGAGGTCTGGAGAACCTCCCATATAATCAGTCTGCTTATATAGCCAGGACTGCCCCCTATAACATAAGAATGGCTGTGTAGTCTGGAGCTCCCCGTATAACAACAGTCTGGCTGTGTAGTCTGGAGTATCCCCTATAACAGCAGTCTGGCTGTATAGACTGGAGTTCCCTCTATAACAGCATTCTGACTGAGTAGTCTGGGGCTCTGCCTATAACAGCAGTCTGGTTGAGTAGTCTGAAGCCCCCCCCCCATCTATAACAGAAGTCTGGCTTTGTAGTCTGGAGCGCCCCCTAAAACACCAGTGTGATTGTGTAGACTGGAGCTCACCCTATAATAGCAGTATGGTTCTGTAGGCTGGAGTACCCCTCTAACTGCAATCTAGCTGTGTAGTCTTTATATCCTCCTATGATAGCAATCTGGCTGTGTAGTCTGGAGCTCCCCCTATAACAACAGTCTGGCTGTGTAGTTTGGAGCTCCCCCTATAACAGCAGTCTGGTTGTATAGTGCAAAGCGGTCTTTCTGTGTAGTGTAAAGATCCCTCCTATAAAAGCAGTCTTTCTCTGCAGTATGTAGTGTCCCCTATAACAGCAGTCTGGATGGGTAATGTAGAGTGCCTCCTATAACAGCAGTGTGGCTGTTTAGTATAGAGCGCCACCTATAACAACAGTCTGATTTTACAGTTCTTAGCACCTCCTGTAACAGCAGTCTGTCTGTGTAGTGTAGAGTGCACCATTGATCACTTAGTTATGCCTTATAGACTTGCATTATGTAAAAAACAAAAAAAAGAAACCCATTCCTATACAAAAGTTGTGAACAGATACATAACAATTTTACAACTGATATGAAACCTGAAAAAGGAAAAAGAAAAGAATTCTTGGCACGACCTCCCAGAAAACGTCAGTAAATCATTTTGGCACAAAAGTCGGGACATGTGAGATCAAATGTAATGTGGCACCAAGAGTCTTGGCTGGCAGACACTGAGGAATTTTCTACATAAGGCAGTGCACTTGCGAGTGTTATGCAAACCACTTCTCTTAACTTTGCGTTAACAACAGTGTTTTCCTAATCTGGCATCTCGCTATCCGCACACATATACACAGAGAGGCGTCCCATTGGATTCTTTCATGCACTTATTAAGGCTCAGTTTGAGAGCTCAAAATGTTGGCATCAGTTCATTGTGCCAGGGGCAGCACTCGACAAGTTCACAGTCTCCACAGAACAAAAGCAAATGGGTTTCAAGAATGAGTCCTAGATCCTACCACTGCCAAGGTTGAGTTACGGTTTTAGGTTTGACATATCTTTCGGTATTCTACGGTGAGTCACGCTTGTTTGCTTATCATCGTGACTCGGTCGCCTTTAATTCGACTTGACTTTGAGTCAAAAAGTTTAATACGAAAAAGTTTAGTCAAAAAGTTTACAAAGAGTTCAAGCGTGGACAAACAATAACAACAAGGCTGTTATCAGACTGTTCTTCTGTTCCCAATTTGCTAGTACATGAGCACCGTCTGGCATGGACTAAACAGCAACGTTGGGCGTGCAATGACGTGCAACATCTAAAGTAATGTGTTGTGTGTTGTGCCTACAGGGATACATTAAGCTATGATGTGCTACTTAGAAGGGTACTTATAAAACTAACTAATATACATACTATTAAAATGCTGGCCCATTTCTGGGATCTCCTTAAACTGCCCTGCCCAGGCCCTTGTAGCAATAATTTATTACATTTATATTCGTAAACACTGGAACGAGAAGTAGATTTTCATGATGTTTATCATTGGAGACAAAAGTAATACTGGGCCCATACTATCCAAATAATACTACAGTACTGGTACTAAATACAGTGCCAAGTAACAACATGGAGTGCCAACATCCTAGTGCATACATTAAGGGGGTACTCCACTGCTCAGCGTTTGGAACAAACTGTTCCGAACGCTGGAGCTGGCGCCAGGAGCTTGTGATGTCATAGCCCCGCCCCCTTTAAAAATATTACTATAATAATCCAAGCCAGAATGAAGGGGGTATATTGAATAGTTATTTTTTGTTAAATAAAATAATAAACATGGGCAGCAGGATGATGCTCTTCGGGGTGCATAGCTTCCTCAAATTGGCCAATCTGAGGAAGGGATGAGTGCAATCTAAAATGTGTCATACTGCGACCTATGTTTAGTCTGTGTAAATCCAGTACCCCCTTTTGCCTTGGCATACATTATATGCACTTTCCACAATAATAATTAAAGAGCATATTCATTATAAATAGCTAAGAAGCTTAGATGTAGACAAGTTTGTAAGTGAGGTCTAGGTTGGTGTGAGATTTCAGAAAAATTTGAGCACTAGGGCAAAAATTTGCCACTGTGCAAATGTGCAACTTATTGACCCATTGCACCAAAATGTCTGACTTTTTACCACCCCCCAAAAAAGTTTAAAACTAAAGATAAATTATTTCCAAATGAAAACAAGAACCAACCTAAAGCTATTTACTTTGAGTCTTGTAAGATGACCTGCCAATAAGGCGGCAAATAGAAGGTCTAAAATGGCGAAAGCCAAGGAGGCGTCTATTCACATGAAACAACTGACTATCTTTTCGAATCCCTCCATACACATGAATTTTTTGCTCAGATTCTAAGTTGAGGATTAAGCCACTGACAGTCTACTCTGGCAGCTTATCTCTCCAAAAATAAATGGATCGGGCAGTTGAAACTCAACAAGTCCTGACAAAATTGGAGTGATTGACTCTTTTCTGATGTGTATAGGGGTCATTAGTCTACCCTTGTGTATAAGGTTAGTACTTTAAATATTTACACCAGGAGCATTGCTATAAGGTGTAGAGGCAGCAGTCACAATTTAGTACTGGTGCCCAATGGAACTGGATACAAGAGATGGTACACGGTGGGTGCGAGGGGCCATTTATTTATATCTACCTTGGTGCCACTTTGGAAATAGTCCATATAAATTGCTACTTTCTACTAAGGCTATGGTTAGTTATGACTCCCTCAACCCATGAGGTACACGCTACAGGTGGCACCTTGTTATATTATGTTTCTTCTTTCTCTTTATAAGGAACCTGTCAGCAGAGTCTTGGTTGTTAAACCACGGACATGCTTCTGGAGTACTTGTAAATACATTTGTACTTGTGTCTCTGTTGAAAGCATTTGTTTTACTAGCAAGGAATAAAAAGGGTATTATAAAACTACGGCACAACAGTCATCAAACCGGTGCTGCTGTGGTGACCTGTAATGGTGTCCATGTTCAGGTCCCACTTGGAGCCTGAAGTCAGTGCTACCTGTCCCAAGCAGGACATTCCTTTTAAGTACAATATTTTTCTTTTCCTATTAAACATTCTATTTTATCTGGTGGGAGAAACTTTTTTTAAAAGTCTTGTCTCAAAAAAAAAAAAAATACATAGTTACATAGTTCCTTGCAAATTTCAACTGTGCAATTCGATCAGCTGTTGTCTATTTTTGTGTTTTTTTTTCTACTCAACACTTTGACATCACAGCCCAATATGTATACACATACTGGTTTCTTACCTGCAGGCATATTGTTTGTAACTATTATCTTAAAATTTAAAAACATAACAAAAAGGTGCATGGAGATGACCTCTCCCACATTAGCTCGCTGCCCCTGGGCACTGGACGAATGAACCCTTATGTGTCATATGACATGTCCTTGACTAGTGACTCACCCTGTAAACACCTCAGCTATTTGGTTATGGACCGGACTAGTTGAGCCTCTTGAGTGCACGTCACGAAAGAGACCAGGAATTCAACTGCAATGTGCCTAGAGCAGCCGTGCTTTAATGGAGTAGATAACATTTCTGTGAATGTGCATCATGTATAGAGAAGGAAGTTACTAAGACCTACATTTCACACATCGGTCTTAAGATGCATTGTAAACAAGTTTTTATCGGTCGGGGTGTGAGTGTTTAGACCCGACCAATCAGTAGACCAAGCACTTCTCTCCCCGATCTGGAGAGAATACTCTAAGTTTGCACTTCTGCTGGCTTATTCTACTGATCGGTCAGTGGTCTAAACACTCAAATTACAACCAAAAATGTTTTTGAAAACTTCTGGAAAGGTAAGGGTAGACACAACTGTACCCCTGAGATTTGGGGCTTAATCAGTCCACATTGGCAAAAGATTTGGTGGTGAAGGCCCTTGATGGTAGAGGCCCTCATTTTAAATGTCCCACATCTTGCGTTACAGGGGTAGGACTAGCATAGACCTGGATTGTTGAGTCCTTTTGGTCACCTAGTCTTTTCGGGTCACCAGTCTTTGTATGATTAAGAATGTCCTCATCTATCCAGCTTTGGGGTTGACAGAAAACATGCACTCTTGATTTATAGTGTTTGAGATTTTTTTTTAGGTTGAATTGACATAGAAGGTAGAAAACAACCAAGAAATTCATTAAATTAACCTAAAAAAATTGCAACCATGTAACTTGGGTGCAGTTGACATTCACGCACAATGACTCAAAGTGGAATAACTCTTAACCATCTTAATAAATATTTAATTAGTATTTTCCCATCCTTGACACTCGCTGAGTGACATCTCAGCCTCTCCCTGAAGACATGCTGCCCTCTGGGCTGAAATTTCAGGCTTGTTCAACCACTTGTTGAATTGACATGCTTACTTAGTCAGGTAATGACATACTGTATGAGACTGGGAGAGAGTGCAAGACTGTAAAACACCATATCAAGTCAGATGAGTGCTTTCTTCAGTAAGGCAGGCTACCTGCTACGGCTATGCTTGGAATTGGAGAGTAGCTCATTTGAAGTGTATCAAAGCCCACGTTATATTTATTAATTTTTTTCTTGAAAGTCCAAAGAATGCATATATTGCGGTTATTTTTTAAGTTTTTGCATCTTTCGATGGTCAAGATGAATACTCTTAGGGCCATATTACAGGGGCCGACTCTTTTGGTTAAGGCTTGTTTCGAATGCCTAATACAAGGCTTTCTAGTGCAGGGAGGGAGACAGGAATGATCTCTGTATCATTTGTGCAGCCATCTTTTTCCATAATTGGTCTATCCCGCATTCTCTATTACAGCATGGTCAAGCATGGACTTACAAGGAAGCAACCTTCTATAGGTGACAGTAGAGGGTCAACTATTTCTTCTGGAGGAGAGCTACTTTATATGTGATTGGCACATCAAAAATGTCTAGTCACAGTTAGCAACCAATAGGTAGTGGTGCCAACCAAAACTGAGAATGAATACCAAATATTTAGGCATATTAGATTAACCCTATACTGCAATGGGCTTGTCTCTGGTTCTGGCAGCGGCTGTTACCCTTCCTGTGCCAATGAGAAGATGGTAATGAAGTGCCATTGGTATCAGGCCTTGGTATCCCCACTCTCCTGGTGTGGGCTATTTAAGTCACAGGCTTGTTTCTTAGAATTGCCTGTGATAGAGGTTATGCCCCTGCAGTAGCTCCTTATACCTGCATTTGTTTTACTGTCTTCTTGTTCTCATGATCTTTTGGCTTGTTCCCTGACTACCACTTTGCTTAGTGATTTGGTAGTGTGTGACTTCCTGGTTCTGACTTGGCTTGCCTGACCTTGTTCTTTCTAGTTGCTCTTCACCTGTATTGGCTCCCTGGTCTTTTCCCTGGTTAGCCAATTGTGTCTTGACTTTCTCTCTGACCTATGCATTGGTATGTTTTGTGTTTGACCTTATTACACTCTGCACTTGTTCAGAGAAGAGACCATCACCCAGCTGGGGGTCTGTCGCATTGTGAAGTGGGCAGGGAAATTGGTTGTGGGTGAGTTCAGGGCTACACTTCTCCCTGTCCTACGTTACACATACTACATTATTAAGAAATGTGGAAACCATCCCATTGGTCATACACTATTGCGTCTCTATAGAAAAATATATGGGGATCCTCCTGTCTAAAGCTGTATGATTTTGGAAAGCAAATAGACCACTAGAAGGGGTCATGGGCTCTTCTTCTCCACATACAACCCTAGACAAGGTAAGGACTTGGGCAGAAGACCAATGCCACATAGGAAAAAAAAAGAGCACCACACCTTTTTGTGTTGCAGGAGCTATGTACATCTGCTTCCAAATCTAAGGCATGAGCCACATAATACAACATTAGTCATAACATTGTGTTCCCGCACAGTTGCTGTTGATACTTGTGTCATCACATAAATGTCCTGATGAAGGGTGAAGGTTGTAGCCTCCTTAAAGCTTTTCATCAGGAAATTTTGTTACTCTTTTAAAAAGCTATTTCAGACAACAGACGCTGTTGATACTTTTCCTTTCTTTTGTTGACTCATCAGATTCAAAATAGTCATCCATCAACGTCACTGTCAGTCAACACGGAGAGAGAAAACTACATTCTGTTCTGCCAGGCTTTTGAGAACTTCGGGCAGTCCGTACAACCAAGGCACTTACCTAAAATAACATGATCACTTAACAAGAAAAGAAAACATATTTGACATTGCTTATTATCAGGGAGGGTTAAATATGTGGAATATTTCATAGCTCGACATATGGACGGTAAACAATCTATGAGAATAGGATGGAGTAACACGAGCAATTGCAATCGACTCTTGTGTCTGGTGGGTCCCCCAAAACCCACTACAATATAAGGCCCCAATACATGTCCACATAAGCCACATAGTATCATCACAGTAGAGCCTGCAGCTATAAAGTCAAGATCAAAGGTCCTTTACAATTCCTATGTCTCTAAGATAGGCCAATGGCGCTGAACTACTGGGTGCAATAGCACCTTCGAAACTGGTATTTCATTAGCTATACATTTATACTCCTTTACTCTCAGGCCGCTCAACCACTTAGCAAAGATAACACTCCAACAACAATCCAGCCCTGACTTTTTAGGAACATATAAGGCCGAAAAAAAGAAGGAATTAGTGTTGACATATTCATAAAATACATAGATTCTCTAAAATAAGATGTCATCATATGTTGTGATAGAAAACTCCAGTCCCTGACTGGTGCCAGGAAGTTAAACAGATTTGTAAATTACTTTGTGTATTGTGTAAAGTCTACTAAGGTGTTGTGCTCTTAGTACCACTCCAACCACCACTGACACCCTCCACTTGAACATACCTCACTAGGGGCGCACTCCCTTTCTCTTTCTTTCTCAGCTATCCCAATGGACAATGTATGGAGTGGTAGTACACACTTGTGACCACTTTTCTCTTCTGATGGTAAACTTTGGACCGCGCTTTAGATTGTGGGGGTCCCAGCAGTCAGACCAACTGCAATTACATACTTATCCACTATCCCCTTGTCCTAATTACTAGGACAAGCCGCTTAATGAACATCTGTTGAGACCACCCTATTAAAGGAGGACAGAATCAACTTCATTTATTAATCTCATCTTGCATGTATTACTACTTCACAGACTGCAGCCATTACTATCCTTTCTCTCATCCGTGTCCTTTTAATGCCTTTTAAGCCTACGATAGAGTAAAACTTTGTACAAAAACAATCCCTCCATTATTCAAGTTAATACTTTAATTGCAGTTTATTATAAAATTCTGTGGTTATGACGGAGCCGATGAAAGGATCTTTTGTAGTCCGGGACACAAATCTTTGTGGGTAATTTTTGCAATATCACTAATTACTTTATAATAACATTAAATGCATAAAGATGGCATCCTACTGAGTAAACCTTCTCACCGCTGTTGGGTTCCTAGATAATTCATGGTGGTTAGGTGACAATAAATCCTTAAAAATATATAGGCCAATCAGAAAACGCCTTCTCGTCCATGTTATGCATGATGCAGAAGTCATACACAAGCCATTGTAGCTCTGTTCTAGAGTCATTTGGAGTGCGGAGGGTGTAGAGTACTGAAGCCCCTGGGACCCAGTGAAAAATCTGTAATAGGCCCCCCCCCACCTAACATGTATCTATATATATATATATATATAAAAAGAGAAGGCCTGACTCACGGACTCATCAATGCCCCGCCTAAACCCTTGGACCTAGAAAGCTGAATTTTTTCACAGGTGCTGTTTGTAAGACGTAGATGAGGAATAAGAAAGGATTTTTTGAAATTCAACCCTTAAAGGGGTACTCCTGTGGAAAACTTTTTTTTTTTTTTTTTAAATCAACTGGTGCCAGAAAGTTAAACAGATTTGTAAATTACTTCTATTAAAAAATCTTAATCCTTCCAGTACTTTTTAGGGGCTATATAATACAGAGGAAATGCTTTTCTTTTTAAATTTCTCTGATGTCATGACCACAGTGCTCTCTGCTGACCCCTTACTGTTTATTTTAAGAGCTGTCCAGAGCAGGGGAAAATACTCATCGCAAACATATGCTGCTCTGGACAGTTCTTAAAATGGACAGCAGAGGTCAGCAGAGAGCACTGTGCTCGTCACATCAGAGAAATCTAAAAAGATAAGCATTTCCTCTGTAGTATACAGCCCCTAAAAAGTACTGGAAGGATTAAGATTTTAAAATAGAAGTAATTTACAAATCTGTTTAACTTTCTGGCACCAGTTGATTAAAAAAAAAAGTTTTTCACGGGAGTACCCCTTTAAGGGGGTGAAAAAGGGGTTGAAAGTTTGTATGGAAGTCCATCATTTTTGAAGGTAGAAGCATGAAACTTTGTTTTTAGGCTAATAATTAGAGATAAAGAAACACGCATTTTAATGTTTTCTAAAATTTCACCCTTGAAGGGGTGAAACGGGGGTTCAAAGTTTGTATGAATTAAGATTAGGTTGATTTTTGAATAAAAAAATTTGCACTATTACTCTTAAATAAAAACAACGTCTGTCTGTATCTGTATTTACATGATAATAATCCTCCGAAAAATCTATCAACACACGAAAAAATTTTAACGCTCTGCACCCGGACAGTATATGAGCAGCGCAGAAAGGAAATTCAAAAAGAAAAGAACTTACTGTGGAACATACAGCAGCTGATAAGCATTGGAAGGATTACAATTTTTAGAAGTATTTTACAAATCTGTTTAAAGGGGTACTCCGCTGCTCCGTTTTCGGAACAAAATGTTCCGAGCGTTTAGAGCCGGTGTCGGGGGGGCTCGTGATGTTACAGCCCCACCCCCTCAATGCAAGTCTATGGGAGGGGGCGTGACAGCCATCATGCCCCCTCCCGTAGACTTGCATTGAGGGGGTAGGGCCATGACATCACGAGCCCCTGGCGCCAGCTCTAAGCGTTCGGAACATTTAGTTCCGAACGCTTAACAGCTGAGTACCCCTTTAACTTTCTAGCACCAGTTGATTTAAATGAAAATGTTTTCCAGGGGAGTACCCCTTTAAATAGGTAATGCCAGGCAGGGATAAGAGGGGGATACGTTAGAGACAGACACACTGACCCATGTCCGGAGGAAGTAGGAGAGAGGCCAGGGGTAAAAGCCTGAGGAGGTGGAGCAGCGTGGGGTAAGTGCCAGGACAAACCACACCCTGGATGATGCCAACTGCTGGAAACACAAATGCCCTGATCTGCCAAACCCCTACTTGAATTTTCAAAGTTCTGAGAAGCTCCAGTGGACCTTTTTTTTTACAATCTACTATATGCCACAACCATGGAAAGTGCACGTTCATAAATAGACCTGACAAAAGCTTCATTATATGTGACATGTGACCCCCACAATGCTAATACTCCCTCCGGCTAATGAGCAGACAATGACACCATGTGACACCCTTTTGTTTTTGATTTTACACGGAGTACCAATACACGATCAGGGCTTACTCATAGGTCAGGCTGTATTTAGAGCTACATCTGATGTCATTGGGTTATATTCAGCTGCTGGTAATCCAAAAACAACCATAAAAAAATAAATACATAAAATAAAATAAAAAGATCACCCACTATAATGTAGGCAAAATGTTGTCTCGGTGAATCATGCCGTTAATTACGGAGAGTACAATACGTACAATATGCACCACTGAAATCTCCTCTCAGACATGGTTTATGGATCTAAAATAAAATTGGTTACTAATATCCCTGAGGACGTGAAATATGTTCCTATTATTGCATACTATCACATATGGATATTATTTTCTCTTTGGCGTTGCCTGACCCGTAGATCACGTCATTCCAAGATGGATGTTACTGTTTATTAGAAATTATTATGGTAATATTTCTACTTTATATATACATTTTGACACAGATTTATAATGTCTGCCGATGGAGCAAAGGATTTACAAGGAATTTTCTAAATGTCTTGAGAAAATAATAGGCCTTATGTGCCGCTGCAGACAAGCACCTACATTCGGATAGATGGTTTTGGGCAAAACAGTACTTTTAACAGGTAGCAGCCGTCGCCTCATTAAGGGGCTGTCCCAATGTTATATATGATATTTGCCATTTATATTCTCTTAGAAAACAATCCTATGAAAAGTTAGGACATTTACCTACATGGTATGGTGCCACCTGATGTTCAGAGTGTATATATTGTGCACGACCACCTACTGAGCTGGAGGAAACACCTGCTCAGTGACTACAGCAGTGGTGTCTAAACTAGGGATCGACCGATATCGATTTTTTAGGGCCGATAGCCGATAATTTATACCGATATTCCAGCATAAATTATCGGCCATTTCTACATCCCCCCCCGGCCCGGTAGAAGCGGCTGCAGATCATTGATTTAAAGCAGGCGCTTTAAATCAATTAACTGCAGTGGCTTTTGCAGAGCCAGAGACCACCGTTCTCTCCCCCTGCCTGTCCTGGGGTCCTCCCTAGTCCAACCACCACCCCCCTATCCTCTGGCCAGAGGCCGCTGCCGCCCTATTCTCTCCCCCTGCCAGTCCTTAGTCCAACCACCGCCGCTGCCCCATTGCCTCCCCCATCCCCGGTTTTATAATTACCTGGGCCCGGGGTCCGCGCTACTTCTGGCTCCGGCAGCGTCCTGAGCTGTCCCTGTTCACACTGACGGTGACGTCGCGTTGAGGATGTCACTCGTCATTGCGCAGCACACAGCGTAACTCAGGACGCTGCAGGATCCAGAAGTAGCGCAGACCCCGGGCCCCGGGAACAGGTAATCATTAAACCGGGGATGGGGGAGGCAATGGGGCAGTGGCGGTCTCTGGCCGGGGCGATGGGGGGTCGGGGCGGTGGGGGGGCGGGGGGCGGTGCGGCCCGGGTTGGCAGTGCGGCGGGGGGGGGGGGGGGGGGCATTATCGGATTATCTGCAAGGTAATTGCCGATACCGATAACATCCAAAATTGTGAATATCGACCGATAATATTAGCCAAACCGATCCCTCGGTCGATCCCTAGTCTAAACTGTGGACCACCAGATGTTGCTCCTTCCCTTACAAGCAGTCACAAACCCCTTTCTATTGGCTGCTCTGTGGTAAACAGAAGACCACTATGCAGAGATCTGGCCCTAGAGCAGTGGTTCCCTAAATATGCAACATCTGGATGTCCACATTTTTGACCACTGCTTTACAGCCAGATAGCATGGCCGTATAGCTGAGAAGGCTCTTTCTGCAGGGGAAGCCAGAAGCCAGAGGGGGAGGAGACTGATTCTATCCAAAGCTCACCCCCTAGGAGCACACAGAAGCAAAACATTATGATAACAATATATTTTTATGATTCATTGTGAATAACATTTAGGACTTTTGGAATGAAAATAATCTTTCAATGAACTAGGCTTAATTTGTTCAAGGTTCCTTGTCTTTAGGACATAACACTGATGTTATTTCAACCAACCTAAAAAAAAGCTATAAAGTCTTGGCCACTAAGTGCCTCCTTTCTTTGCAAGCTGCTGTCCATTTTTCTGCAAAATGTCTGTAGTTAGTGGCACAGTTGTTACACCAAGCACTCCGACCGGACACGCTGGCCCTGAGCACTCGCAAATCTCGGGCAGTCACTCACCTTTCCTATCTGCTGTTCCTCCTGTAGTCTCGCATCGCCGGCGCGTGTGTCCCCGCCTCCTAGGGCACCCACGCGCCGGTGCTTTAAGAGTTAAAGGGCCAGTGCGCCCTTGATTGTTGCTTTCACCTGTGCCTTGTCTATAAGTGTGATCACCTCCCACACCCCCTTGCAGGATCTTTGCGCCTAGTGCCTCAGAGAAAGCAGTCATTATGTTTGCCTGTCTGTTTTCCTGACTACTCCGCTTGTGACCTGACTACGCTCCTGTGCCGCCAGCCTTCTGACTTTTGCTACATCCTGACTATGCTTCTGTACCGCCTGTCCTGCCTTCTTGCCCTTAAAAGACACTGCATTTGATTTGGGAATTTTGAGGGACATTTAAACACTTACTCATCTCCATGTACTCTGGGGTCAGTCCAGTAAATGGTTCTAGAGCGTAATCTCTGTCCCATTGTTGAGGTTCTCTTGAGCTGTTGAGATTGTCCTCACCGGGCTCCGTCCTGTCATCTTTCAGCTTCCGAAACAATTTCTTGAGTTTTCTGCAAACATAATCATAATACATTTATTTTTTTTAAATCACTGTTGTTATACACTTTCGATTTCATATTTTTTAAAATTATTATTATTATTATTTTTTTTTACATTGTAGTCTGCTTCATCCTGTCCAGAAATGGTCAAGAACTCCATCTGATAACCCCGAACATAGTAATGTTTTATTGAAAGGAGCAGTAAACTAAATCCATAAAACAAGGTAATGACTCATATCCTGATAACACAAAGAGGAATCACATAGTTCAAGATGATTCAACTGACTGAAAAGGAAATAAAAAAATCTAATTTAAGGAGTAATTCCTCCTTAATAACGCACAGCAAATGGCTGCCTATTCCCAAAGAGCAAGTAATATTTTTTTGCTGTCTGCATTTTTGTGTTACTCGGTGGATTTATAGCAAGTCTGAGGACATACCATAAAGTATATTAGTAAGAAATTTTTAAAACATTGAATAAAAATTTGTAAAAAAAATTTGGTGATGATAACCTTCATAACATATCGTTTCAGAGTGTCACTTTCTTGATATGGACTGCCACATGCACAGAAAAGATTAAAATGGATAAAATGTTGACCTCCTGTAGTTACCATCAAACTGAGCATAATACTTTAAATGGGCACTCTCATTAAAACTAATTTTTGCTATTTATGGTAAATAAAAAATATTTCTAATGGACTTTGTTTCTAAAAAAAAATGAAGGTTTGTATGTTTTATTTGTGTTTAAAAAAAGCTTCCACTAGGTGTCTCTCTACTTGTCCAGAGCACATTTCCCCCCACCTTTTGCACAGACTTTGGACTCCTGCTGGCCTGGCAGAAGTCCAAAATCAGGAAATGCAGCCTGGAATGCTGAGGGGGGGGGGCAGCCTTAGCCAATCATAGCTCATTTCACACACTAAACTGTTCTGGGCTGTGTGTAGCAGAGTGAAGGAGGAAGTTCTCCCCTGTATGGCTTCAGATCATGTCACGCCTGCTGGGGAACGCCCCTTCCCAGTCTGTGAATCTGACTGAGACTGAGCAGAAAATACAGAGCAATATCAAGGTAGAAAACTAAAAAATAATAAAAATAAAGGCAGGAGGTGGTTTATCATGATGGGGGCAGTGAACTGGGAGGATTATAAAATTTAACAAGATCATGACAGGTACTCTTTAAGACAATGCTGAGACTGGCTATATATAGATATATACATATCAGACAAGTGCTGGCCAAACACACCAACTTCAGACAGAGTGGTCGACAATCAAAAGTGTATGGTCACCTCCCAATTTCCCCTAAAGACAGATATCTGGGTAAGATCGAGCATGTTGGATTTCAACCGCCCAAGCCTTTTGTATTTAGAGAAATAAGCCACCACCGGAGTCTGGTAGTGGCTTTCTCTCCATTCAGAACACATAAATGCTCATCCAAACCTAGTAGGCATCTAAACGTGAGGAATGGGAAAAATGGTTGTCATCTGAACGAGAGTTTGGGTGACAGATATCTCATATTTATGGGAAAAATTAGAAATGATGGTATTTTTTGTCACCCGAAAAAGCCCTATAAAATATACTGCTACTTTCGTTGGGTTCACATATAGTATTTTGGTCAATATTTTTGCAGTATTTTCAGCCAAAACCATGAGTGGGTCCAAAACACAGAAAAAGGTGCAAATCGTTCCATTATAGTTTTTCCCTGTGTTGGTTGCACACCTGGTTTGGGCTGAACATACTGACCAAAATACTGAGCAAAATGTGTGAACCCTAATACTGCCTTAAAGGGGTGCTCCGACCCTAGGCATCTTATCCCCTACCCAAAGGATAGGGGATAAGATGTCTGATCATGGGGGTCCCACCACTGGGGACCCCCACGTTCTCTGCTGCGGCACCCCAGACATCTGGTGCATGGAGTGAACTTCGCTCCATGCTGGATGACTGGCGATGCGGGGCGGAGGCTTGTGATGTCATGGTCACACACTGTTCGTGACGTCAAAGCCATGCCCACTCAATGCAAGTCTATGGGAGGGGTGTGACGGCCATCACACCCCCTCCCATAGACTTGCATTGAGGGGGTGTGGCCATGATGTCACAAGCCTCCGACGCTGCACCCGACACTCTGAACAAATGCTCGGTGCAGCAGGGAGATTGCAGGGGCTGAATAGGGAATAAGATGTCTAGGAGCAGAGTACCCCTTTAAAAGCACCCTCAATGCAAGCCTATGGGAGGGGGCGTGACAGCTGTCACGCCCCCTCCCATAGCGAACAGCATTGTGACATCATGGCCCTGCCTCCGTGTGATGTCACAGCTGTCACGCCCCCTACCATAGGCTTGCATTGAGGGGAAGGAGCGTGACGTCACACGGAGGCGGGGCCATGACGTCACAATGCTCCAGCCATGTGATCGCCAGTCATCAGACCCGGAGCAAACATTCTCCGGGGACTGATTGTAACGGGGTGCTGCGTGCAAGATCACAGGGGTCCCCAGCGACGGGACCCCCACGATCAGGCATCTTATCCCCTATCCTTTGGATAGGGGATAAGATGTCTTAGCGCCAGAGTACCCCTTTAATGCTTTTACTACTTACTGAATCCAGTGAATGCTTTAATGTAGACATAGCTGACGTCAGTGACGGGGAAAGCGTGAGTCCCTGACCTCCGTAACATGCATGGAATGCATACTGATGAATGCGGCAGCAAAGTCTTGGTTTTACCATCACTTTCCAGTATACAAAAACCCTTCTCTAATCCTGTGTTATTGTATGAAGTTAGTTTAGGGTGGTGAGTAGTAGAATTCTGACAGTCCTTTATAGCAACACTGGTCAACCATCTGGTCTTCAAAAACATCTCAATAGTCAGTATTTGATGCTTGTACCTTGTTGCTTACATTAATAGTTTTATATATATATATATATATATATATATATATATATATATATTTACATACAATGGGGGAGATTTATCAAAACCTGTGCAGAGGAAGAGTGGTGTAGTTTTCCATAGCAACCAATCAGATTGCTTCTTTCATTTTCCACAGGCCTCTTTAGAGGCCTGTGGAGAATGAAAGAAGCAATGTGATCGGTTGCTATGGGCAACTGCACCACTCTTCCTCTGCACAGGTTTTGATAAATCTCCCCAAATATGTTCAGTGGTATACATAAAAGAGATAGGGCCCTGTGACAAAGATTCATATGGACATATTACGATGGTGCCAGGTAGCACCAGGATAGTAGAGTTTATTTTTATTCTATCCATGATGATTGGGCCACTCCCCCTCCCCCTCTTTTGTTTTCTAGAAGTTTCATTATGGTCTTTGCTTTCTTTATATTAGATCACAGCATGTCTCATAAAAGTTAAATTACGGGGCCAGCAAATAGCCATCCCAGTGGTCTCTAGAACAGTTGAATTCAACCTCTCTCATACTGTTTTCAATGTGGAGCATTTATCTCCTAGAAGAACGAAAAGATCAGTAGAAACCCTTCATACTCCTTTACTTAAAGGGGTACTCCGCCCCTAGACATCTTATCCCCTATCCAAAGGAGCACCTCAGACATCCGGTGCACGGAGTGAACTCCGCTCCGTGTCGGATGGCTGGCGATGCAGGGCGGAGGCTTGTGATGTCACAGCCACGCCCCCTCAATGCAAGTCTATGGGAGGGGGCCTATAGGGCACCTCCCATAGACTTGCATTGAGGGGGCGTGGCTGTGAAATCACAAGCTTCTGGTGCTGCACTTGACGCTCTAAATGAACACTGGGTTCAGCAGGGAGATCGGGGGGATCTCCAGCCACTGGACCCCGCGATCAGACATCTTATCCCCTGTCCTTTGGATAGGGGATAAGATGTGTAGGGAAGGAGTACCCTTTAAGGGGGCAGTCCATCTGCCACCATACATGTTAAGGTGCCCATCCCCCTTAGATTAAAGAAAACCAAACACAGGTCCAGGTGTATGGTGGCCTACTTCCAAAGAAGGGTTGGGTGTGTTGCGTTTCTACAGGCCAACCATACTCTTCTAGGAGAGATAAGCCGCTCCCAGAGCTGTTTGTCTGGCATACCCCTCCCCATAGACAACACATGAAAGGTTGAACATGTGGAGGATGGAAGAGATAACATTAAAATGTCCACCTTCAGACTGTTGGCAAAATTGGTAGGTTCAATCAACATTTTTCTGATACAGATGTACAATGAATTCCATATGTTTGTTTTGGGAGTGCTATGACTAGGACCACACCAGCATGGTCTTATATATGGATAAACGTCGTTCATTTGAAATACGTCTAGTGCCAGTGCCAAACTTGTGCCCTTGAGGAGAGTTCTGCTAATTCTGCACTGGGTCCAGATGAAATTCAGATGCTCTGCTAAAACCGCAGGCTAATACCCATGACCGAAAATGTATTGTTTTCTGCTAATGTGATTCTATTGTTTAATGACCTGAGAAACGTTCTTGAACAACATGTTCTGAGCTGTTCTGGAGCAGGAGATTTATATTGATACCTAAATGTATTTCAGTTTCTACATGTTCTGTATTTACAGACTAAACACGGGGATAAAACAAAGTGGGGATGCCCTATATGTTACTCATGTGGTCCTTATTGATCATAGGATGTTCTTCTGCTGGAACCCCCCCAGTGATCGGCTGCAATCTGTGGGGGGTGATCTAACAGCAAATTTTCAATTTCCCTCCACACTGGAAATTAACCCCTTGGGGACGGAGCCCATTATGACCCTAAGGACGGGAGCATTTTTTGCAAATCTGACCACTGTCACTTTAGGGTACGTTCCCACACGGCGTATTTTGCTGCGTATTTGCTGCGTATTTGGTGCTGCGTATTTTCCTACCCATTGACTTCAACAGAGAAAATAAAATACGCAGCAGCAAATACGCAGCAAATACGCAGCAAATACGCCGTGTGGGAATGTACCCTTAAGCATTAATAACTCTGGAATGCTTTTACTTATAAATTTGATTCCGAGAATGTTTTTTCGTGACATATTCTACTTTATGTTAGTGGTAAATTTTCGGCGATACTTGCATCCTTTCTTGGTGAAAAATGTGAAAATTTCATGAAAAATTTGAAAATTTAGCATTTTTCTAACTTTGAAGCTCTCTGCTTATAAGGAATATGGATATTCCAAATAAATTATACATTGATTCACATATACAATATGTCTACTTTATGTTTGCATCATAAAATTGATGAGTTTTTACTTTTGGAAGACACCAAAGGGCTTCAAAGTTCAGCAACAATTTTCCAATTTTTGGCTAAATTTTCAAAATCGGAATTTTTCAGGGACCAGTTCAGGTTTGATGTGGATTTGAAGGGTCTTCTGGTTAGAAATACCCGATAAATGACCCCATTATAAAAACTGCACCCCTCAAAGTATTCAAAATGACATTCAGTAAGTGTGTTAACCCTTTAAGTGTTTCACAGGAATAGCAGCAAAGTGAAGGAGAAAATTCAAAATCTTCATTTTTTACACTGGCATGTTCTTGTAGACCCAGTTTTTGAATTTTTACAAGGGGTAAAAGGAAAAAAATCCTCTCAAAATTTGTAACCCAATTTCTCTCGAGTAAGAATATACCTCATATGTGTATGTCAAGTGTACGGCGGGCGCAGTAGAGGGCTCAGAAGCGAAGGAGCAACAATGGGATTTAGGAGAGTGAGTTTTTCTGAAATGGTTTTTGGGGGGCATGTCCCATTTAGGAAGCCCCTATGGTGCCAGGACAGCAAAAAACCCCACATCGCACACTATTATGGAAACGACACCCCTCAAGGAACGTAACAAGGGGTACAGTGAGCCTTAACACTCCACAGGTGTTTGACAACTTTTTGTTAAAGTCGGATGTGTAAATGAAAAAAAAATATTTTTCCACTAAAATGCTGGTTTTACCCCAAATTTTACTTTTTTACAAAGGGTAGTAGGAGAAAATGCCCCCCAAAATTTGTAACCCCATTTCTTCTGAGTATGGAAATACCCCATATGTGGACATCAAGTGCACTGCGAGCGCACTACAATGCTCAGAAGAGAAGGAGCGCCATTGAGCTTTTAGAGAGATAATTTGTTTGGAATGGAAGTCGGGGGCCATGTGCATTTACAAAGCCCCCCGTGGTGCCAGAACAGTGGACCCCCCCACATGTGACCCCATTTTGGAAACTGCACCCCTCACGGAATGTAATAAGGGGTACAGTGAGCATTTACATCCCACTGGTGTTTGACAGATCTTTGGAACAGTGGGCTGTGCAAACAAAAAAATTAAATTTTTCATTTTCACGTACCACTGTCCCAAAAATCTGTCAGACCCCTCTGGGGCGTAAATGCTCACTGTACCCCTTATTACATTCTGTGAGGGGTGTAGTTTCCAAAATGGGCTCATATGTGGGTATTTATTTTTTTGCATTTATGTCAGAACCGCTGTAAAATCAGCCACCCCTGTGCAAATCACCAATTTCGGCCTCAAATGTACATAGTGCGCTCTCACTCCTGAGCCTTGTTGTGCGCCCGCAGATCATTTTACGGCCACATATGGGGTATTTCCGTACTCCGTAAATTGAGTTACAAATTTACTTTACTTTTTTTCCTTTTACCTCTTGTGAAAATAAAAAGTAAAGGGCAACACCAGCATGTTAGTGTAAAAATTTTTTTTTTTTACACTAACAGGCTGGTGTAGACCCCAACTTTTCCTTTTCATAAGGGGTAAAAGGAGAAAAAGCCCCCCAAAATTTGTAGTGCAATTTCTCCCGAGTACGGAGATACCCCATATGTGGCCCTAAACTGTTTCCTTGAAATACGACAGGGCTCCAAAGTGAGAGAACGCCATGCGCATTTGAGGGCTAAATTAGGGATCGCATAGGGGTGGACATAGGGGTATTCTACGCCAGTGATTCCCAAACAGGGTGCCTCCAGCTGTTGCTAAACTCCCAGCATGCCTGGACAATCAGTGGCTGTCCGGAAATGCTGGGAGTTGTAGTTTTGCAACAGCTGGAGGCTCCGTTTTGGAAACACTGCTGTACAATACGTTTTTCATTTTTATTGGGGGGGGGGGGGGACAGTGTAAGGGGGTGTATATGTAGTGTTTTACTCTTTATTAGGTGTTAGTGTAGTGTAGTGTAGTGTTTTTAGGGTACATTCACACTGGCGGGTTACGGTGAGTTTCCCGCTAGGAATTTGCGCTGCGGCGAAAAATTTGCCGAAGCTCATACTTGAAGCAGGAAACTTGCTGTAAACCCGCCCGTGTGAATGTACCCTGTACGTTCACATGGGGGGGGGGGGGGGGCAAACCTCCAGCTGTTTCAAAACTACAACTCCCAGCATGCACGGTCTGTCAGTACATGCTGGGAGTTGTAGTTTTGCAACAGCTGGAGGCACACTGGTTGGAAAATCTTCAGTTAGGTTCTGTTACCTATCTCAGTATTTTCCAACCAGTGAGCCTCCAGCTGTTGCAAAACTACAACTCCCAGCATGCACGGTCTGTCAGTACATGCTGGGAGTTGTAGTTTTGCAACAGCTGGAGGCACACTGGTTGGAAAACCTTCAGTTAGGTTCTGTTACCTAACTCAGTATTTTCCAACCAATGAGCCTCCAGCTGTTGCAAAACTACAACTCCCAGCATGCAAGATCTGTCAGTACATGCTGGGAGTTGTAGTCTTGAAACAGCTGGAGGCACACTGGTTGGAAAATACTGAGTTGGGTTCTGTTACCTAACTCAGTATTTTCCAACCAGTGTGCCTCCAGCTGTTGCAAAACTACAATTCCCAGCATGTCTGATCACAGAAGGGCATGCTGGGAGATGTAGTTATGCAACAGCTGGAGGTACGCAACTACAACTCCCAGCATGCCGAGACAGCTGTTTTCTGTGTGGGCATGCTGGAATTTGTAGTTTTGCAACATCTGGAGTGCTACAATTTAGAGACCACTGAACAGTGATCTCCAAACTGTGGACCTCCAGATGTTGCAAAACTACAACTCCCAGCATGCCCAGACAGCAAACAGCTGTGTGGGCATGCTAGGAGTAGTAGTTTTGCAAGATCTAGAGGGCAGTATAGAGATCACTGTGCAGTGGTCTCTAAACTGCAGACCTCCAGCTGTTGCAAAACTACAAATTCCAGCATGCCCACACAGCAAACAGCTGTCTGGGCATGCTGGGAGTTGTAGTTTTGCAACATCTGGAGGGCTACAGTCTAGAGACCACTATAGTGGTCTCAGACTGTAGCCCTCTAGATGTTGCTAGGCAACTACTCACCGGCTTCCGTCGCATCCGGGAGCCGTCGTCTTCTGCCGCACCCCTCCGCCGATTTCCGTCGCCGCCGCCGATCCCCGTCGCTCCGCTGCCTCCGGAGGGGTAAGTGGACTCCGGCACCGCTCCTCTTCGTTTTCCCCGTTCTGCCCCGCCTATTGTGGGAGGGCAGGACGGGGAAAACGAAAGTAAACCCCTCCGCCCCAGATCTGCTATTGGTGGTCGCGTCTAGACCACCAATAGCAGGGATAGGAGGGGTGGCAACTCTGCCACCTCACTCCTATCGCTTTAGGGGGATCGTGGGTGTCTTAGACACCCGCAATCCCCCTTCTATTCCGGGTCACCGGGTCACCATAGACCCGTAATGACCCGGAATCGGCGCAAATCGCAAGTGTGAATTCACTTGCGATTTGCGCCGATCGCCGACATGGGGGGGTCTAATGACCCCCCTGGGCATTTGCACGGGGTGCCTGCTGATAGATATCAGCAGTCACCCCGGCCCGGTCCCCGCGCGGCGGGGGCCGAAATTCCCACGGGCGTATGGATACGCCCTTCGTCCTTAAGTACCAGGACGCAAGGGCGTATGCATACGCCCTTCGTCCCCAACAGGTTAAAGTTTTCTGGGAGTATGATAATGGCCTAGCCCTAAGTGGGTGGTCTACATCTAGACACCTCTACCATTCTCATCATTGCATATGGTAGTGCAGTTCAGTCGTATTCACTTGAATAAGGGCTGAACTGCAATAAGCTGTAATACCAAATACAGCCACTACTAAAAGTTTAGAGTTGTGGTGGGTATGCAGTAAAAAAAGATGTGGCACTTACTGGAGAGTGGTCATACCAATTATGATTATGTATTTTTATTTATTTTTATTTTAGACCTTAGTTTACATAATAAACCTAACAAATGGGGTATTTTGAACTTTTAATATGTGCTATATATATGTTCAAAGCAAAACTGTCATCAGTTTTGCACTAACTTGTTGGTACATGTATAGTGTGGGTGATGATACACATACTTACCTGTCCCTGTTCTGTAGTCCTGCTGCCCCGTTATCTACTTAGTTGGGGAGGAAGGTTTGGTGTGTGGGTGGAGCTTCTGGAGTACGCTGACATCAGGATGCTCCTGAAGCTCCACGCACAGTCTGCTGCCCGAACTAAGAAGATAACGGGACAACAGGACTACAGAACAGGGGCAGGTAAGTATGTTTATCATCAGTGTCAGCAGCACTACACACATGTACAACAGGTTAGTGTGGGTGAAACTGATGACAATTTCCCTTTAAAATCTTAACTAAACTTTTTTTTAAACTTTTATTCTTAGTCCCAGTAGGGGACGTAAACATGCAATCGCTTGATTGCTTTTACAATGCACAGCAATTCTTATGTATTGCAGCATATTTTGCCCAACTGCTCCTTGCAGAGCTTCAAAGATGTACCTACATGGCAGACCTGTGGGTCTTCATAAGGATCCTAGTTGCAATGACAACTCAACTGCACCCACTAATTGTATCTGGTACGGAAATCAGCTGACACATATCCCATTGATGTGTGATCTAGGTGGTTAAATGGGCAGAATCATTTTTCACATGTCCTACATCCTTTGACATTTCTATATGGAGCAGGCTCAGCTCCAGAGCTTAATGTATATGGAGCAGGCTAAGCTGCTAAACCCACTGTGTATGTCAGCCCTTAGAGCTTAAAGGGGTTATCCAGGAGAAAACTTTTTTTTTTTAAATATCAACTGGCTCCAGAAAGTTAAAAAGATTTGTAAATTACTTCTATTAAAAAATCTTAATCCATTCAGTACTTATGAGCTGCTGAAGTTAAGGTTGTTCTTTTCTGTCTAAGTGCTCTCTGATGACATGTGTCTCGGGAAATCGCCCAGTTTAGAAGCAAATCCCCATAGCAAACCTCTTCTACTCTGTGCAGTTCCCGAGACAAGCAGAAATGTCAGCAGAGAGCACTGTTGCAGACAGAAAACAACAACTCAACTTCAGCAGCTGAAAATTATTGAAAGGATTAAGATTTTTTAATAGAAGTAATTTACAAATCTGTTTAACTTTCTGGAGGCAGTTGATATAAAATAAAAAGTTTTTTCCTGGAATACCCCTTTAATGTAAATAAAGCAGCCTTAGCTCCAGAGCTTGATGTATATGGAGCAGGCTAAGTTTCAGTGCTTGATATGTATGGAGTAGGCTCAGCTCCAGAGCTTGATGTATATAGAGAGAAGGCTAAACTCTAGAGCTTGATATGTATGGGGCAGGCTCAACTCCAGAGCTTGATATATATGGAGCAGGCTAAGCTCCTGAGCCCCTTGTACTGTACATAGAGGAGACTCAGCTCTGCTTTATGCTTGATTTCCTGTCTACTGCTATACATATGATGGATAAAGGACAGAATAGGGTTAATGTCCCAAAAAACCTGTTTCAACTTTATTATAACCTGGATAATCCTTCTAATAGTAATCTATGGTTAATCAATAAAACAATAATCTACCTTTTAATCAAGTTTAAATTATTGTTATGTTTTTCTGGATTTCACATTTTTTTATGAAGGATTTTTTTTTTTTTTTTTTTTGCGTAATAAACCGCAACCCATAAAATTATGAATGGAGAAACAGAGAAGTTATGCACTGTAGTAGCATTCTTCTATAAATGCTGTAATTAAAGAACAGGAAAAAGGTATGTTCCCGTCCCAAGTCCCGACCTGCCACGAAATATCTGCCTCGTCTAAGCAATTACAGCTTGATATGACTTGAAAAATATGTTAATTTTGGTGAGTCTGGACCTCTGGGTGTACGGAATTTTATTTAAAAAAAAATAATAATAAATGCCATTACTGATAAAGCATTCTAAATTATAAAGAAAAAAACAACATGTGACACATACTGTGGGCAACAAATAAGAGTTTGGAGATGACTGTACAGGCAGATTATATGGTGTGATCATTATCTTGTTTTAATTCCATTTCCCAAAGTTCCGTGCATAATAGAAGAGCTTCAGATTTCTTGGTGGGATCTATATCAGTGTTTATATGGATATAACAGATCATATGGTAATAATATATCAAATTGTTTAAAAGAAGTAGCTATATGTGGTGGACCACCCCGGGTGAATGGCGGGACCACGGGTGTGGTGCTGCGAGTGGTGGGATCTGATGTTATTAACCCCGGGGGTCGGATGGCATTAGCCCCTATGTGATCGTGACGCCAGTGTGGTTTTCGGGTTACGGAACACCACACGCCCGGATTCTCTGCTATCCCACGGGCTAGTAGTGAATAAAGAGTCCACAACCAGTTATGGTTAAACAGAGGCTTTACTGAGTAGAAGACAGGGGGAATTATCTCACAGCTAAGGCCAGAATTCCCAGAGAGGTGGCCAGGACCCAGAGGACCTCGCAGCTTGCTGGACCAATACTTGTAATAAACTTGACTTGTAATTAGATTTGATTTGACTATGTGCAGGACTTGACTAGTTGTAGTGACAGCAGACATAGACTTGTAGACTTACTGAAGAGACTTTAGCTTTTGTGGCCTTCCAGATGCTGAACACTTGTCCTGAGATCTCGGGTAGCTGCTTCAGCAAAGACTTAGATGGTACAAGCTAAGAGCACTTAGCTCAAAGAGCTGGTAGCAAAGAGACAGAATTGTAATGGCCGCCCCTTTATATAGTGGGGGGCTGGACTTTAGCCCATTGGTCAAGCTGTGGGTCATAGGTTAAGCTGGTGCTCCCTGGGAGAACATGTGACAACAAATCATGTGACTGCATAACAGAACATGTGACAGACTTACATATGTCCTTGAGACCTTCCACAGGTCCTTTATACTATCTTTACATAGGGATCCTGTCTATGCATTAAAGTGATATACAGACCATATAAAACCAACAGGGAGACAACAGGGGGAGACCTGAAGGGCAGCCCCCAAGTCAATAAGGGACTCAACCTGACAGGGCCTACAGGTAGTATAGGACCATGTACCTGTACTGGGACATCACAAATATATATTATATATATATATATATATATATATATATATATATATATATATATATATATACACACAGTATATATCGTTCAAGCCGTGATTTGTCATAATTGTGATGACTATGGCTTACAGCTCATGAAAATCCCAAAGACACCGCCCCCCCATATTACTAAGATTTGGGGGGGGGGGGGAGCCATGTCATCTGCTGGTGTTGGTCCACTGTGCCTCACTAAGTCCAGGAGAAACGCATCCGTCTACCAGGAGATTTTGGAGCACTTCATGCGTCCTTTCCTTTTAAGTTGCATTAATGAAATACAATGGACTTTTGCACGATATTCTATTTTTTCGAGTTTCACCTGTATATGTGAATATGTATGTTGCAGCATCACTTTCAAACTGCTGGAGATATTTCCATTAAACTTGGTACACATGTTACGTATATAGGATGTCTTAATACCGACAATCTCTGCCGCCCCAAAGTAATTTGATCAGGAGATGTATATGCATGTCTATGGGACTTCCCATTCATCTCCTTATCACGTCACTCTTAGGCTAGGCCAAAGACATGGTAAAGCATGATTTAACTGTCCGGCAGACAGGTGCAAAGAATAGTTAGTTTGAGAGCAGGGAGAGGGAATGGAGCAGGCAGGGAAAGAGGATTTATTGCGGGGAAGAGTGGGGGGGGGGGGAGAAGACATTAGTTCAGAGGCAAGGAGAGGACATGGCAGCAGTGGATTGCAACTGGGAGGTTACAGACAGCTTCTGCAGCACCCGAGATACTTGTCTACTCTTTGGAGTCCGGAGGTAAACCCTTTTTCCGGGAGGTTCTCAAAAGTTCCAGGACAATAGACAGAGGTAATAATTCTCAATCTACAGTCTCACCTTCATAAAATACTTTAATCATTCATTTCACGATGCATAGTATGTCATATTATTTCTATTGAATATAATTCATGTTAGTCTCATTAAAGGGTTTTTTTCTAGGCAAAAGAGATAAAATAGGCCACCAAAAGCTGATCTGCAGGATGTGGACACCTGACACCCGGAACCCCTTGAGGATCAGCCTTACTGCAGAGGTGTGCCACCAGTACACATTAAGCAAAACCTTAGCTGTTACTTCAGCTCAGCTCAATTGAATTGGAGCACTCCACCGATAAGTCATTGGTGGCCTATCCAGAGAATATGCAGAGGAATAAAATGACTTCAATGAGGTAATCCGGCTCACACGGCGCTGACCGGCCAGGAACAAGGTATGGAGGATACAAAAAGACTTTATTGACCAAGAGGCAATGTGTTGCACTTCATGCCTGAAGAAGCTGCACATGTGCACGTTGCATCTTGGTCAATAAAGTCCTTTTGTATCCTCCATACCTTGTTCCTGGTCGGTCAGTGCCGGGTGAGCCGGATTCCTTAATTGAAGCCATTTTATTCCACTGCATATACCATTTTACCGATGAGGGCAGCAGATGACCTACTAATCTTGTGCCATTATCATTGTTGTGTATGAAGCTACACAACCACCCAGGGTGAGCAGTCAATCGTTTTCTATCTCACACTGGGGATTAACAATATTTGCTTGGAAAATTCTTATAAATCTAATCTACTTTTTTAGTTTTTATTTATTACCATTAGATGCCATACAATATGGCTGCCCTAATAATGCATCAGCAGTTGCCACCTAAATTTATTTTTCCTAGTTCTAGATGTAAAAACTCTTGGGAAGGCTGGGGCCCACCAGAGAAAATCCGGCTCCACCTTTCATTTATACAAGATACTTATGAAGCAACTCCTAAGAAGTAGACTCTTGTCATTAGTGTTTGTCTCCAAGTCACCTCAGAATGGGACTGTCCCCTGCTGGTTCTTCAAAGGGACGTTATTGTGTCACTAGAGGATCCTCTGGTACAGATGTTTACTTCCTTACCTTTTGTCTTGGCATAAGTGATCAATCTGTGGTGTAAGATGACCAATTTTTAAAGAAAGTTTTGAAATACTCTGTCAGGAATTGTTTATGCCATTGGTGTCTTTACATTGCCCCCAGGGGTTGTGATGTAAATTGCAGACTGTAAAGAGTTTTTCTAGCATGTGGATATAATGTATTGAATTTGTATTGTAAAAAAAAATTCAAAATTTGGGAATAAGTAGAGGTGGACCATGTCAATTCTAAAAGACTCTAAAAGACTACATTTGACAAGAAAGTCCTCCAAATGAAGAATGTTTTAGTTAATACCAACCTCCTGCTGTATGAATTTTGGTATTCCCAAGATCAAAAACAAGTAATTTAGGCTAATATGAGGCAACCCACATAAGCCTTCTTTACCCAACTCCTCCGATATCTTAAATACTTGACTGCCAACAGGAAAGACGGAGCATCTGGAAGCAGACCAAACTCCCCATAGTGAGACCTATTGATCAAAGCTCCAGTATTCGGGAATAAAAGTTGTTCTGGAGGCTTTAACACTTATTCCGCTTATTTTCTCTCTGTTATCCCCGTAACGTGAAAATTCCCCGATGGAGACGAAATGTTGATGTTTGAATTTAACAAACAGCAGGAGAAGATCAAAGCCCCCGATGCCGAAACCGAGACCGAGTTTGCAACCTCGAAATGAAATGTTACTGTATGGAGCACTTAGCTCGAGTCAAGATTATGGTAATGAGATAATTACAAGAGGCCTCGGCAAGCTGACCGGGGATTGTGTTCCTTTCGAGAAATCTGGTGCCTATTTGACACTAATAAAAGCTATAGTATTCTGAGGAAATATGAAAATTGTAGGTTTCGGCGTTCACTGTGCATCAATAGCCTGTCATTACTTAATGTTTATGGACATATTTATGTGGAAGGACCTTTAAAGATTTTAATTAAATGCAATGCATTCAAAAAGTTTTCAGACGCTTTCACTTTTTTCACATTTTGTTATTTTGCGGCCTTGTGCTAAAATAAAAACATAAAAACTGTTTTGTCCTTCCATTGTGCACTTAGTATCCCCTAATATGAATGTGAAAACTGAATTTTTGAAATTGTTGCAGTTATTAAAAAGTAAAAAGGAAAATTTTGCATGGACATAAGTATTCAGGCCCTTTGCTATGACACTCTGGTGAACTTCCATTTCTCTTGATCAACTGTGGTAGATTCAGCTGATTGGACATGATATGGAAAGACACAGCCCGGAATAATTACCAAGCAATGAGTTGGAAAGAACTGCCTGTAGAGCTCAGAGACAGGATTGTGTGAAGGCACAGATCTGGAGAGAAGGGTGCAACAAAAATTTTCTCCATAATTCCAATGGCTGCCCCATCAAACTAAGTAATCGATAGATAAGGTCCTTGGTAATAGAGGTGACCAAAAACCAAATGAGCTCCAAAGATCCTATTTGAAGATGGAAGTAGAAACTTCCAGAAGGTCATTCATCACTGCAGCACTCCACCAATCTCAGTTTTACGGCAGAGTGACCAGAAAGAAGACTGAAGTTTGCAAAAAAAAAGGCACCTAAAGGACTCTCAGACCCTGAGAAACAAGATTCTCTTGTCCGATGAAAACAACATTTAACTTTTTGTCCTCAATTTTATGTGACATGTCTGGAGGAAACCAGGCACTGCCCATCACCTGCCCAATACCATCCCTACAGTGATCATGGTGGGGGCAGCATCATGTCAGGGGGAAACCAGGCACTGCCCATCACCTGCCCAATACCATCCCTACAGTGATCATGGTGGGGGCAGCATCATGTCTGGCGGAAACCAGGCACTGCTCATCACCTGCCCAATACCATCCCTACAGTGAAGCATGGGGGGGGGGGGGAGGCAGCATCATGTCTGGAGGAAACCAGGCACTGCCCATCACCTTCCCAATGCCATCCCTACAGTGATCATGGTGGTGGCAGCATCATGTCTGGCGGAAACCAGACACTGCCCATCATCTGCCCAATACCATCCCTACAGTGATCATGGTGGGGGCAGCATCATGTCTGGGGGAAACCAGGCACTGCTCATCACCTGCCCAATACCATCCCTACAGTGAAGCATGGGGGGGGGGTAGCATCATGTCTGGAGGAAACCAGGTACTACCCATCACCTGCCCATCACCTGCCCAGTACCATCCCTACAGTGATCATGGTGGGGACGGCATCATGTCTGGAGGAAACCAGGCACTGCCCATCACCTCCCATTACCATCCTTACAGTGATCATGGTGGGGGCAGCATCATGTCTGGAGGAAACCAGGCACTGCCCATCACCTGCCCAATATCATCCCTACAGTGATCATGGTGGGGTTAGCATCATGTCTGGGGGAAACCAGGCACAGGCCATCACCTACCCAATACCATCCCTACAGTGATCATGGTTGTGGCACCATCATGTCTGGAGGAAATCAGGCACTGCCCATCACCTTCTCAATACCATCCCTACAGTGATCATGGTGGGGGCAGCATCATGTCTGGGGGAAACCAGGCACTGCTCATCACCTGCCCAATACCATCCCTACAGTGATCATGGTGGGAGCAGCATCATGCTGTGAGGGTGTTCTTCAGTGGCTTGGACAGGGAGACTGGTCAGGGTTGAGGGAAAGCTAAATAAAGCAAAGTACATAGATATTCTCAATAAAAAACCTGATCTCTGGACCTCAGACAATGACCCTGAGCTGACTTATTTAGTCAGCGCTAGGATTCCTCCTAAGGAATAAACATTGACACTATGGAATTTCCAAGCGGAGAAATTCTGCTTGGAAATTTTGACGTAGCAGCCTCCTATTGTTTTCAAGGGGATTCTGCTGCACTGTGCACACTGCTGAATTTCTGTGTCGGAAATAAAAATTTTCGACTCTGACGAAAGAATTAACATGTTCATTCTTTTGCCAGAATCCGTGTGGATATGCATTGTTGTGAACGGTCATGTCGCATGTCCGAGGTGTCCAGACTTTGAATAACAAAATTTTGAAATGTCCATGGTACAGCAGAATCCCACTGAAGACAATAGGAGGCTGCTGGAATATCCGAGCGTAGGGATTTTGAAAAACTAACAATTATACTAAATCTGGGCCTATATCTAAATTCCATATGTTTTTTGGGAAACATTTGTTGTATTCTCCCCCTTGCTCCCCCCTCCAGTGCTAAAGAAGAGGAAAGAAAAGTGCTGGGCTTATTTGTGTATGTGTTTACAGTAAAAAGTTGAAAACGTGGGGGCTAGGGGGGGGGGGGGAAGGTCCTGTAAGGTTTCTCCAACACTTCAGAAGGAGATAGCGGTATGTTTTTTTTTTCTCCCGCACTTGTTTCAAGTTTGGTGTCCTTTTAACGTACCATAGAAGGAACAATAAACATCATATGGATGAGTGTATAAATACTTGTTAAGTTGATGTATCACTATCCACGACCTGAGGCTGAAACCTTCAAATCCTCCAGGCTTTTCTTCTGACTTATCAAAGCTTATAGCTCAATATGTAAAATTTTAGGAATGCTTTGTATGGCTCGGGGCTCGTGTCCAGTTTTCACTACTTATTTCAATCCACCTTTGGGTCACTAATCACTTTCTAGGAAGTAATCCGCACAGCTTTATTGCTCGGATACACAGATAATGTATACAACGTGACAACAGAATTGATGCGGTGCCAGTGTTAGAGCCACAACACCCTTAATCCTTCCCAGTGTAGTTATTGTGGATGTGCTAATACAATGGGCTGCAACCATTGGCTTCCCAGCTGTTCGGAAAAAGACAACAACTCCAAGCAAGGAATGATGGGAGTTGTATTTTTTCAACTGCTGGAGTAGTACAGATTGCAGCCAATTAGTAACTCCATGGTATGGTAGTGTCTAGAAATCTATTATGTAACAAGTATATATACCCTACCCAGAGGCGTAGCTTGTAGCTTCTGGGCCCCATATGCCAATTATAATACTTGTCTCTTATAGGACAGATGTGCTTTGGGTCCCCCTTAGGTACCAGGGCCCTGGTGCGTCTGTTACCTCTGCTACCTCTATAGCTACGCCCCTGCCCTATCCAACTAATTCATTATGGAATAGAACGGAATATAAGGATACGTTCACACGCACGGATTTTCGCAGCGTATTTAGCTGCGGATCCGCTGGTGAAGGCCCCGCTCTATGCTGTCTTTACATGTGCCTGCTGGTAGCGGCAATACGCCGCTACGAGCAGACACACTGCAGCGATCTGCGCGGTGTACTCGCACATCGCGGCCACTCTCCCTGCTCTGAGCTAAGCAGAGAGCTCCCGCGATGTGCGAGTATACTGCGACTCGCACATCACAGTGTGCCTGCTGGTAGCGACGTATTGCCGCTACGAGCAGACACATGTAAAGCCAGCATAGAGCAGGCCTTCACCAGCGGATTTGCAGCGTAAAATACGCTGAAAATCCGCACGTGTGAACGTATCCTAATATATGATAGACTTATTGACTACTCTGTGATGTCACAGATTCCCAATGCGTTAACAGTCATGTCATTGACTGTATGACGTCATAGACTCTATTGTCAGTAAGGTCACTGGTTTCTTATTAATTATTAAACGATATTGTTGGTGATGTCACTGGTTCCTAATGAATTCATGGACGCTATTGACGGTGATGTCACTGGTTATTAATAAATTTTTAACTCTAGTATTGGTGATGTCATTGGTCCTTAATTTATCAAAAGACTCTATTTTATGTGATGTCACTAGTCCCAAATGTATTTATAGACTCTATTGTCCGTGATGTCACTGTGTTCTAAGGAATTCATAAGGGGACATTTATCATTAGGGTACGTTAACACTGAGGAATTCAAGAGGAATTCACGAGGAATAATTTTGGTCAGGAAATTGTTGCCTTCTGTCATTTTATCCATCAAGTGGAATTCAAGCGGAATTTCCACGCGGAAATGAAGAGGAATGAAGGAGGAGGCTATTTAATTCTACTTTTCTGAATACCACTGAAATTCCGCTTGAAGAATTTAATTTACCATTGACTTCTTTAGGATTCTGGAGAAAGCGTATATAATAATTAGTGTTGCTCGCAAATATTCGCAATTCGAATATTATTCGCGAATATCGCATATTCGCGAATTCGCGAATTTCGCGAATATAGCGCTATATATTCGTAATTACGAATATTCGTTTTTTTTTTTTTTTTTTTTTTTTTTTTCACAGTACACATCACAGTGATCACTCCTCTCTGCTTCCAGCTTGTGTGGTGTAAAGAAGGCTGTAATACTACTGTGTGAGACTGGCGTGCGAAAATTTGCATATACGAAAATTAGCATATGCTAATTTTCGCATATGCGAATTTCCACATATGCTAATTTTCGTATGTGCGCATTTTCGCATACGCGAACATAAAACGAGAATATAACGAATATGCGAATATTCGCGAATATATGACGAATATTCGTCCATATATTCGCGAATATTCGCGCATTCGAATATGGCCTATGCCGCTCAACACTACGCGTGATCAACAGTGGTCCCAGAAGAGGGGTATTGCAGCATTGCCCAGACTAAAGGTGGACTATGAAAGTCAAACGAGGTGGTTGCAATAAATAGTAGATTAAAAAACAAGGCTATACTAGACAACTGTGAATATATTCACTGTTTATGGCAACTGAGGAATAAGACAGTCATCTTGAAACGCGTATAGCCTTGTTTTTTAATCTACTATTTATTGCAACCACCTCATTTGACTTTCATAGCCCACCTTTAGTCTGGGCAACGCTGCAATACCCCTCTTCTGGGACCACTGTTGATCACGCGCGCAATCCTTTCTCTTCAAAACACGAGGACGCCAGGGTCTGCAATCATTACATCACCTTGTGATACCCCCTTTGGCCGAACGCACCACCGTGCCAGCCTGTACCTTGCCGGGACCATCTACTCTACCCCACCGGGACTGCATACTTGCACAGAGGCCGGATGCCACTCCGTGCCACCAACGACATATGCCCTCACCGCAAGATTGCCCCCCCTGAGGACGCCGGCTGCATACTGGTAGTAAGTGGAACCATATCAATGGCGTACAGGTACCATCTAGCACTATTGAAATTATATTGCCATTATTCGCTTCCTGAACTAAGTACATTATATTGCTCCCTGAACTGTGCTGCTCTATTACCGGACTTTCCTATATAAGGATTCTTCAAAATATACGAACTATATATTTATGATTATGTTATCTTAATGTGGTTGTTTCATAGTTACATTTTATATATATATATATATATATATATATATATATTCTTTTTTTTTTTTTTTTTTGTTACCATTTTAACATCTGGTGCAAGGGCCCTGTCCAGGTGCAAGATATTATTTTGTGAATAAATCTGCCTATTTTATCTTTACCCTTGATTCAGGTTCTACATACAATTATTTATTTATTTATTTTTAGCTAAAAACGTGTATAGGTAGCTGCAATCCGACAATAGTATTACTGCCAGACGAGTACTAATGTGAAAAAGGTTGTGTATCCCATACAACCTGCGAACAATGTATAAAGTGGGGGTACACTTTCCTGAAGTCTGGGCTTGATAGTCACCAATAAATGGGTGTGTATAAAATATATGTAAAAAATGATGTAGATCCAGTGAATTCATTTAAAACAATTTATTATTACAATGATAGTGCTTGTGGTGTCCTTTGTAGGTCCCTTACATCGGACTCACCACGATAAGCAAGGTAGTGAATGTACAAAATATTCATACAATAAAATAAAATAGATATATAATATTTAGGGTAAAAAATGCTGGTATCCCAGTGTGGAAAATAGTCTGTATCGCTTATAGATGTATGCACGGAGATCGTGCCTTGTATGTAGTCTGAGTAGCAATGTCTCTGTATAGCTCGTATATGGTCAGGATACTGCATGCAGCAGCGTGTTGGTAAGGGGTTAAAATCAATGCACCCTGCTGCGCTGGAGTTTGCTTGTGTATATCCCACTCTACCCTGGCGGCACAGGGATAGAATTGGTGAGTGGGATATAGATCGTCTCTTAATTGTAATCCTGTGGGTGCCTGAGGCTGCGCTCTGCAGCGCTGGAGACCCCTCAAATATAGACCACTCTACCCCAGCAGCACACGGAAAGTTTTGAGTGGATTTGGGGATTTGGCACACTGTGCCTCTTACCAGCAATGTCCTGGAGCCTGGTTGCCGGAAAAAGGTTTTAGCTGGGGAGATTTTCTTGCGATCTGGTGATTGATGGTAAAGATTGTCGGGTTTGCCAATACTGGGGTACAGGTGATAGAGGCTAGACGCATTTTGAGGTACTCACCTACCTCTTTCTCAATAGCAAAAAGATGTATTGTTTGCAATTGAAAAAGAGGTAGATGATTACCTCGAAACGCGTCTAGCCTATATCACCTGTACCCTAGTATTGGCAAACCCAATGATCTTTACCATCATTCACCAGATCGCAAGAAAATTACCGGCGCACACTTCCGGGGTTGTACGCATCCCACCTGCCAGTGGACGTCTCCCCAGCGAAAACCTTTTTCCGGCAACCAGGCTCCAGGACATTGCTGGTAAGAGTGTGCCAAATCCCCAAATCCTTTCAAAACTTTCCCTGTGCCGCCAGGGTAGAGTGGCCCACATTTGAGGGGTCTCCAGCGCTGCAGAGCGCAGCCTCATGCACCCACAGGATTACAATTAAGAGACTATCTATATCCCACTCACCAATCTCTATCCCTGTGCCGCCAGGGTAGAGTGGGATATACACAAGGAAACCCCAGTGCCGCAGAGCGCATTGATTTTAACCCCATACCAACACGCTGCCGCATGCAGTATCCTGACCATATACGAGCTATACAGAGACATTGCTACTCAGACTATTTGTAATCAACCATACAAGGCACGATCTCCATGCATACATCTATAAGCGCTACAGAGTATTTGCCACACTGGGATACCAGCACTTTTTTACCCTGTATATTATATGTCTATTTTATTTTATTTTATTTCATTGTATGAATATTTTATACATTCACTACCTTGCTTATCGTGGTGAGTCCGATGTAAGGGCCCTACAAAGGACACCACAAGCACAATCATTGTAATAATAAATTGTTTTAAATTCATTCGCTGGATCTACATCATTTTTTACATATATTTTATATACATCCATTTATTGGTGATAATCAAGCCCAGACTTGAAGAAAGTGTACCCCCACTTTATATATTTATTTATTTTACTTATTTATATTTTATTTTCATTTTTTCTATTATTAATTTCATTACTTACATTACCACTTTTTCCTATCTTATTAAATCAATACTTCTTTTTCATTCTATAATTTTTCTTTTTGTCTTTATTCTTCTATTCTTTTTCTCATTATCTTTTTTCTTTTTCTTTTCCCTCTTTTTTTCTCACTATCCTTTTTTCCCACTATACTTTGAGGTCTGGCTATATATAATTATCTTATTATACACGCTTTCTCCATTAAACTAGGTCTTTTGAGATTTAGACCAATCCAGTTAAAGGGTCACTCTCATTAAAACAAATTTTTGCTGTTGCACTCCTTTTCTAATATACTTTGTTTAAAAAAATAAAGTTTTCCATGTTTTATTTGTGCTTAAAAAAGCTCAAGAGCACATTTCCTCCATCTCATACACAGACCTAGGACCGAGGTCCAACCACAGGAAGTGCAGCCTGGAGTGCTGAGGGGGGGGGGGGTGTCCAGCCTCATCCAATCATAGCCCCTCTCACACTTAACTGCCATATGCTGTTGGTTGGACACCCCCCCCCCCCTCAGCACTCCAGGCTGCACTTCCTGTGTTTAGGCTTCGGTCCTAAATCTGTGTATAAGATGGGGGAAAATGTGCTCTTGAGCTTTTTTTAAGCACAAATAAAACATAGAAAACTTCATTTTTAATAACCAAAGTATATCAGAAATATTGTTTATTTACCATAAGGAGTGCTATAGCAAAAAAAATAGGTTTAATGAGAGTGACCCTTTAACCTCATGATAGTATACCTGAGTGAGCTACACATACCCTCCTTGTTTATATTTTTCTATTGGATTCTGCTTGCGGATTCCACTTGAAGAATGAACATTTACAAAAAATGCACACGTCCTTTGATAAATGTTGCGCAAATATAGAAACTCTCCCCTGGCTCTACCGTGCACTCCTTCTGTACCTCGCACTTCACAGAGCTGCTCTTTACAGACCTGTGGCGTTTTCCCGCAGTGGGCCTACAGAATTCGGACTTCCTTCCTATCCTCCCAGGTTAGTGCCTTCTTATATTTCCAAGTTGCCTTATTGCTAACATTTTTAAACATGTTTCTAGGCTAATTTTCTTTTTTCATATTACTTTCCTACCCAGGTTAAAGGGGTACTTCGGTGGAAAACCTTTTCTTTTTTTTTTTTTTTTAAATGAACTGGTGCCAGAAAGTTAAACAGATTTGTAAATTACTTCTAATAAAAAATCTTAATTCTTCCAGTACTTATTAGCTGCTGAATACTTCAGAGGAAATTATTTTTTTTTGGAACACAGTGTTCTCTGCTGACATCTCTGTCCATTTTAGGAATTGTCCAGAGCAGCGTATATGTTTTCTATGGGGATTTTCTCCTACTCTGGACAGTTCTTAAAATAGACAGAGATGTCAGCAGAGAGCACTGTGGTCATAATGTCAGCAGAGAGCTCTGTGTTCCAAAAAAAAAAAAAAAAAGAATTGGAAGGATTAAGATTTTTTAATAGAAGTAAGTAACTTTCTGGCACCAGTTGATTAAAAAAAAAAAAAAAAGTTTTCTACTGGAGTACCCCTTTCAATAGTTTATAGGCCATAGCCTTAGCGATTTCACAGTTTTCTAATAAATTCATAGACTCTGTTGTCGGTTATGTCTTTTTTCGAATGGATTTATAGGCTATAGCCCCAGTGACGTCACTAGTTCCTAAATAGTTTATAGGCCATAGCCTTAGTGATGCAACTGTTTTCTTATCAATCCATAGCCTATAGCCTCAGCAATGTCACTATAATTGTAATTGTTTTTGTTTTTTATTGAAAAATGTATTTCAATAAAAATTATACAAAAAAAAAAAAAAGAACTGAGTAAATAAAAATAATAATAATTTAAAGGGAATTCAGCAGTATTATATGTAGACTTTATGAAGTAATAAGAGTTGGCTTTTTTATATCTATTTCTTGATTAAAAGAAATAATAGACTATATTAGAAATAATGCAAACAACTCAAAGCTAACAAAGTCCATATATATTGCTAAATGCTAGAATGCTAAAATGTCACCATTTACCATAAAATAAGCTCCAGCTTTAGAGCATATTGGTCCTATTTCACATTTTAATGATGTTATTAAGAGTTTTATTCCTAGGTGACCCCCTACTATAGAGGGGAGACCATCTACATAGGAATTGTGAGGACCTTCTGATATTTAGTAGATGATCGCCATCTAGTGGAGGGTTATAGTGACCCTTAAAGGAAAGGTGGCTGTGCTGTGTATGGATTAAATCCACTTTATTAGAGATGACATGTAAGTAGTCCAGTATAAGTAGTATGTTTATAATAGAGGGTTCACAGCAGGATCTGGCCTTCGGATGCACGTATGCATTAGCAACCTGTCAAAATTGCGCCCCGGACCCCATTTACTTCAATGGCGGTAAAGTAGTCAGCTACTGACTATGTTTGGGTCATTTCCCACACGTACACGAGTTTCTATTCTGACCAAAGTGCAGCAAGATATGCTTTTGAGTCAGAGTAAAAAGTTGTAAAACGAGAAAACGCAGTCACTAAGCTGCCTATGTTACAGCTACTGAAGTAAATGGGGCCTGTGGCACTTTTTTTTACAGATTGCCCAATGTAAAGATCTTACCGTAAGGGCTGAGTAGTTGAAGTGGATCCGCTGTCCTGTGTGGACTATGACTGAACCGTACCAGGGAGCGGAGTCTAAGGTTTTCACCAGAGCCTGCCGCAAAGTGGTATGGACTTGCTGTGGTAGGCGGCACCCAGGCACGATTCATCCACAGAGGTTGCCCAGGTGATGCTTGGCACAGAAGAAGGCGGAGTCAGATGAAGCACAGGTCAGAAGGCAGGCAGCAAGGTAGCGTAGTCAGGTCACAGGCAATAAGTCAGGAGACAGGCGGCAAGGAAACGTAGTTAGGTCAAAGGCACAAGGTCAGGAGGCAGGCAGAAAAGGAGCAAGGTCAGGTCAGAAGCTAGAGGTAGGAACACTATATGGAACACACAAAAGTAATGCTTTCTCCTAGGCACGAGGCATGAAGATCCGGCACTACACTAGGGAGGTGCCGGACTAATATAGGGTCCGCCCAGCAGGGCACCAATTAAGGGAGTACTGGCTCTTTAAACCTAGCAATGCTAGTGCACGTGTGGTAGCCCTTGGGGGGGTGTATGGTGGTGGTGGTGGTATGGTATCGGTATATAAGGGGTTAATGTTAACCCTAGAAGAGTTTGTGACGCCAGGCTGAGGGCTGGCATGCTGAATCAGTGTTCTGGCCTATCGCCGCCCTTCCCAGTAACGATAGGTGCATAAAATAACTGAAGGTCCACAAGGAGATTTGAACTTGAACTTGAATAACGTTTACTGAAGTGCTTGCAATATTCACGTCACAGTAACAGTCTCATACAAACAGTCCTTTAGTTACTTAGTGACTGGCAGTAGTTGCGGACCTTGAACTAGACAATAAGTCTCTGAATTTAGGAAGAGATTTGCAGATCCGTCCGGATTTAGGGGAGTTATTAGGTCCGGTGATGCTGCAGAGTGTTTGGGAAGTGATACACTCTATAAATTATAATTGTTCAGCCGTTGCCGCAAGGCTCAGGCCTAACTCACTGCAATTACTGCTGTACAGGTCTTGCTTGCTTGACAGCCCACGAGGTAAGAGAGAGAAACATGGCCGCCGCTCCCTTATATGGGCAGGGGGTGTGGCGAATCTGATTGGTCCGAATGTCTGCCATTCACCATTACATGGTGTGATGGGATTGCTTACGTCACAGGGCCTCCAAAGGTCCTTAAGCTAAATACCATAGAGTTCACCTCGTCACATGACCCGCATGTCTTGCAACGCTAATGGAAACAAGTAATTAACCATTTATTTACATCTATTATTCTATTTACATTAATCTATGCATAAATTACTAATTATACATTAGGATAGAGGCGACTAGGGGTAGACTGACTAATAGGGATCCCTACGTCCTAGGGACTCTGGCTATGGGGACCCATAAATAAACAAGTATCGTATAGAATGCGTTACTGGGACACCACACATGCGCGCACTAAGAACAGGGGATGCACGTACCAGCGAAGCAAGACAGATGAGAGGCCGAGGACGGAGGAAGGTAAGGAGATGCCCAGGGCTCCCATGTGGGAGTGCTCCGCATAGCGAGTCCCGGAGCCGACAATACAGGCAGAAGGGGTGCGTTGCCCCTAGTAATGCCCGGGACATGCGTGCGGGAGTCCCGGAGCCAGTTAAAGAGGGGGGAGAGCTCATGGCCAGAATTAATGGCCGGAGCGCTGCCCCTGACACCCAAGTATACGTTCATCGGAAGGGCTGAACTGTGACGTCAACGAGTCTCCTTTGCGTTTCTTCAGAATGAGCTTTGGTGTTTGTAGACTACTGTATCAGCCATGCTAGTAGGTAGACAAAGTCCACAGTGCTCAACTTTTTGTTGATTTTTATTATTTGGTTGTTGTCTACCATCTATGGCTCTTTGGAATGAAGGTGGTTCCCAGCTGAGGTTGTATTCATACCTATTGCTCATACCAGACCCAGCTGGTATACAAGGAAAATACAAAGGCTGGAATTGCTCTCATGTAAAACTTAGCTAGAAGAAGATGCGCTGAACATATTAAAGGGGTTGTGCGCTGCCCTGCCTTTCGGAGCTCTGCTCGCAGAGTCCGGAAGTTCATTACTCCGAACGCTGTGTGCGGGCTTCCGTGTTTGTGGCCGCCCCCTCGTGACGTCACGCCCAACCCCTCGTGACGTCACGCCCGCCCCCTCAACGAAAGTCTATGGGAAGGGGGCGCGACCGCTGTCACGCCCCCTTCCCATAGCCTTTGGTTGAGGGGGCGGGCGTGACGCCACGAGGGGGCGGCCGCAAACACGGAAGCCCGCACACAGCGTTCGGAGTAATGAACTTCCGGACGCTGCGAGCGGAGCTCCGAAAGGCAGGGCAGCCCACAACCCCTTTAACATGTGTACTCCTCTTCAGGAGATCTTTGGCTGCCCAAGCACATTTGACTAAAATCTATGCCAGCTGTAAGCTGGAGAAGATTTTAACAATTTATGAAGTCATTTACACCAATTGTTGAATTTTTTGACTTTTGGGAAGCCGTGCCCCTTTACCCCACACTTTGGAAAAGTAGCACGAGCGATGTAAGATTGCACATTTTTATGGAAATCGAGGCTTGTACAAAAATTTCCAATTTTTGTATGCCAGTAAACCAGTATACAGGGCTTAATAAGTTCCCCCAAATGTGTTCTACAAAAAAATGAAAAAAATCTGATAAGTTTATTCAATTGGCATTGGCAGACCTTGTCAGATTTCGACACCTGTTACCAGATCTCAGCTTCTGTCGGTAGATCTTGGCCCTCATCAAATCTCTAACACAAGTATCGTAAAAGGATACTTTGCCCCTAGACATCTTATCCTCTATCCAAAGGAAAGGGGATAAGATGTCTGATTGCTGGGGTCCCGCTGCTGGGGACCACCACGATCTCGGCTGCGGCACCCCATACATCTGGTGCACGGAGCGAACTTCACTCTGTGCCAGATGACTGATGATGTGGGGCAGAGGCTTGTGACATCGCGGCCATGCCCCCTCAATGCAAGTCTATAGGAGGGGGCGTGACGGCCGCCACGCCCCCTTCCATAGACTTGCATTGAGGGGGCACGGCCATGATCGCATGAGCCTCCAGCGCTGCACTTGACGCTCTAAACGAACGCTGGGTGCAGCAGGGAGATCGCAGGGGTCCCCAGTGGCAGTTCCTATGGGATAAGCTGTCTAGGGGCGGAGTATGTTGTCGGTATGTATGTAGTATGTAGCCGTCACACCTCCTCCCATGGACATGAATGGAGGTAGGCGGCTGTAGTCGCCATTCATCTGGCATGGAGCTGAGTTCCCAGCGGCGGGACCCCTGCAATCAGACATCTTATCCCCTATACTTTGGATAGGGGATAAGGAGTTTTTGGTGGAGTACCCCCTTAAGAGCTAATTACAGAGGTAATCTTACCTATTGTCTTTCTTCTCTGGCTAATACAGGGGGCGTTGGGAGGGTGGGATTTCCCTCTTTGATGTCTATAAGGCATACTAGTCCTCCAAAGGTAGTACCACCCATCTAAATGTCCATATAACTTCAATTTTTGGATCAGTTTTTTTTTTTATTTTATTTTTTTTAGCACCTTCACATTTATTTTTTAGTATGAAAATTCATACATTGTAGATTTAAAACATTTCCTTTAAAGGTGTACTCCGGTGGAATTTTTTTTTAAATCAGCTGGTACCAGAAAGTTAAACAGATTTGTAAATGACTTCTTTAAAAAAAAATCTTAATCCTTCCAGTATTTATTAGCTGCTGAATACTACAGAGGAAATTATTTTCTTTTTGGAACACAGAGCCCTCTGCTGACATGACGAGCACAGTGCTCTCTGCTGACATCTCTGTCCATTTTAAGAACTGTCCAGAGTAGGAGAAAATCCCCATAGAAAACGTATGCTGCTCTGGACATTTCCTTAAATGGACAGAGATGTCAGCAGAGAGCACTGTGGTCATGATGTCAGCAGAGAGTTCTGTGTTCCAAAAAGAAAAGAATTTCCGCTGTAGTATTCAGCAGCTAATAAGTACTGGAAGGATTAAGATTTTTTTTAATAGAAGTAATTTACAAATCTGTTTAACTTTCTGGCACCAGTTGATGAAATTTTTTTTCCACCGGAGTACCTCTTTAAAGGAAATGTTTTAAATCTACAATGTATATATTTTCATACTAAAAAATAATTGTGAAGGTGCTAAAAAAAACAAAAAAAAAAAAAAAAAAATTATCTGTTTAACTTTCTGGCACCAGTTGATTTAAAAAATAAAACGTTTTCCATCGGAGAATCCCTTTAATGTCTTTTCGTGCAACAACAGCAAAATGTGAGTCAGGACGTTGCTTATGGACAGTGAGACTCATAAGGTAGCGCCATTATTGTCCGATGATGTCAGACGCTATTACAATGTCCAAAGATTTGATCTTCTTGACACGACGTCTGGCAACTGTGCGAAATCTCATAAACCAACCAAAGACAAAGGAGAAATGCGCGGACTACGCATGCTCCGCTCCGTGACCCTCACCACCTGCTGTGCTGCATGCCCCATAAAACCCTGCCTGTTATCGTTTCACGCATAACTCAGGTCCCAAACTCTCCTAAAATGGCAGAACAAACATGATATGTTGAGATAAAGCCCGCGTCGTGTGTTTGCATGTTTTGCCGTGCTTGTCATAATGGTATAAATGCATTCCACTTGTGATTCATTTCACCGCTAAATCTCTTCTCCTTTATCTGTAATCCTGGTGCCATTGAAGCATCTACAACATGTTGTGTACAGTATCTTAATCCAAGAATATAAACATGAGGTTGAGTGAAACTTCTGAACCGCACATAAATAAACAGAGGTTTTATAATATCATAGAAAGAAAACTTAAAACATGTACTTTGCCCCTAGACATCTTATCCCCTATCCTTTGGATAGGGGATAAGATGTCTGATCGGGGGGGTCCCGCCGCTGGGGACCCCCGCGATCTCCCTGCTGCACCCGGCGTTCATTTAGAACGTTGGGTGTTGTGCTGGTACGCTGGAAGCTCGTGACGTCATGCTCACACCCCGCTCGTGATGTCACAACCATGCCCCCTCAATGCAAGTCTATGGGAGGGGGCGTGGCCGCGACACCACAAGCGGGGCGTGGCTGTGATGTCACGAGCCTCCGCCCCGCATCGCCAGTCATCCGGCACAGAGCAAAGTTCGCCCCGTGCATTGGTTGTCTGGGGTGCCGCAGCCGATATTGCGGGGATCCCCATCGGCGGGACCCCCGCGATCAGACATCTTATTCCTAGGGGATAAGATGTCTAGGGGTGGAGTACCCCTTTAATGTGTAGTTTACAGGTCAGGAGACTAGATGAATGATGGTGATGGTGGAGCACTGATGGAGCAACTGGTCCAGAAATGGATCACGTGACTCCTTTGCCCCTAGATATCTTATCCCCTATCTTTTGGATAGGGGATAAGATTTCTGATCTGGGGGTCCCGCCACTGGGGACCCCCGCGATCTCCCTGCTGCACCCAGCGTTCATTTAGAGCGTTGGGTGCAGCGCTGGAGGCTCGTGATGTCACGGTCCCGCCCCGCTCGGGATGTCATGGCTACACCCCCTCAATGCAAGTTTATGGGAGGGGGCGTGACGGCCATCACGCCCCCTCCCATAGACTTGGATTGAGGGGGCGTGGCCGTGATGGTACGAGCCTCCAGTGCTGCAACATCACGAGCGGGGCGTGGCTGTGATTTCACAAACCTCCGCCCCTCATCGCCAGTCATCCAACAGAGAGAAAAGTTCGCTCGACTAGATGAATGATGGTGATGGTGGAGCACTGATGGAGCAACTGGTCCAGAAATGGATCACGTGACTCCTTTGCCCCTAGACATCTTATCCCCTATCCTTTGGATAGGGGATAAGATGTCCGATCGGGTGGTCCCGCCGCTGGGGACCCCCGCGATCTCCCTGCTGCACCCAGCTTTCATTTAGAGCGTTGGGTGCAGCGCTGGAGGCTCGTGACGTCACGGTCACGCCCCGCTCGTGATGTCACGGCTACACCCCCTCAATGCAAAACTATGGGAGACTTGCATTGAGGGGCGTGGCCATGACATCATGAGCGGGGCGTGCCCATGACATCACAAACCTCCGCCCCTCATCGCCAGTCTTCCGACACAGAGCAAAGTTCGCTCCATGCACCGGATGTCTGGGGTGCCGCAGCCGAGATAGCAGGGATCCCCATTGGCGGGACCCCCGCGATCAGACATCTTATTCCCGTTCTTTTAGGGGATAAGATGTCTAGGGGCGGAGTACCCCTTTAATGTGTAGTTTACAGGTCAGGAGACTAGATGAATGATGGTGATGGTGGAGGACTGATGGAGCAACTGTTCCAGAAATGGATCACGTGACTCCTGTGTCCAAAGTGTCCACCTCAAACATCTTTTATATGCCTGAGAGGAAAGGGGGTTTCAATGGATGTAGCAAGATCATGTAGTCTATCAAGGTGCCGCTATTGTTTACATGGTCCTCTGTGACAAAGTCCATGTGAGGGGGGGGGGGGGGCACCATTTTTGCAGACAACCAAGTTATGTAAAATGTCATGGTCGGATGTGTAACCTGTACATTTAAATGGGCACTGTCATGAAAAAAATATAAACTTTTGCTACGTCGTAGAGACATTTTTGAAAGTTTTGACTGGTCAGGTCTGAGTGTTAAAACCTCAAGCAATCACGAGAACAAGTTGGGTTAAGTGCATGTTTAGGGTGTTCTCTTAAGACTCTTTGTCACTTAACGAGGAAGAATTCATAATGTAAGTCTATGGGGCCATCGTCCACACAGGGCGGGGAGGGGAACTCACGCCATCTGCTTCTCTCCTCAATTTTTCCTGTGATTGAACGCTCCGACTCGACGGATAAAAACATTTGACATGACCTTAGGATAGTCAAAAGTTTTTAGTTTTTTTTTTGTTTGTTTGTCGACAGGTACACTTTAAGGTAAACGCATGAGATGGACAAAAGCTTGCTCGACTGGCAGATATTTCTTCTATTCCCTCTATACACATTAACAGTAGTGATGAGCGTCAGGGGCCATATTCGAATTTGCGATATTTCTCGAATATATGGACGAATATTCGCAATGGTCTTATATTCGCGAAATTCGCATATTTGCTATGTTCGTTCTGTTTTTTTCTTGTGAAAATTCGTAATAAAATTTGCATAGTGCGCATTCACAATTATATCTTTCACCTAAAAGAAGGGAGGGATCAGTGTCCAATGCTGATATTTGCAAATATTTGCATATTCGCATATTTGCATATTGGTATATATTTTGAAAAAAAAAAAAAAAACAATATTCGCCATTACAATATATATCACTATATTCTAAATATTCGTGAAATCGCGAAGTGCCAGTATTCGTGGTAAAAATTAGCATTTCGAATATTAGCGCTCAACACTAATTTACAGAGTGTTTATGTGTTCTAAGAGGAGAAGCGGATAGTAAGCTGCTACCACACTCCTCTGGTGTCATATCTTTCCAAGGACAAAGGGATTAGGTAGCTGAAATTCAACATGGCTGCTCCTTCTTTTCCACAACTTCATCTGTCGGGAGAGAAAAGGGAGGCCCCTAAACAAATGACATGGTTGGCTGGTCTTCCCAAAATCAGTGAGTTCATCCATTTTGTGTATAGTGACCTTCAGAAAATGGCTACCCGCAATAATCATATCTCCAGGATGTAGTGTTTAAAGGGGTAATCCGGTGGAAAACATTTTTTTTTTTTTTTTTAAATCAACCGGATTCAAGAAAGTTAAACAGATTAGAAAATTACTTCTATTAAAAAAAATCTTTACCCTTCCAGTACTTATTAGCAGCTGTATGCTACAGAGGAAAATCATTTTCTTTTTGAATTTCTTTTTTGTCTTGTCCACAGTGCTCTCTGCTGACACCTCTGTCCATGTCAGGAACTGTCCAGAGCAGGAGAAAATCCCCATAGCAAATCTATGCTGCTCTGGACTGTTCCTGACACGGACAGAGGTGTCAGGAGAGAGCACTGTGGACAAGACAAAAAAAAATTCTAAAAGAAAATAATTTTCTCTGTAGCAAACAGCTGCTAATAAGTACTGGAAGGGTAAAGATTTTTTTAATAGAAGTAAGTTACAAATCTGTTTACCTTTCTGGCACCAGTTGATTTAAAAAAAAAAAAATGTTTTCCACTGGAGTACCCCTTTAAGAGAAATTCCATCAAAAAGACAGTCTTCTATGGGACAACCCCTCTTCATATCAACATCATAATGGGGGTTCTACATTTTAATCCCCCTTCCATGTGATCGAATGAAGTGCTACTCTGTATGAGCGAATACCATTCTGGAGGACTTAAGCTGTCCTTGTATGACAGAGTTGGCCTTTTATCTCAATGGCCATCATGGCTGGTGGAAGCTTCCCAGACAAAATAAGTTGTGTGCCAGGCTTGGGACCTGATTGCCCCAGGAACTTTATACCATAATTGGTTGTCCCTGACAAGAAACCATCAAAATTAGTTGGCAAAAACCTCACAAACCTTTCGACACTACTTTAACCCCTTAAGGACCCAGGACGTACGGGGACGTCCCCGCACCCTGGGCTTTAAGGACCCAGGACGTCCCCGAATGTCCTGGCGTTTTCCGGTCCCTGCCGCACCGGGCAGAGATCGTATCGGCATGTCTGCTGATATCCTTCAGCAGGCATGCCGTGCAAATGCCGAGGGGGTCCCGGGACCCCCGCATGTCGGCGATCGCTTGAGAAATCACGCAAGCGATTTTCAGCGTTTCGGGTCATTCGGGTCACTTGTGACTCGATGACCTGGAAATAAATGGTGATCGGTGGTGTACAGTACACCGCCTATCACCTGCCGTTGCTGGGGAGCGGTGACAATACTGTCACCGCCCCAGCAACGCTGCTATTGGCTGGCGATCGTCCAGCCAATAACAGAGCGGCAGGGGAGGGGTTAACGGTCCCTTCCCGCTGCTGGACCCGCTGTTTTCGTTCAGTCAGCGGGTGCAGCAGCAGGAAGAGGACCGTGGATCCCCCCTCAGAGCTCCGGAGCCCTCTCAGGAGCCATAGAATAGGAAGAGCTGATTGCAGGGCCAGGTAGGAGTAAATCAGTTAAAAAGTGAAATAAAAGTAAAAAAAAAGTTTAAAAAAAGTTTAAGATTTACATGATTTGGAATTCGCACATAACCCTCAGAAAACCAACCGTCTTTTGACAAAACTGTATTAAAAAAATGACGCAAATGTTGGGCGTACTCACGGTATTCCAATCTCAAACAAGTTGTTCTGGATCAGCTGCTTCCCCAACATGATGATACTGAGCTGAATGCAAAGCTCCATCAGACATCCACCCGGTGCACACTGTCAAGAAAACCAGAGCAAGATGTCAGCATCATTCTCTTCTTTTACATGCTTTAAAGAGGTACTCCGGTGGAAAACTTTTTTTTTTTTTAAATCAACTGGTTCCAGAAAATTAAACAGATTTGTAAATGACTTCTATAAAAAAAAAAAGCTGCTGAATACTACAGAGGAAATTATTTTCTTTTTGGAACACAGAGCTCTCTGCTGACATCACGAGCACAGTGCTCTCTGTTGACATCTCTGTCCATTTTTTGAACTGTCCAGAGCAGTATATGTTTTCTATGGGGATTTTCTCCTACTCTGGACAGTTCTTAAAATGGACAGAGGTGTCAGCAGAGAGCACTGTGGTCATGATGTCAGCAGAGAGCTCTGTGTTCCAAAAAAGATTTTAAAAAAATCATCTGTAGTATTCAGCAGCTAATAAGTACTGGAAGGGTTAAGATTTTTTAATAGAAGTAATTTACAAATCTGTTTAACTTTCTGGCACCAGTTGATAAAAAAAAAAGAAAAAAAGTTTTCCACCGGAGTACCCCTTTAAGGCTGATTCAAACAGGAGAACCATACACAGGAAGCTATTAAAGGAGTACTCTACCCCTAGACATCTTATCCTCCTATTCAAAGGATAGAGGATAAGATGTTTTATCGTGGGAAACCCGCCGCTGGGGACCCCCACGATCTCGGCTGCAGCACCCAAGACATCGGGAGCACGGAGCGATCTTCGCTCCGTGCCGGATGACTGGCGATGTGGAGAGGAGGCTTGTGACGTCACGGGCACACCCTCTGATGACATCACAGCCACGCCCCCTCAATGCAAGTCTATGGGAGGGGGTGTGACGGATGTCACACCCCCTCCCATAGACTTGCATTGAGGGGGCGTGGCCTTGACGTCACAAGCCTCCGCCCCACATCACCAGTCATCCGGCACGGAGCGAAGATCGCTCCGTGCTCCCGATGTCTTGGGTGCTGCAGCCGAGATCGTGGGGGTCCCCAGCGGCGGGACTCCTGCGATCAGACATCTTATCCTCTATCCTTTGGATAGGGGATAAGATGTCTAGGTGTAGAGTACTCCTTTAAGGCCACCAAGAGTCCCCTGTGGCTCTGTACTTCAAATTGTTCAGCTAAGGTCACATTAAACTATACTAGCAGCTCCTTGAGAGATCAGCTAGATTTTATCTACATATGTTTTTGGGATAGCTTGAGAGTTCCACTTATGAAGAGTAATTAAAGTATGCAAAATAATATAATAATAATAATAATAATAATAATAATAATAATAAATAATAATAATAATAATTACAATATAGTGCTGGGGTGGGGGAAAAACAGGAAAAAAAAACCTTACTTACCAAGCCCTGGTCCCACAGTGGTTCCACGCAGATTCCACTTGTCTCTGTTAACCCCCATTCTTCTCTCTTTTTCATGCATTTAAGATGAGGTGTGGGTGAAGGACCTGCTTGTCCAACCAATCACTGGTCGAGGGGGCCACAGCTTTGACCAGTGATTGGCTAAGCCAGCCGGTACTGCTTCAAACACTCATCTCAGAAAAAAGAAGATTGGGGGACCAGGCAGAGGTGAACGGAGCTGCGGGGACCAGGGCTAGGGAAGTAGGCTTTTTTTTTTCTCATTTCCCACCTTCCTAGCACCATATTATTATTATTTATTTAGTTATTTATTTATTTATTTTAAAGTAAGTCCTTTAAGTAGGAAGGAAATTGCCTCATATTCTTCAAACCAGAGTCTCCTTAATAGAGAAGAGTACTAAACAGTTATTTGGGCACTTTTGAAGGTACAATGGATACCGTGGCACCAGGAACACAGCAATTCAAGGTACCAGTTACACCTTGGGAATTAAAATTATAGAACAACAAATTCACGTGTCTAGGGTGTGCCTAAAACATAGCTTTTAATAGATACTTAAAAAAAAAAATGTAAAGTATATGTGGCTGTGTAGCCAATCACCATAAGTGTTCTATTAAAGGGGTTATCCACGAAAAAACTTTTTTTTGAACCAGGCTTCTCAAGTAGGAAGACTGGTCCATATAAGAAGGGCTTGTTAATGAATTGGCATTGGGGCCAAAGCGCTAGGAGCTAGACCTCTGGTCAGCACCATCTTTCCGTAAGACTTTACATATCAAAAGAAACATGATCATAGTGTGTAAAGTGTACAGTATTCTCTTAATGTGTACGTTTTCGAGCCCCTAAGAATTTTCTTGGATAATGGCATTATCAACTGAAGCAAAAGTTAAGATGTTGAGGTGTTGGACCAAGATATCCCTTTGAGGTGGGATTAAAGGGGTTCTCCGGTGGAAAACATCTTTTTTTTTTTTTTTTTTTAAATCAACTGGTTCCAGAAAGTTAAACAGATTTGTAAATGACTTCTATTAAAAAATCTTTACCCTTCCAGTACTTTTTAGCAGCTGTATGTTGCAGAGGAAATTCTTTTTGAATTTCTTTTTTGTCTTGTCCACAGGGCTCTCTGCTGACACCTCTGTCCGTGTCAGGAACTGTCCAGAGCAGCATAGGTTTGCTATGGGGATTTTCTCCTGCTCTGGACAGTTCCTGATACGGGCATCAGGTGTCAGCAGAGAGCACTGTGGACAAGACAGAAAAGACATTCAAAAATAAAAGAATTTTCTCTGTAGCATACAGCTGCTAAAGCCATTTACAAATCAGTTTAACTTTTTGGCACCAGTTGATTTAAAAAAAATGTTATCCACCAGAGTACCCCTTTAAAGGGGTATTCCAGGAAAAAACATCAACTGGCTCCAGAAAGTTAAACAGATTTGTAAAATACTTCTATTAAAATTTTTAAATCCTTCCAATAATTATCAGCTGCTGAAGTTGAGTTGTTCTTTTCTGTCTGGCAACAGTGCTCTCTGCTGACATCTCTGCTTGTCTCGGGAACTGCACAGAGTAGAATAGGTTTGTTATTGGGATTTGCTTCTACTCTGGACAGTTCCCGAGACACGTGTCATCAGAGAGCACTTGGACAGAAAAGAACAACTCAACTTCAGCAGCTCATAAGTACTGAAAGGATTAAGATTTTTTAATAGAAGTAATTTACAAATATGTTTAAATTTCTGGAGCCAGGTGATGTTTGATTTTGAGTTTTTTCCTGGATAACTCCTTTAAGTTCACAGAGTTTATATCTTTCTATGTGTACAAATGAGTTGTAGATAGGAAATTCTTGAAAACAGAGATCCTAAAATACGAAGTAACCCAAAAAAAAAACTATCTTGGCTAAATTGGTATAGCAACACTATATTTATTAAAATGACTCACTATGATCTTACTTACCTCTTCAACTCTGTAATCATTGAAAATATAAGCATAGCTGCCCGGCCTTCCAACAAACCTAGGGGTAAAAATATTTGTTACCAAAAATATCAAGGATTCTTAAGCAGACCATATATATTAGATATGTGTTGGCCTAACGTATCCAATCCTTTTGTTTTTGGGGAGATAAGCTTCCACCAGATGGGTCTGGCATCAGCTTTCCTTATTACACATGCTATTAAAGGGGTACTCTGCTGCTCAGAGTGTCGGGAGCTCGTGGCATCATAGCCCCGCCCCCTCACGATGCCTTTAAAGGGGTACTCTGGTGGAAAACTTTTTCTTTTAAATTAACTGGTGCCAGAAAGTTAAACAGATTTGTAAATTACTTCTATTTAAAAATCTTAATCCTTCCAGTACTTATGAGCAGCTGTATGCTCCACGGGAAGTTCTTTTCCTTTTGAATGTATTTTCTTTCTGACCACAATGCTCTCTGCTGACACCTCTGTCCATGTCAGGAACTGTCCAGAGCAGGGGCAAATCCCCATAGCAAAAACCTCTCCTGCTCTGGACAGTTCCTGACATGGACAGAGGTGTCAGCAGAGAGCACTGTGGACAAGACAAAAAAAAAGACAGAAAGGAAATTCAAAAAGAAAAGAAATTCCTGTGGAGCATACAGCAGCTGCTAAGTACTGGAAGGATTAAGATTTTTAAATAGAAGTAATTTACAAATCTGTATAACTTTCTGGCATCTGTATAACTTTAAAAATAAAATGTTTCCCACCGGAGTACCCCTTTAAGAGCTTGGTTCACTACAAGTAACTCATTCAAATGGGGTCTGGAAAACAGCCGAATTTGGTAGCGGTAGGGTATAGCCAGACAGATATTTCAGATTATTATTATTATTTTTTTAAAATAAATGGATGACCAACAAAATCTGCCAGAGCAGGAGTCACTCCTAAAAGGGTTGTTGTCCCATAGAATACGGGATGATTTGCTGATCGTGAGGGTCCACACATTGGGACGCCTCTGATCCCGAATACAGACAACAACCCAGTTGTTGAGGCCTCACACACAGTCCAGGATTTACATTTTTCCCTGTTATATTTCAATGGAGTAAGTGAAAAACAGAATGTTGGTGGGTACTCCGCCTCTAGACATCTTACCCCTATCCAAAGGAAGGGGGAAAAGATATCCGATCGTGGGGGTCACGCCGATGGGGACCCCCGCTATCTCGATTGCGGCACATCAGACATCCGATGCACGTAGCGAACTTCACTCCATGCCGGATGACTGGCGATACGGGGCAGAGGCTCGTAACGTCTTGGTCACACCCCGATCGTGCTGTCACGCCCCCTCCCATAGACTTGCATTGAGGGGGTGTGGCCATGACATCACGAGCGGGGCGTGGACGTGACATCATGAGCATTCGGCACTGAACCCGATGCTCTAAACGAATGCCGGGTGCAGCACGGAGATCCCTGCGGACTTTGGATAGGGGATAAGATGTCTAGGGTCGGATTACCCCTTTAAAGGGGTTATCCAGGAAAAAAACTTTTTTTTTACATATCAACTGGCTCAGAAACTTAAACAGATTTGTAAATTACTTCTATTAAAAAATCTTAATCCTTTCAGTACTTATGAGCTGCTGAAGTTGAGTTGTTCTTTTCTGTCTAAGTGCTCTCTGATGACATCTGTCTCGGGAACCGTCCAGAGTAGAAGCAAATCCCCATAGCAAACCTCTTCTACTCTGTGTAGTTCCCGAGACAAGCAGTGATGTCAGCAGAGAGCACTGTTGCCAGAAAGAAAACAAGAACACAACTTCAGCAGCTGATAATTATTGAAAGGATTAAGATTTTTTAATAGAAGTAATTTACAAATCTGTTTAACTTTTAACTTTTTAACCCGTTGATAAAAAAATAATAGTCCTGGAATACCCCTTTAACCCCTTAAGGACCAAGGACGTCCCGGTAAGTCCTTGGTCCTGCTCTTCTGATATAACGCGGGGTTACACAGTAACCCCGCGTCATATCATGGCGGGCCCGGCGTCATAGTGAAGCCGGGACCCGCCTCTAATAGCGCGCAGCGCCGATCGCGGCGCCTCGCGCTATTAACCCTTTTGCTCAGAGCTGAGCCTCGCGGCTAAAAGTGAAAGTGAAAGTTCCCGACTAGCTCAGTCGGGCTGTTCGGGATAGCCGCGGCTAATCACGGCATCCCGAACAGCTGACAGGACAGCGGGAGGGCCCCTTCCTGCCTCCTCGCTGTCCGATCGCCGAATGACTGCTCAGTGCCTGAGATCCAGGCATGAGCAGTCATGCGGCAGAATCGTTGATCACTGGTTTCTTATGAGAAACCAGTGATCAACATAGAAGATCAGTGTGTGCAGTGTTATAGGTCCCTATGGGACCTATAACACTGCAAAAAAAAAGTGAAAAAAAAAAGTGAATAAAGATCATTTAACTCCTCCCCTATTAAAAGTTTGAATCACCCCCCTTTTCCAATAAAAAAAAAACACAGTGTAAATAAAAATAAAAATAAACATATGTGGTATCACCGCGTGCGGAAATGTCCGAATTATAAAAATATATCATTAATTAAACCGCTTGGTCAATGGCGTGCGCGCAAAAAAATTCCAAAGTCCAAAATAGTGCATTTTTGGTCACTTTTTATATCATTTAAAAATGAATAAAAAGTGATCAATAAGTCCTATCAATGCAAAAATGGTACCGTTAAAAACTTCAGATCACGGCGCAAAAAATGAGCCCTCATACCGCCCCATACACGGAAAAATAAAAAGTTATAGGGGTCAGAAGATGACAATTTTAAACGTATTAATTTTCCTGCATGTAGTTATGATTTTTTCCAGAAGTCCGACAAAATCAAACCTATATAAGTAGGGTATCATTTTAATCGTATGGACCTACAGAATACATATCAGGTGTCATTTTTACCGAAAAATGTACTACGTAGAAACGGAAGCCCCCAAAAGTTACAAAACAGCGTTTTTTTTTCAATTTTGTCGCACAATGATTTTTTTTCCCGCTTCACCATAGATTTTTGGGCAAAATGACTGATGTCATTACAAAGTAGAATTGGTGGCGCAAAAAATAAGCCATCATATGGATTTTTAGGTGTAAATTTGAAAGAGTTATGATTTTTTAAAGGCAAGGAGCAAAAAACGAAAATGCAAAAACGGAAAAACCTCCGGTCCTTAAGGGGTTAAGGACTGTGTTAGAGACAACGGATCCATTACATCCATGTGCATTACTAGTTCATATGGACAAAAGATGTTTTTATAAGAAAATACCCTCAAACCCCATTTATGTATTATTTCACAACTTTTTGAAAATTTTGACAATTTTAGCATCGAAAGGACAGAAAAAGTTCACCTGATTCCTTTGAGCTGCACAGTCGTCACTTATTACTGATATAACAGGTCCTACAATATCATTTTACTTTACAGTCTTGCTTCAGGGCACAGCTTACCTCCCCTTGAAAAAGGCCACATAAAATATTGAGGCATAGGAGTTCACAAACTTCAGAAGGAACGCCTTGAGTATCAGCCGCTCTTCAAAGGTTTTCTCAGTTTTGGGTACCTCTGCGTAAGAGAAAATGCATTAACCCTGGATGGATAAAAAGTGTTAAAATCACTAAAAAGATGACTGTAAAATTGTTTAATAAAATTCTAAGGTGCGGATTGAATTAAAATGTAACGGTCAATAGAAAAAACTTTTGACATGTCCTAGGGATAGTTAAAAAGTTTTTATTGGTCAGGGTCTGAGTGTTTAGACCCCGACTGTCGACGAGAACGATCCGTGAGAGAAATGGACAGCTGAGCGCCAGTCCCATAGACTTACATTATGAAGGTCATGTGACACAAAGTCGGGAGAAAATAAGCTAAGTGCACGCTTCTACCGACTTATACTTTTTTATTTTTTTGTTAACTCTATGACTTTGTATAGAAACAGTTTAATTTATTATTTGTGACTATTTCTGTAAAGAGACTGTGTCATTAGAAAATGTTGTTAACCTGTTGTTTAAATCAAATTTTTTATGTTAATCGTATTTTTTTTAAGAATTTTTGGTGATTTTTCTTTCCATTTTTTTTTCATTTTACTATCTATATTAAAATTAATCCTAAAAAAAATCTTACTATTTCCATTCTGGCCACTAGGCCTAAAAGTAAGCTTTGACTTCTGTACAGATCACATCCCAGCAGTGTCTCCTCCTTATCATCACATTGAGAGTTACAGTGAAAGGTGACACCACTGTATAGATAACAGAAGTAAACACAAAAGCTGTTACTCACAGATCAGCCTTCCCCTCCCTCTAGAATGACTTCTGAAAAGGTCACCAAGCATGTCCAGAAACCTTTCCCCTTCATGTGAATGAGTCAACTTTGGCTATTGTTGCTTATATCCATTGGGCTTGCTGTAAAGTATTTCTCTGCATGCTGTTAAAAAAAAAGCTCTGGTACAATGACTAAATCTGGTTCCAGGAGCGTGCTAATCCTTTCTGCGTTACTGTAGCTACTTCCAGGCCAATCAGTGAGCACAGACACAAAGCCATTACATCTGGCCTAAGAGTACACACCTTTCTCAGGTGACTGTAAATTCCCAGCTAGTTTGCTCAGTCCTTGCTTGTGTTCAGTTCCTCTGCACTAGCTTCTGCATCACTCCTACTTGATCCTTCCCGTGCACCTTTGACTCAGCTCTGTGACCCAACTATCCCTTTATCATCTGTTTGAACACTGCAAGCTCTTCTGGTTTGATCTAGCCTGTTTGATTTCACTTATCTGTATATACCCAGTGTTTTGTTCCTTGTACTCACTCAACCCTTTGTGCGCTGACCTCCGTAAAGTTCTGTTTATTACTTTGGCTTGGGACGCCCTTACACCTTATATAGTGCAGGGACCGCCGTCTAGTTGTGGAGCCGCTGTTCTAGGGCGGATACGCAAATAGGCAGGGAAAGTGGTTCTGGGTAAGCTCAGGGCTGCACTATTCCCTGCCCTACGTGACATAAAGTAAGATGGCTGCCCCCAAAGAAATGAACAAAAAAATTTATAAAAAATAAAATTACAATCAGGAAAAAAAAGATTAGACAAAAAGCATGTTTCAGTATCTGGCTCTAATCAGTTAAAAAAATCTAGGTGATACATTCCTTTTAAGAAAAAAACAGAGAATTTTTAAAAACCCCACCCTTCAATCTGTATAAATGAATCTGACATGATCTTGCCGATAGTCTAATTGTTTCCTTCTCCCTCTACTTGAGATATATAACTCCTCCATTTCAACACTCTCTTCCCTCCCAGTGTCCCTCGTCTCCTTCTCGTAATATTCCTTATAACTTGACAAATCTGTTGACAGCTACTTAGGAACATAGGATGCCTCCAAAAGGAAAAAAAGACACCTCCAGCAATATTGTAGTAATAAATAGGGCATATGTGTTACATTCATGTTTGCCATAGGGAAAAAATTTTGAAAAATAAGAAATAAAAGACTTAAAGGTTAAACTTTTTTAATTCCTTTGTGAGTCAATCCTTTCCTCAGAAGCTGAACTTTGGAAAGTTTAGGAAAGTTAACTAAGATTTAGAGATGAGTTATAGTATTCACTTAACTTAGTCATTAGATTCAATTCGGAATCAATAGCCGATTAATTTGTTGTATTTAAAGGGGTACTCCTGTGGAAAACTTTTTTTTTAAATCAACTGGTGCCAGAAAGTTAAACAGATTTGTAAATCACTTCTATTAAAAAATCTTAATCCTTCCAGTACTTTTTAGGGGCTGTATACTAAAGAGAAATCCAAAAAGAAATGCATTTCCTGTGATGTCCTGACCAAAGTGCTCTCTGCTGACCTCTGCTGTCCATTTTAGGAACTGGAGAAAATCCCCATAGAAAACATACGCTTCTCTGGACAGTTCCTAAAATGGACAGCAGAGGTCAGCAGAGAGCTCTGTGGTCAGGACATCACAGGAAATGCATTTCTTTTTGGATTTCTCTTTAGTATATAGCCTCTAAAAAGTACTGGAAGAATTAAGATTTTTTTTAATAGAAGTGATTTACAAATCTGTTTAACTTTCTGGCACCAGTTGATTTAAAAAAAAAAAAAAAAAAGTTTTCCACGGGAGTACCCCTTTAAACAAGATCAAGTTGAAGGTCCTTCACCAGTCATCATAGGTTATATTGGAGGAATAATTGGTCAGATATTGATAGCCTAGTCTTAAAGGGAACGTGTCACCAATTGTTTCGTTTTTTATTAAATATAATCATGTAAAAAAAATTTTAAAAAAATTATTGTTTAATTAATTAATTAATTAATATGACTTTATGACAAATACACAGCTGGACATACTGGGCATGAAAGAATTAAGATGGTCCCTGTCTCGTTCTTTTGTGCTATTGCCGCATGAGTGAAGTCCGGAAGCTGCCGGTGTGATCACAGCCACCATCGTACCCGCTCCTTTTTGATGATGGGATTTCCTGCTCTTAACAGGGTTTCCTGCTAAAGAGCAGAAGGTCTACTGTAGCTGACCCAGCTTGGTCTGAGCAGAAGGCATACTTTTTATGCTGTGCATCACTACTAAACTCTTTTGGGGCAAGACATTAAGCAGCAATTTGTATAGATTGCTGCTTACTGTCCCCTCTGATTGCTGGGCTGAGTGCACTCAACCTGGGCAAGCAAGGGAGGGATTAAGTGATGAAGCACTGAACCGCCACTTAACTCTTTGGAGGCCGGACTGTATGCAGCAATCTATACAGATATGGGCTTTAAAGGGGTACTCCGCCCCTAGACATCTTATCCCTTGCCCAAAGGATAGGGGATAAGATGTCTGATTGTGGGGGTCCTGCAGCTGGGAACCCCACAATCTCTGTGCAGCCACCAGCGTTCGCTTTGAACGCTGGGTGTCGGCGGCATTGGTCGTGATGTCATGACCACGCCCCTTGTGATGTCACACCACGCCCCCTCAATGCAAGTCTATGGGAGGGGGCGTGGCGGTCAGTGGTGTGACGTCACAAGGGGCGTTGTCATCACATCCCGACTCACGCCGCCGACACCAAGCGTTCTAAACTAAAATTTTCCGAACAATGGGGCAGCGGAGAACCCCTTTAAATTAATGTCTGGTGAACCCCCATTTTCAATGAGACCAGGCACCATCCAATGTGTATGGGTGACCCCTGACGGCAGATGTCTAGGGAGAGAAGGATTAGTCAGGTGCGTTTTTAATCTATCCTGTTGTTCTGAAGGGAGATAACCATTACTCAGATAGCCCTCCAGCAGAATCTTTTTTGCCTTCTCCCCATTCAACATATATGTACGCACAACCAAACGGAGTGTTCATTTGTACAGGGGTAGGGAGACATAGCTGTCAGCCAAACAAATGTTCAGCAACCAGTTATGGCCAGCCTCAGGATCAGTTGAATGAAGACACCATGAGAGGCTGTCCAGAATCAGACCTCCAACCAATTCCATCCAATATTATGCGATTGATATCAAAGTATCAGAAGACCCCTTAAGGGTCTATTCACACGTACAGTATTCTGCACAGATTTGATGCGCAGGATTTCAAGCTGTGTTCAGTTTATATTGAAATCTGCAGCAGAAAATCCTGCGCATCAAATCTGCGCAGAATACTGTACGCGTGAACAGACCCTAAAAGTAACCTGTTAGATGTACATGGGGCCTTTTGCGGGCATCGGTTATAAAGCAGGAGGGGCTGAGAAGGTATTATATAGTTTTATGGGCAAGTTTCAGCAGATTTTGTTTATTCAATAAATTCCTGATCATTCGGCATTTAAAGGGGTACTCCCATGGAAAACTTTTTTTATTTATTTATTTTTTGATCAACCGGTGCAAGAAAGTTAAACAGATTTGTAAATTACTTCTTTTTAAAAATCTTAATCTTTCCAGTACTTATTAGCTGCTGAACACTACAGAGGAAATGGTTTCCTTTTTGGAACACAAAGCTCTCTGCTGACATCATGAGCACAGTACTCTCTGCTGACATCTCTGTCCATTTTAGGAACTGTCCAGAGCAGCATGTGTTTTCTATGGAAATTTTCTCCTAGACTAGACAGTTCCTAAAATGGACAGAGATGTCAGCAGAGAGCACTGTGCTTGTGATGTCAGCAGACAGCTCTGTGTTCCAAAAAGAAAAGAATTTACTCTGTAGTATTCAGCAGCTAATAAGTACTGGAAGGATTAAGATTTTTTAATAGAAGTAATTTACAAATCTGTTTAACTTTCTGGCACCAGTTGATTTAAAAAAAAATTTTTTCCACGGGAGTACCCCTTTAAGAGTCCAGTAGGTGGTCTTATCTATTGATTGACAGTTATCTCATCATGCATGCCCATACAAAGAAAGATGTCAGGACCTGATAAGGACCTAATGTTGTATATAAAATTAAGAAAAATCTATTTTACCTATTTCCGTAAGCCACTTTGCCACTGAACCATAAATTTCGTCTAGTATAAGAATCAAGACCAAGTTGATGATGACAGCCGTGGCGGTCACAGTCACACGGACATTTGCTCTGGTGCCTTCATTTGCGCTAAACGCCAAAGCTGACGCAACGGTAATCCGATAGATAATGACTCCAAACACTGCTGAAAATGTAAGTGCGATCTGTGGAAGATAGGAACAACAACTAGTTCATAGGTTAAGTAGACATGTGTCTTCTGGTCAGCCACCATCTTGGATTTCAGATTTCAAAGCAATGTGTGTACACAGTGACCTCACCAGCAGAATAGTGAGTGCAGCTCTGGAATATAATACAGGATATAACTCAGGATCAGTACAGGATAAGTAATGTAATGTATGTATACAGTGACCTCACCAGCAGAATAGTGAGTACAGATCTGGAGTATAATACAGGATATAACTCAGGATCAGTGCAGGATAAGTAATGTAATGTATGTACACAGTGACCCCACCAGCAGAATAGTGAGTACAGCTCTGGAGTATAATACAGGATATAACTCAGGATCAGTACAGGATAAGTAATGTAATGTATGTACACAGTGACCCCACCAGCAGAATAGTGAGTACAGCTCTGGAGTATAATACAGTATATAACTCCGGATCAGTACAGGATAAGTAATGTAATGTATGTATACAGTGACCTCACCAGCAGAATAGTGAGTACAGCTCTGGAGTATAATACAGGATATAACTCAGGGTCCGTACAGGATAAGTAATGTAATGTATGTACACAGTGACCTCACCAGCAGAATAGTGAGTACAGCTCTGGAGTATAATACAGGATATAACTCAGGATCAGTACAGGATAAGTAATGTAATGTATGTACACAGTGACCTCACCAGCAGAATAGTGAGTACAGCTCTGGAGTATAATACAGGATATAACTCAGGATCAGTACAGGATAAGTAATGTAATGTATGTACACAGTGACCTCACCAGCAGAATAGTGAGTACAGCTCTGGAGTATAATACAGGATATAACTCAGGATCAGTACAGGAGAAATTATATCTGACACTTATCTGCTTTAGGCTAGAATCTCAGTGGAGCTATAACGAAGCATATTAATATTTACCATAAATAAAATTGCTGCAAAATTCACTAAATATGCAGGAATTCGATCTCTCCATGTTAATTTCTCTTTTTTCTGAAAAACACAAAAGCAGATAAGAAAATCTTAATTAATATAAGTAAAACTAATACAACTCAAATAACACTCTAGTGAATATTTGCCAATCTGTGCTGAGGCTGAACTCCAATACCATACGCAACCTTAGGCCAAGTGTTTTTTTGTTTTTTGTTAACCCTTGGCAACCTCTTTTCTAATATGATTTTTTTTTTCATTTACAGAATTGCAATGGAAATAAGTTCGCCCAGAGACACTGTTACGTTTGTACCGTATCTGATTTTACGCTGCGATCTTACATCATTTGTACATATCAGGTTTCACACTTGTTTTAAAATATTTTTTAACAATTCTGCTCTATTTACTTATTTTTTACCTTCTTAGGTGAAGTTTCGTTTGAGCGTGAAACTTAATGTGGGCAGAGGGAGATAAGGATGTATAATTTATACGCGGGCCTTCCATTACAAGATGTAATGAAGATGATTTACATGAATATACACTGCTCAAAAAAATAAAGGGAACACTAAGATAACACATCCTAGATCTGAATGAATGATCTAATCGTATGAAATACTTCCGTCTTTACATAGTTGAATGCGCTGACAGCAAAATCACACAAAAATTATCAATGGAAATCAAATGTATTAACCCATGGAGGTCTGGATATGGAGTCACACTCAAAATCACAGTGGAAAACCGCACTACAGGCTGATCCAACTTTATGTAATGTCCTTAAAACAAGTCACAATGAGGCTCAGTAGTGTGTGTGGCCTCCACGTGCCAGTATGACCTCCCTACAATACCTGGGCATGCTCCCGATGAGGTGGAGGATGGTCTCCTGACGGATGTCCTCCTAGACCTGGACTAAAGCATCTGCCAACTCCTGGACAGTCTGTGGTGGATGGAGCGAGACGTGATGTCCCAGACAGGGCCAGCCTTAGGTGTTCAGGCGCCCTGTGCGAGCCAACCTTGTGGCGCTCCCCACAATATTGATATACAATCATGTATATCAATGTATACATAAGTTTATGTATTGTAGAAACAAGAGCTATGTTGTCAGAACACGATATCTAACTATTTTACAACACTAAGCATAGACTCTCCCACATTTCTTAAACCAATATTTTTGTTTGGCACCCTCTAGACAATTTGAAGCACACAATATGCCACCTTCATTCCCATCACCAAAACCCTTGGCCACCCGTTCAATAAAACACTTGCCTCCCCTTCATCAGTCCCCTGCCCCCCTTCGCCTGTCCCCCTTAATCAGTCCCCTGTCCCCCTTAATCAGTCCCCTGCCCCCTTAATCAGTCTCATGTCCCCCTTAATCAGTCCCCTGTCCCCTTAATCAGTCCCCTGCCCCCTTAATCAGTCTCATGTCCCCCTTAATCAGTTCCCTGCCCCCTTAATCAGTCCCCTGCCCCCTTAATCAGTCCCCTGTCCCCTTAATCAGTCCCCTGTACCTCTTAGTCAGTCCCCTGCCCCCTTAATCAGTCTCATGTCCCCCTTAATCAGTTCCCTGCCCCCTTAATCAGTCCCCTGCCCCCTTAATCAGTCCCCTGCCCCTTAATCAGTCCCCTGTACCCCTTAATCAGTCCCTGTCCCCTTAATCAGTTCCCTGTCCCCTTAATCAGTCCCCTCCCCCCTTAATCAGTCCCCTCCCCCTTAATCAGTCCCCTGCTCCCTTTACCAGTCCTCTGCCCCCCTTAATCAGATGCAGACCCCCTTAATCATGCCCTCCCCTTCACCAGTCCCATATTCTTATTACTCAGTCCCCTGTCACTCATATTCAGACCCTCCCTCAATCACCAGTCCCCCTTAATCAGACTCAGAGCCCCCCCCTTCACCAGTCCACTTCTCTGTACCCATTAATCAGACCCTCTCTCTTTATTCAATAATTAGATGTATGGACCCTGCTCACCTTCACATATCCTATGCCGTGTTTAAAAAATAAATAAATTAAAAAAGCACAAAATAAAACAACTCTTTAGAACAGCCAGGTATTTACTTTTGAAGGCTGCTTTGCTGCTCCCTGGAGTCAGCTTTGAGATTACCGGCCACCGCCTTCACACTGCACACAGGGATGCTTCCACGGCTCTGTGTGAAGGCCTGCGCAGTACTTGGACCCCAAGCTCCTCCTCCACGCTCCGGACCTTGCTTCCTACTTGAAAGCAGCTGCAGCCTGCAGCTCGCTTCTCCCCATCTTTGGCCAGCCTGTTACACTGCGAGCTGTGCCGGCCGCCCGGCGCCCCTGTTGCTATGGTGCCCTGTGCGGCCAAACAGCTCGCACACCCCAAAGGTCTGCCCTGGTCCCAGATGTGCTCAATCGGATTCAGGTCTGGGGAATGGGCGGGCCAGTCCATAGCATCAATGCCTTCCTCTTGCAGGAACTGCTGACACACTCCAGCCACATGAGGTCTATCATTGTCTTGCATTAGGAGGAACCCAGGACCAACCGCACCAGCATATGGGCTCACAAGAGGTCTGAGGATATTTTTTTTGAGCAGTGTAAATGCAATCTACTGTTCTCTGTCATCAGCCCTTTCAGACTGGGTGACTAAATACAATGTTTTTTGATGGCATGACCACCAGGACGCCTAGAAAATCTCTCTGGGGCTAATGTTTATCTCCTAAGAACTGGTTATATACATGCAGACAGAGACGGCCTTGCCTATAGGCAAAATAGGCAGCCGCCTAGAGTGCCCTCTTGATGGGGGCGCTACTCTGCCCGGCACAAGAAAGTTAGACAGCCAGCATTTGAACCACATAACATAACCCCCTCTTATGTGCGTCACCTCAGTAGTAAGGAGATTACATGAGGAGGAGGTTTGTTACAGTGTGTCACCCCAGTAGTAAGGAGATTACATGAGGAGGAGGTTTGTTACAGTGTGTCACCCCAGTAGTAAGGAGATTACATGAGGAGGAGGTTTGTTACAGTGTGTCACCCCAGTAGTAAGGAGATTACATGAGGAGGAGGTTTGTTACAGTGTGTCACCCCAGTAGTAAGGAGATTACATAAGGAGGAGGTTTGTTACAGTGTGTCACCCCAGTAGTAAGGAGATTACATGAGGAGGAGGTTTGTTACAGTGTGTCACCCCAGTAGTAAGGAGATTACATGAGGAGGAGTTTTTTTTACAGTGTGTCACCACAGTAGGAAGGTAATTACATAAGGAGGGGGTTTGTTACAGTGTGTCACCCCAGTAGTAAGGAGATTACATAAGGAGGAGGTTTGTTACAGTGTGTCACCCCAGTAGTAAGGAGATTACATGAGGAGGAGGTTTGTTACAGTGTGTCACCCCAGTAGTAAGGAGATTACATGAGGAGGAGGTTTGTTACTGTGTGTCACCCCAGTAGTAAGGTGGGGCGTGTCAATGGGCAGAGTCAAGGGGGTGTCAAAATTAGCTTTTGCCTAGGGACACCAATTCTTGTACCAGCCCTGCATGCAGAGCAGAGTTTAATGATGTGATTTGTAGTTTTTGTAGCATTGCATGTACTGCATTTTATTAACTATATTAACTACTATTTTTTTCCAATAGAGCAGCATAGGAAATTATTAGCGAATAATGTAGAGGTTCTTGCTTATACCTTTTGCTTTCCTGTTTTAGCTGATGTGGCAGGCATGGGACTTTTAGCCATACTGATGGCATAGCCATCACTGAAATTATTTCCTCATGCTGCGTAAATTTTTATTTATTTTTTGCAAAAAAAGAGGGTGTGGTGTTTGATCACTGCACCTGGTCATCTAATTGAGCTGCTGGTGCTGGCTCTACCCAAATTAACTTATTAGACTCATAAGTGGGTTGAGGTCAGTTCACATTATGTGCAGTTATAATGAGGCAAAAGTGATTAAACCTATAATTAAAATTCCTGCATTTCAGCTGGTTTTGAGTACGTTTTCAAAATCGAGGTAAAAATAACTTACTTTTTAAAGATTTTCAGTACAATAGCAAAATTGAAATATAGCAAATATTACAATATTACAAATATTACAATAGCAAAACTGAAAAAAAAAAACTGAAAAAAGCATACCAAAAAAAATTACCCAGTCAGATTAACAAAACAAATGGATGCAGCTGTGCTGGAATAAAACAGATGACACTGTTGGATTAGTAATGGTGAGCTTGCATGCTATGGGATGATATGGGCAAAGAAAACACACAAAATCTGGAGTGTTTCTTTAACTCAGCTACATCTCTAGCGATTTTAAGTATTTCAAGTACAAAACTTATCATAATTCCAAAGATGTCTGATAGCAGGGGTCCTGCTGCTGGGCCCTTGCGATCTCCCACAGCACCCGGCTTTCTAAACAAGCACTGGTTCCTGCAGCAGTGGTTATGATGTCACGACCACGCCCCCTCCCACAGACATGAATGGAGGGGGCATGTCGTGACATCATGACTACTACCGCAGGAACCAGGCAATTGTTTAGAAAGCTGGGTGCTGCGGGAGATTGGAGGGGGCCTCAGCAGGGTGACCCCGCAATCAGACATCTTTGGATAGGGGATAAAATGTCTAGCAGCGGAGTACCCCTTTAATTCTCAATGTCTCAGAGTTAGTTAACTATGACAGAAAATCGAAGAACTAGGAAGACCTGATGAAGAGACCAGTAATGGCCTAGAAACACATTGTTTGTTCTGCCTTCTATAAGACATTGTGGTGTAGTGCTCAAACATCCTCATAGTATTCTACTCATAGAACACGAAAATAAAGGAATAATTCGTATATTCTGAGCCCCTATATAAAATTTATAGAGGGGCCCCTGCCTACCATGAATTATATAAAGTACTTCTAATCTTTCCTACTTCTTTGTTACAGAACAGCTGCATGTGTGAGTTAAAGGGATACTCCAGTGGAAACAGATTTGTAAATTACTTCTATTAATAAAAACCTTAATCCTTCCAGTACTTACCAGCTGCTGTATGCTACAAAGGAAGTTGTTTAGTTCTTTCCAGTCTGACCACAGTGCTCTCTGCTGACACCTCTGTCCATGTCAGGAACTGTCCAGAGCAGGAGCAAATCCCCATAGCAAACCTATCCTGCTCCAGACAGTTCCTGACATGGTCAGAGGTGTCAGCAGAGAGCACTGTGGTCAGACTGGAAAGAACTACACAACTTCCTCTGTAGCATACAACATCTGATAAGTACAGAAAGGATTAAGGTTTTTTTTAATAGAAGTAATTTACAAATCTGTTTAACTTTCTGGCAAGAGTTGATTTGAAATGAAATTATTTTTCACTGGAGTACTTCTTTCATCAGACAGTAAGTGTTCAATTCTTCTGCAGTGCCTCCACAGGGGATGTAAGGAATTACACTATCTCCAATTATTTGTCTATATAATGCATGGTTATTCTGGCACTAGACCACACCCCCTGGCCATATGTATAAGGCTTGTCTCTCCTATCTGGAGCCTCTTATATACACTTGTTGCGGAATGCCTCCTATTACATTCCGGAGCGGCTATATGTTCTCTGTAATTTATAAGCTCCGCGCTGGGCTTAGCATAACTTACAGATTGTTCACCGCAGAGAATGACTTCATTTCAGCCGACACATGTGCTTGTTTTATTACTATTGAATGTATCTGTGGCATATTAAGAACTTGTCGATTCTTGGGGGAATCATTTTATGTTTCGAAGGAGAATTAGAGGTCAGTGATACATCCAGAGCTTAACTGTTTCACTGCTGGGAACTATTCACTGGTTGGAATACAGTGCCAATAGCAACATTACGATGCAACACGAGAGTGAATCATCGTAGGGATGTGTAATGTGAAATGAACCATGGCTTCTAAAAAAGACAATCTTGACCCTACCGAATGTGAGAATATTTTGCCAATTCTGTTGCCTTGGATCTTAAATACACTGTTTAAAAAAAAAAAAACATTTTTACATTGTATATACATAAATATATATAAATGGGCCATTTTATTAGGTACACCTGTTCAATTGCTTGTTAACACAAATAGCTAATCAGTCAAACACATGGCAGCAACTCAAAGCATTTTGGCATGTAGACGTGGTCAAGGCAACATGTTGAAGTTCAAACTGAGCATCAGAATGGGGAACAAAGTGGATTTCAGTGAATTTGAACATGACATGGTTGGTGCCATTCGGGCTGGTTTGAGTATTTTGGAAACTGCTGATCTACTGGGATTTTCACACAACCATCTCTAGGGTTTACAGAGAATGATCCGTAAAGGAAAAATATCCAGTGAGCCGGCAGTTGTGTGGACGAAAAATGACTTGTTGATGTCAAAGGAGAGTGGGCAGACTGGTACGAGATGACAGAAAGACAACAGTAACTTGAATAACCACTGGTTACAACCAAGGTGTGCAGTACCTGACTGCACAACTTGTCCAACCAGCAGATGGGCTACAGCAGCAGAAGAACACACCGGGTGCCACTACTGACAGCTAAGTAGAGGAAACTGAGGCTACAATTGACACATGTGCTGACCAGAGGTAAATTACACCCTGACACTTGCTGGCCGGTCTCTCTTATTGTTCACTGAACAGCAAGATATACAACATATATATATCTGTATATATATATATCTGTAGATGTATAGATATATATATGTATATATTTTTTATTTATTTATTGATTTTTTTTTACTTTAAAACATTTTTCAATATGGTTAGGATGGACATGTTTTACAGATGCAAATTAGACACCTTTTGTAATATGTTTGATTTATAATTTTCTAGTAGTTTAATCAAGAAAACAGCTCACCAGAATCCCACCACTAGGGGTCCCCATACCTACTGGGACACTAAATAGTCATGCAGCAGCCTCAGGCTTGTCCATGAGTCATGGACAAGAGGTGACTCATGGACAAGGCTGCATGAGCAGGTGCACCAATCACCTCCAACCACCACAAGGAGGGACACGCCCCTCCTACCACCACAAGGAGGGACACGCCCCCTTCCCCTCATTGGATTTATAACCCTGTGAGCTAATGAAAAGATGTAAAATAAAATGTAAAATAAAAGACATTCATAATGAAGCTACTTAACTGCCTTGCAGTAACACACAAGGAATCACCTCTGAAAGAGCTTCCTGGAACTATGACCTGAAAGGTAGGTAAATTCACACATATGACAGTCATTTCTGAAATTGCATCTAATTTATAGTCCGACTTGGGCCTTTTTGTAAATTTGGTGCCGCGAGTTAAAAATTCACCCATGAAAAAAAGGAGTAAAAAAACACATACCACAGCCATTATTCGTAAATACCCCCCATAGTTTCGATAGTGCCATGGAAACTACTTGGCATTAGGCACCACCGAAACTATATAAAGAGTTGGGACTCTTATTATTTTGACTGCTTACTAACTTACCCATGGAGGTTAGCAGGGATGAGGAGACATCTCCTATAGCTATATACCTGCATATCATTCTTGAGTAGTGTTGCTCACGAATATTCGCAATTCGAATATTATTCGCGAATATCGCATATTCGCGAATTCGCGAATTTCGCGAATATTGCGCTATATATTCGTAATTACGAATATTCTTTTTTTTTTTCACAGTACACATCACAGTGATCATCCCTCTCTGCTTCCAGCTTGTGTGGTGTAAAGAAGGCTGTAATACTACTGTGTGAGACTGGCGTGCGAAAATTCGCATATGCGAAAACTAGCATATGCTAATTTTGTGTATGCTAATATTCACATATGTTAATTTTCGCATACGCAAAGTTTCGCATATGCGAAAATAAAACAAGAATATAACGAATATGCGAATATTCGCGAATATATGACGAATATTCGTCCATATATTCGCGAATATTCGCGAATTCGAATATGGCCTATGCCGCTCAACACTATTCTTGAGCACTTGACTTGAAAATGGTCTTAAATGGGCACTGTCAGATATAAAAACTTTTTATATGTTGTACATAAAAATTGTTTTTCTAATATGCTTCTTTAAAAAAAATAATCACATTTTATTAAGGCAGAAAACTGCCTTTAAAAAATCCCACCAATAGGGGACCCCATACCTCCTGGGACACTGATGAGTCCCACAGCAGCATGAGGGTGTCCAAGAGTCATGGACACGAGATGGCTGATTGACAAGGCTGCAGGAGGAACACAGCCTGCAGCAACACTGCTGTAACATAGAGTTTTATCAAGCATGTGCCTCCAGCTTTAGCAAAATTACAACTCCAAGCATGCCTGGACAGTCAAAGGATATCTGGGCATGCTGGGAGTTGTAGTTTTGCAAAAGCTGTTGGCAAACAGCTGAAGGCAACACTGCTGTAAAAAAAAAGTGTTATCCAAACACTCTTTACCTCAACAAGTCTCAGCATTACAGGACTGCCTAAGGGTAAGTTCACACTGCAGAATTCCGCTCACTGAATTCCGCAAGTGGAATTCCGCTCAGTGAACATTACCTTCAGTGTGAATGGGTCTTCCAAGAGAATTCTGCCGCTGAAATTGTTCCACACAGAGAATGAACATATTCAATTTTCGTGCGGAATTCCCCGAGCACTGCATAGCCGACCAATGGCCGAAATATTTTACGCAGCGGCTGCCAGACGGAATCTTCGCTTGCAGAATTCTGCGAGCGGAGAGTCTGCAGTCCAAACATACCCTAAGGATGACACACATGAATGATATAGGATGATGTAAGTTATACACTCACCATATTGTCTTTGGTGGTAGAGTACTGGCAATCTCCACTGATCATTGTGTGTGTGTGTGTGTGTGTATGTGTGTGTGTACAGCATGAAACCAAAGAGGAAAGGGTTAAAGAGCAGGGCTGCCAGGCTCCTGAGAGCAGTAAGTCGTCAGAGTGAGTGAGGGGGGGGGGTTATCAGTGCAGGTAAAAGACATAGAGCAGCTGTATGATGCTATTTTTTTGTAAATTATGGGTGATAGAGACATAAAAATAACATGTACATGATCAAGATGAGGTACTAAGTAACATATAGCAGTTTAGTTCTTTTTTGTGGGATCTGACAGGTACGCTTTAAAGGGGTACTCCGCTGAGCAGCGGAGTACCCCTTTAAGGGAATGCTCATTTGCCCAATTTAATCTAAGTTCTGTATAGCAGAAGGATCTGCAGCTGTAATATAGACACTTTAATGTCCCTGTATTGTGGTCGTCTGGAATTGGCCTTACATGTTCTAGTATGGTGTTTGTGTGAAAGCAGACTTGGCTCCCGTACACGGTACATTCTTATATGTGACAGCCTGTCACACGCTGAGCTGCTCCTGAGACGTGTAAGACAATCTCTGACCCCAATCATGAAATTGCAACATCTACTCCGCGCAATTTAAAGAATGTCTACGTTTTATTGTCAACGTCGCCAAGAAAGATGAATCTCACCTTGTTAACCTTGTGACTTTCACAACTATTGGTAGAAAATGGTGAGGATGTTTCTACTTTATTACAACAGGAGATAGATATATAGATATATATGAGATAGATAGATAGATAAAAAAAACAAATTGATGCAGCACACCACAGCTTGAAAATCACGGTGTAAGGTTTATTCCATAGTGTATTCCAATAGACAAAGTTTCACCAGCCTCACGCTGGCTTTTTTTTTATGGATTAAGGAATCGGCGACCGAGGCTCCAAGCATGCTTGCACCCCGTTCAAAATTACTTACCTATCTTGATGTGCTGTTCATATTTGGACTGTAGATAGATAGATATGAGATAGATAGATATGAGATAGATAGATATTAGATGGATAGATAGATATGAGATAGATAGATATGAGATAGATAGATAAGAGATAGATAGATATGAGATAGATAGATATGAGATAGATAGATGGATAGATATGAGATAGATAGATAGATATGAGATAGATATGAGATAGATAGATAGATATGAGATAGATAGATAGATATATAGATAGATATGAGATAGATAGATAGATAGATATGAGATAGATATGAGATAGATAGATAGATATGAGATAGATAGATATGAGATAGATAGAGCGATAGATATACAGCAACAGGAGAATGCAGCAGCACACTGCCAGCACAAGGATATAGGTGCAACATGAATATGCAGTTAAAACATGGAGAGCTATACAGCTATGGTGTAATAGATGCAAATGTGAAACTATGAAATAGTGAGGCACTTAGCTCGCAAATTTGTCTCCGCCGGCGGTCAAATAGCTTGGACCGTCCCACCGCGATAAGGTAGCCTCCTGGGACGGACCCTACTCTGTGAATATGCCTCTGTGTGAACAGTTCAGTAAGCATGGTAGGATCTGGAACATCCAAGCCACCTTATATACACACCTGATAGAGGTGGGTGGGGTGCAAGGCCAACATGGAGGTAGCCACTCCCCCGTATGTGGGGGAGTAACATATAGCATTACACCATAGCTGTATAGCTCTCCATGTTTTAACTGCATATTCATGTTGCACCTATATCCTTGTGCTGGCAGTGTGCTGCTGCATTCTCCTGTTGCTGTATATCTAGCCTAGTAGCGTGCACCTGTAGGCCAGGTCCATATAATAGTTTGGTATCAACTAAAGTGCTGGCTGACTTATTCTTTGTCTGTATTGCACATACGGGGGAGTGGCTACCTCCATGTTGGCCTTGCACCCCACCCACCTCTATCAGGTGTGTATATAAGGTGGCTTGGATGTTCCAGATCCTACCATGCTTACTGAACTGTTCACACAGAGGCATATTCACAGAGTAGGGTCCGTCCCAGGAGGCTACCTTATCGCGGTGGGACGGTCCAAGCTATTTGACCGCCGGCGGAGACAAATTTGCGAGCTAAGTGCCTCACTATTTCATAGTTTCACATTTGCATCTATTACACCATAGCTGTATAGCTCTCCATGTTTTAACTGCATATTCATGTTGCACCTATATCCTTGTGCTGGCAGTGTGCTGCTGCATTCTCCTGTTGCTGTATATCTAGCCTAGTAGCGTGCACCTGTAGGCCAGGTCCATATAATAGTTTGGTATCAACTAAAGTGCTGGCTGACTTATTCTTTGTCTGTATTGCACATACGGGGGAGTGGCTACCTCCATGTTGGCCTTGCACCCCACCCACCTCTATCAGGTGTGTATATAAGGTGGCTTGGATGTTCCAGATCCTACCATGCTTACTGAACTGTTCACACAGAGGCATATTCACAGAGTAGGGTCCGTCCCAGGAGGCTACCTTATCGCGGTGGGACGGTCCAAGCTATTTGACCGCCGGCGGAGACAAATTTGCGAGCTAAGTGCCTCACTATTTCATAGTTTCACATTTGCATCTATTACACCATAGCTGTATAGCGCTCCATGTTTTAACTGCATATTCATGTTGCACCTATATCCTTGTGCTGGCAGTGTGCTGCTGCATTCTCCTGTTGCTGTATATCTAGCCTAGTAGCGTGCACCTGTAGGCCAGGTCCATATAATAGTTTGGTATCAACTAAAGTGCTGGCTGACTTATTCTTTGTCTGTAGAGCGATAGATAGATATGAGATAGATAGATAGATAGAGCGATAGATAGATAGATGTGAGATAGATGTGAGATAGATAGATATGAGATAGATAGATAGATATGAGATAGATAGATATGAGATAGATAGATATGAGATTGATAGATAGATAGATAGATATGAGATAGATAGATAGATAGATACATGTGAGATAGATATGAGATAGATAGATAGATACATGTGAGATAGATATGAGATAGATAGATAGATAGATAGATAGATACATGTGAGATAGATATGAGATAGATAGATAGATAGATATACTTTATCAAGTAAAGATTTATAAAAATCACAGTTATCCTATGTTTGTTGTTGACATATAAGTAACATGTGGCCAAGTTTCATGTTAATATGTTTAGCTGTTTGGACGTGATGCTGGAACATACACACATACATACATACATACATACATACATTGAGATTTGGGGGAAAGAATATGAGGTCGGATATGGGGATGAGATATGAGGACGTGATATGAGGTTGGGTTATGGGAACAGGATATGAGGACGGGATATATGAACGGAATATGAGGTCAGGATATGGAGACAGGATGTGAGGATGGGATATGAGAAGGGGATATGAGGAGGGGATATGAGGACAGGGTATGGGGACGGGATATGAGGACAGGATATGGGGACGGGATATGAGGACGGGATATGAGGACAGGATATGGGGACAGGATATGGGGACGGGATATGAGGATGGGATATGAGGACAGGATATGGGGACAGGATATGGGGACGGGATATTAGGAGGGGATATGAAATTGGTATATTAGGACAGGATATGAGGAGGGGATATGAGGACAGGATATGGGGACGGGATATTAGAGGATATGAAATTGGGATATTAGGGCAGGATATGAGGAGGGGATATGAGGACAGGATATGGGGACGGGATATGAGGAGGGAATATGAGGACAGGATATGGGGACGGGATATTAGGACGGGATATGAGGAGGGGATATGAAGACAGGATATGGGGATGGGATATGAGGAGGGGATATGAGGACAGGATATGGGGACCGGATATTAGGACGGGATATGAAATCGGAATATTAGGACGGGATATGAGGAGGGGATATGGGAATGATATATTAGGACGGGATATGAAATCGGGATATTAGGATGGGATATGAGGAGGGGATTTGGCATATGAGGGGGGTATGGTGTCAGGATGTAAGGACAGGATATGAGCACAAAAGCTTCCACCGTTGTTGCTTTTCCTTCCCCCAGGGATTAGGTAGGAAAAACCGGGCAGCACCGGGTACTCAGCTAGTATAAGAATATAAATTACACACAGTGTATAGGAGTCTCGGAGTTTGTGTCTATAAACCCTGGCTCATGTTCACTGTAACATAGTAGAGACCCCCCCCCCCCCTTTTACCTTGAAACATAAATATTAAGGGAAAAGAGTTGAATACAAATTATAAATGTGCAATAAATACCATGTGAGGCCTATAGTCCCCGAACAATTTATCGACCACCAACACGGCTCCCATAAAAAACAAATACATATGTTCCACATCACTAGATGTAATAACCTGCAGTGACAGCAGCGTCTACAGAGGGAAACAGAAATATACTGAGTAACAGCTGAGAGCCGCGCGCCCCCCTACAGGAAAATAAAGCATGGCCGCCGTCTATCCATCACAACCACAGATCAATGCTTCTTTTACTTCACCATTAATTCAATCATTTGGATTATAACTTGTTAGACTTTGGGATCTTTAAAATGTTTTTGCTAGAAACAGGGCCGGTCCTATATTGGATGCTGTTCCCTCTGGTGACAGCCCCTTTCCTCCTCTTATAGTGCATACAATGTACAAATAATCATATCCACAGGAAAGGGGAAAGGTATCTGGTCAGTGCGGCCAAACCGCCGGGAGAACAGAGGACCCCTGTTTTCTATGGGACATTGAAAGATAGTTGGGGGTTCTTTGACTCAGGGGACAAGGGACCCCTTTTCACCCAGAAAACCCTTGTTCTCTATGGGACATCCAAAGATAGTGAGGGTTCTTTGACTGTTCACCCAGTGGACCCCAATTCTCTATGGTCCCCAACCCAGTCCTCCAAGCTCAATAACGGTCCAGGATTAGGAGTTTTCCCTTTTCTATTCCAATGAAGTAACTGAAAAATCACCCAAAAAGTGGGTTTAGAGGACTGTGTAAGGGACCACTGCTGTATGGGACAATTAAAGATAGCGGAGTATAACCTATGTAAAACAAATATAGAGAAAAAGAAACACAACCGCACATCCACAATCTGTATTTTCATCTACTTGCTTCTCAGCATAAATTCAAACACTAACAGGTTGTTATTATACATTTTGATCAAAAAGTACAAGCCCACTCGCCACGTCAAGGCCACCTATTTAGAGTTTAACCCAACATTGGCGTAGCGCCGTGCGGCAGCCACCACCACCCCACTGCTGCCTGACCAAGCCCCTGGCTCCCGGCCACACCACCCCACAGACAAAACATCACAGAAACAATGACCGCCACCAATGTGAATACCTACCAAGTGCTCCCTGCCAGAGGGCTGGGAGAATGCTAGGAGGAAACCCTTATGCATTTATATTTTCATCTACTTGCTTCTTAGCATAAATTAAACACTAACAGGTTGTTATTATACATTTTGATCAAAAAGTACAAGCCCACTCGCCACGTCAAGGCCACCTATTTAGAGTGGGTCCCTAACCCAACATTGGCGTAGCGCTGGGCGGCGGTCACCACCACTGCAACAATTTTATCTAACAGGAGACTGCATAAGGGTTTCCTTCTGGCATTCTCCCAGCCCTCTGGCAGGGAGCACTTGGTAGGTATTCACATTGGTGTGGTTGCACTGCGGCAGTCATTATTACTGTGATGTTTTGTCTGTGGGGTGGTTTTGCCCAGAGCCAGGGGCTTGGTCGGGCAGCAGTGGGGCTGCTTGGCCACTGGGTCGCATGGTGTTGTGGTGGTGGTGACCGCCGCCCAGCGCTACGCCAATGTTGGTTTAGGGACCCACTCTAAATAGGTGGCCTTGTTGTGGCAAGTGGGCTTGTACTTTATGATCAAAATAGATACTAACAACCTGTTAGTGTTTGAATTTATGCAGAGAAGCTAGTAGATCAAAATACAAATGGTGGATGTGCGGCTGTGTTTCCCTTTCTCTATTTTTGGAGTATAACCTATGACTGTTCTTGAGTATCTTTGGATATCCTATAGACAGTGAAAAGAACAGGGGCTAAACATACATTCTACTGCTTCAATCAAGTGGTCCACATGATGGATGGGGGTCCAAGCGGTCAAACCCCCACTGATCAGATAATTGTTTCCTTTACTGTGGATAGGTAATGTTTTTTAATCTTTTAATAACCCTTTCATACAGGGCCATCATACCGCCATACAATATTCAATACCAGTATACCGACATACAGTACTCAATAATAGTACCACCCTACAGTGCTCAAAAATTGTGTCGTTTTACAGTGCTCAATAATAGTACCACCATAAAGTCTTTCACAATATTACCACCATACAGTGCTTCATAATACTACTGCCTTACAGTGCTCAATAATAGTACCACCATAAAGTCTTTCACAACATTACCACCATACAGTGCTTCATAATACTGCTGACTTACAATGCTCAAAAATTGTCCCTCCATACAGTGCTTAATAACTGTACTGCTATACATTGCTCAATAACAGTACCACCCATGCAGTGCTCAATAATAGTACCACCATACATTGCTCAATAATAGTACCTCCATACAGTGCTTTATAACAGTACTGCCATACAGTATTCAATACCAATACCGCCATACAGTACTCAATAATGGTGCCATTATACAGTGCATAAAAAGGTGTCTTTTTACAGTGATCAATAATAGTACTGCCATACAATGTTTAATATGACCTAAATACAGTGCTCAATAATAGTACCGCCATAAAGTGCTTCATAATGTTACCACCATACAGTGCTTTGTAATACCACTGCCGTACATTGCTCACTAGCAGTACCAACATACAGTGCTCAGTAATAGTACCGCCATACAGTGCTCAGTAATAGTACCACTATGCAGTGCTCATTAATAGTACTGTCATACAGTGCTCCATAAAAGTGCCACAATGCAAAAAAAAAAAGTGGTCTCCAAGCTTTGGCTGTCCGGGAATGCTGGGAGTTGTAGATTTACAACCATAGTTTTAAGACCACTGCTTTAGGACAACACCATCAACCAAAGACTCAAGATGGTGCAAAACTACAACTTCCAGCAAGCCTTGACAGCCTGCAGCCCCCACCCGGGTGATCTTCTCCCTACATCCCCCATTGCTTATATCGTATATTTCACAAGAGGTTTCCATCTGGCAGATTGTGATACATCATACATCTCCGGATCTCCTCTAGGGACAGGACCATTAGTGGTTTCCTGGATCCTTCTGGATAGGTAGTTATGGAAGGTCAATGGGTCCCTGGAGGTTGGACGATTATCTGTACTTCAGTCCTTACTAGCTCCGAGGGGACACATTTGTAACTTAAATTGGAGGAAGTTGTACCAAGCACCACAATGGGAATGTCCATTGCAGTCAAATGAATTTTTCGGATAGGAACTGTCTAGTCTGCCAAAATACAGAAAGATGTTAAGAAATTTTGGTAAATGTTTATAGGCTTTCTTTGTGTTATAGGATTTTTTTTGTTCATTTTGGCACTGTTATGGGTGCACTGTGTATGTCACTGTCATGGGGGGTACAGCGTCTGGCACTGTTATGGGGGTACAGTGTCTGGCAGTGTTATGGGTGTACTATGTCTGTCAGTGCTATGGGGGTACAGTGCATGTCACTGTTATGGGTACAGTGCATGGCACTGTTATAGGGGTATAGTGTCTGTCAGTGCTATGGGTGTACTATGTCTGTCACTGTTATGGGGTACAGTGTATGGCACTGTTATGGGGTACAGTGTTTGGCAGTGTTATGGGTGTACTATGTCTGTCAGTGCTATGGGGGTACAGTGCATGTCACTGTTATGGGGTACAGTGTATGGCACTATTATGGGGGTACAGTGCATGTCACTGTTATGGGTACAGTGCATGGCACTGTTATGGGAGTATAGTGTCTGTCAGTGCTATGGGTGTGTACTATGTCTGTTATGGGGTACAGTGTATGGCACTGTTATGGGGTACAGTGTTTGGCAGTGTTATGGGTGTACTATGTCTGTCAGTGCTATGGGGGTACAGTGCATGTCACTGTTATGGGTACAGTGTATGGCACTGTTATGGGGGTATAGTGTCTGTCAGTGCTATGGGTGTACTATGTCTGTCACTGTTATGGGGTACAGTGTATGGCACTGTTATGGGGTACAGTGTATGGCAGTGTTATGGGTGTACTATGTCTGTCAGTGCTATGGGGGTACAGTGCATTTCACTGTTATGGGGTACAGTGTATGGTACAGTACAGTGTTATGGGGTACAGTACAGTGTTATGGGGTACAGTGTATGGCACTATTATGGGAGTACAGTGTCTGGCATTGTTATGGGGTACAGTGTCTGGCACTGTTATACTGTACAAATACTGTTGAAGAGGCACTGTTGCTATCACTGTGGCTGGTACAGGTATGGACTTACTGTTGGTTGGCACTGTTATGGAGGCACTATAACTAGCACAGTTATAGAAGTCATGTTGCTGACATAGTGGCTAGCATGTTATTCAGGATACATTGGCTTCTTACATGATGGGTTTTCTATCGCTGGTATTGTTGTTAACACTTTAGCTGGCAATGTGGCTGACATTCTGATGGGGTTACTCTGGCAAGAAGCAATATTGTGGAGTATATATGGCTACATAAGTAGGTGGGTACTGTGGTTGCCATTTTTCTAGAGCAATGTAACTAAGCACTTTTATGGGTCCCTGGCATTTTAATGAGGGCAATGTGGCTAATACTGGTATAGAGCCTCTGTGGTTGGCACTGTTAAAGTGTACCTGTCCTCAACAAAAACGTTTTACATTATGTAGATAATACCATTATATGTATATTTGTAATATGCATTGGTTAAATTTTTTTTTATATTTTTGGGTAAAAAAGTGCTATCCCTGCAGCTACTGCCTGTGTGTCTATGAGGAGTCCAAATACAGGAAGTGAGGTCAGGATAAGCAGGGCTCTGTGCAGACTCCTGGCTTGTCAGTCATTTTGATGTGTGAGCCGATAGAGCCTCACGCCACAGAGCCCTGCTTGTCCTCAGTGTACATGGCCCTGCTTGTCCTCAGTGTACAGAGCCCTGCTTGTCCTCAGTGTATAGAGCCCTGCTTGTCCTCAGTGTACAGAGCCCTGCTTGTCCTCGGTGTACAGAGCCCTGCTTGTCCTCAGTGTACAGAGCCCTGCTTCTCCTCGGTGTACAGAGCCCTGCTTGTCCTCGGTGTACAGAACCCTGCTTGTCCTCAGTGTACAGAGCCCTTCTTGTCCTCAGTGTACAGAGCCCTGCTTGTCCTCGGTGCACAGAGCCCTGCTTGTCCACGGTGTACAGAGCCCTGCTTGTCCTCAGTGTACAGAGCCCTGCTTGTCCTCGGTGCACAGAGCCCTGCTTGTCCACAGTGTACAGAGCCCTGCTTGTCCTCAGTGTACAGAGCCCCGCTTGTCCTCAGTGTACAGAGCCCTGCTTGTCCTCAGTGTACAGAGCCCTGCTTGTCCTCAGTGTACAGAGCCCTGCTTGTCCTCAGTGTACAGAGCCCTGCTTGTCCTCAGTGTACAGAGCCCTGCTTGTCCTCAGTGTACAGAGCCCTGCTTGTCCTCAGTGTACAGAGCCCTGCTTGTCCTAGGTGTACAGTGCCCTGCTTGTCCTCAGTGTACAGAGCCCTGCTTGTCCTCAGTGTACAGAGCCCTGCTTGTCCTCAGTGTAGAGAGCCCTGCTTGTCCTCAGTGTACAGAGCCCTGCTTATCAACCCTCACTTTCTGTATTTGGACTCCTCACAGAGACACACAGGCAATAGCTGCAGGGACAATATATATATATATATATATATATATATATATATATATATATATATATATATATATTTTAACCAATGTATATTACAAATATACTGTACATATAATGGTATTATCTACATTATATAAAAAGCTTTTCTTGATGACATGTACACTTTAAGTTGTGGTAGACCCAGCGGTACCCATTGTAGTACTGGCCCTGGTTACTATTATGGGGTTACTTTTATGACACTGTTATGGAGGTATTTTTGCAGTGACGTATAATGGTACTGTTTCTGCGACAGTCATGAGGTTACTTTTATGAAACTGTTATGGGGGGTACATTTTGACGCCTGTATTTTGCTCTAATATGGGGATCATTTGGCCATTCTACTATGGACCTTATGTCAAATACAATGGCACTATACTTAGGCAAGTGTGATGCCATTTTGTCAGCAAACGTATCTTATTGTGTTTTACACTGTATTTATTTTGTGTTATTATGTTGCTGTATGTTGCGTTTCCATTGTTACAGAAAGCTTTAGTATAGACTTGTATGGGATGAGTGAGTCCTGCTGAGAGTCTATAGGAGACCGATGGCATCTGGTATGAGTTTTCTTCTAAACGTGGGGCTGAGGGCTCGTGAGTTATAGTCCTACAGTCTATGACATAGAAATAATAAACAGAGAAGTATAACAAGATGTACATTAAAGACCCATAAGTGTGTGAGGAATAATAAATATCTCATTACTACGTTGTGTTTTCATGGTCTGACGCTCCTGTCTATGAGATTATGACAACACTTCCTGTCCTACGTATTGGCAGCTCAGCAGAACACCAGGAGAAATCGTGGCAGATCAGAACCAAGCTGAATCAAAAAATAAATAATAAAAAATTCAAAAAATAAATAAATTATAATAAAAAAGCCAACAATAAATAGATAAATAAAGCCAAACATTTTAGAAAATCCATAAAAAAATAATAAAAGTCTGGCAGTTTCTGAGTTTGACGCGTTTCGAGTGTAAAGCTCTTACTCGTAAGATAAAGATTGTTTTCACATAAGGCTGCATTTTCTTATGATAGACGGGCTATGAGAAGAATCCCATGGGAATCTGTCACTGGGAAATCTGCTATATAACTGTTAGAACAGTTACGTAGCACTGGTGTATATATATTCTGATCCCATAGTGATAGCAGAAGCTGTATACAGATAGAGCTAGAGGGGAGGTGTATTATTCCTATATATCCTGATCCCATAGTGATAGCAACAGCAGTATACATATAGAGCTAGAGGGGAGGTGTATAATTACTATATATCCTGATCCCATAGTGATAGCAGCAGTATAGAGATAGACCTAGATGGGAGGTGCATGAATACTATATCCTGATCCCATAGAGATAGCAGCAGCAGTATACAGATAGTACTGGGAGAGGAGGTGTATGCAACTATATATACTGATCCCATAGTGATAGCAGCAGCAGTATACAGACAGAGCTGGTGGAAAGTTGTATAACTATCAAATATCCTGATACCATAGAGATAGCAGCAGCAATATACAGATAGAGCTGGGGGGAGGTGCATAAGTACTAAAGATCCTGATCCCATAGAGATAACTGCAGCAGTATACAGATAGAGATGGGAAGGGAGGTGTACAACTACTAACGATCCTAAACCCATATAGATAACAGCAGCAGTATAAAGATAGAGCTGGAGGTAATGAATACAACTACTATATATCCTGATCTCATATAGATAGCAGCAGTATACTGATAGAGCTGTAGGGGAGATGTCTAACCTTCTATATATACATTGATCCCATAGAGATAGCAGCAGCAGTATACATATAGAGCTGGAGGGGAGGTGAATAACTACTATGTATCCTGATCCCATGGAGATAGCAGCAGAAGTATACATATAGAGCTGGAGGGGATGTGTATAAACTTCTATATATACACTGATCCCATAGAGATAGCAGCAGCAGTATACATATAGAGCTGGAGGGGAGGTGAATAACTACTATATATACTGATCCCATAGAGATAGCAGCAGAAGTATAGAAATAGAGCTGGAGGGGAGGTGTATAACAACTATATACAGTATCCTGATCCCATAGAGATAGCAGCAGTATACAGATAAAACTGGAAGGTCACATGTATAACTGTTGTATAACCTGATCCCATAGAGATAGCAGCAGTATACAGATATGGGTGAGGAGGGGTCTGTGAGCTAATAGAAGGGGATCTGGTAGGTGAGAATCTTGTAGTTCACTAGAAGTCAGCTAATCCAGTACAGACTTCCTTTTTGACACATTACATGAATGTAACTAGTGATCACATGACCCCGTTACAGTAACGAACGCATAGATGCAGCTGTGCTGGCATAAAACAAATGGCAATGTGCAACTGGTGACGGTGAGTGTGCATAATATGGGCAAAAGAATTAATAGAAAAAATAAACCCGGAGTACTTCTTTAAAATGTTATTTTCATGATGAATTTTTTTCCTTCGTTTTCTGCATTCATGAAGTGCTGCGTAGTCTGTTTTAATTGCTAGTCGTGGAAAGATCCGGTGTGGCCTTAGGGGTTCGATTCAATATTAAATTCACACCGCGCAGCTTAGGATGATGCTTGACTAACACCTGATCAATTATTTATGAAACAACGTTAACAACGCCAACGCTATACAATATGGACTTGGAAGGGGGGGAAAAAAAAGTTCCATATAGTTGGCCCGTAAGACTTTTGTAGCACTTGATATTTTCAACCTCTATTATACATGACGCAAAGCCCATCGGGTAAGTGGCACATTTATTCTTCCCAGAAACAATAATGAACTTTGTAACGAGATCAAGGACCAAGACTTGTTAAACCTTCGAAGGATCACGTCAGATCTACTTACATGAGGAAACAAATTCCACGGGAAAAAAAACAAAACTTTAATTTAGGACAATTTTTTTTTATTCTTATTTTTCAGCTTTTTTTTAAATTTATTTTTATTTTTTTCAAAAACATCATTCGCTAAAACCATTCCTGACCGTGGGTCTGTAAAAGTTTCCATGTCATGCGTAAGTCCCTTTAGAGCTTAATCCTATTTTTAATAGGAAATGTTATTTGGTGATATTGATACGCAGATAATACCCCGAGTCTTTGTCAATGCCCCTCTTGGGTAAAGAAGTTACACTTCCCCACATGTCTTGGAAGCGGATGGCGTCCCACATTGATGACATCATACTGACTCAACGCTGATCATTCTCATAGGCTACCAGATGTCTTTGGATCATAAAAAACTCCAGCACGCTGTGTTTTTATTTTTTCTATTTTTTTACTTTATATTTTAGTTATTTTTTTGTTATTTTTATTTTTATTTTATTTATTTTTGGCTTTTTTGTAACTACACCCTTATTTAAATCTTGGACCCTGGAAACATGTTTCATAAAGAAAGAGACAAAACTAAATATCCCAGACTTGTGGTTGTAAATTTCTTGGAAGAAAAAAAAAAATAAAAAATTCTATAAGCCATGTGTACGGCAACTGAAGATCTGGATTTATCGGGTAACCTAATATTCCATACTGTGCTTGTAGAATACTGGGCAAGTGGAATTCTGGATATTGTTCTCATTTGTTACAGTGTTTCTTTTGTGCTTGAAATTTGGAATTGTTACATTTCAATATACTTAGGTGTTAGGTTGTAGCAAGCAAAAGTAAGAGTTTTTTTTTCTATTTTTAAAGAGCGATTCATAAATATTTGAATTTTTTTTCAAAATCTGAGTTGTTAAAAAGATTGCATATTTTTATATGAAACTTCATATGCTTTCTTTTTATACTAATTATTGTTATTTATTATTCTTACAATTAAAATATATATCTATACATTTTATTTTATATTAAAGGGGTACTCCATTTGAAATATCTGATGCCCTATCCAAAGGATAGGGGATAAGATGTTAGATTGTGGGGATCCCGCCGCTGGAAACCCCCGTGATCTCCGGGCCGGCAGCGGTGGCATCTTGAAGTTGAAAGCTTGCAGCTTCCGCGTTTGTGACGTCATGCCCCGCCCTCTCCATTCATGTCTATGGGAGGGTGCGTGATGGCTGATACATAGCTGCCACGCCTCCTCCCATAGACGTGAATGGAGGGGGCGTGGCGGCTTGCATTGCCCCGTACACTGAATGACAGCGATGGGACCCCTGCGATATAACATCTTAACCCCTATCCCTTGGATAGGGGATAAGATGTTTCGAGAGGAGTACCCCTTTAACCATATTCTAAATGATATGCTATGTTTTATTTTCGTGATTTGTTATTCATGTTGTAATTTTGTTTATAATTTCTTTTTTGGCAAATATTTTATTTTAGCTTAAGCATATTCTAAATCATATGCGATGTTATATTATTGTTTTCTATTATTTTGTTGATTTTTTTAAAATATTTTTTTATATTTTATTTTATACCAAGCATAATTTAAATGCTATGTTATGTTATTGTCATTCATTATTTTGTTCATTATTATCTTTTTTTTTTTTTTGTTAAATATTTTATTTTTTATTAAGTATATTCTAAATGATATGTTAGACAACCAAACTTAACAGAAGAAAAGAAACAAATCTTTCTGTCCATTATTAATTTGCAGTTAAAGGGGTACTCCGGCCCTAAGACATCTTATCCCCTATGCAAAGGATAGGGGATAAGATGTCTGACGGGGGACAGGTCACGATGCCGCCCCCGTGTGACGTCACCCACAACTAGAGATGAGCGAACTTACAGTAAGTTCGATTCATCACAAACTTCTCGGCTCGGCAGTTGATGGCTTTTCCTGCATAAATTAGTTCAGCTTTCAGGTGCTCCCGTGGGCTGGAAAAGGTGGATACAGTCCTAGGAGACTCTTTCCTAGGAATGTATCCACCTTTTCCAGCCCACCGGAGCACCAGAAAGCTGAACTAATTTATGCAGGAAAAGTCAGCAACCGCCGAGCCGAGAAGATCGTGACGAATCGAATTTACTGTAAGTTCGCTCATCTCTACCCACAACCCACGCTATGCAAGTCTATGGGAGGGGGCGTGACAGCCGTCCAGCAGACCCCTCCCATAGACTTGCATAGCGGGGGCGTGGTGTGACATCACACAGGGGCGGAGTTGTGATGTCACGATACTCCGGCCCCTTGGTCGGCACCCGGTAGTTTGTGAGCTGGCAGCGTGGCGTGCAGCTCAAAGAGGTGGGTGCCGAATGAAAGATTGCAGGGGTCCCCAGCGGCGGGACCACCACGGTCAGACATCTTATCCCCTATACATAATATGTCTCAGGGTCGGAGTACCCCTTTAAAGGGGTTATCCAGGAATAGAAATACAGAGCTAATTTTTGTTGTTCAAAAAACAGTTCCATGTCTGTCCACAGGTTCTGTGTGGTCAGCTTGGCTCCATTCCCTTCAATTGAACTGAACCACACCCAACCTGGAGACAGACGGGGAGCGTTTTTTTTACAGAAATCAACCAGGGGTTCACCAGTTTTGTATACCCAGTCAAAAAAGGTTAATAATTTTTGCTTATTCTCTCTCTACCAGATATACCCCCCCCCCTTTTGCGTTCCAACTTCCTGCGTATATTCTTAGGCTGTGTTCACACTGCGGAACATTCCAGACGAACATCCCGCTGGCAGATTTTGAATTTCCACTGCGGAAATTCATCTGTGTGCGCGGTGCAGCAGAATCCCGTGAAAAAAACTATGGGACTTTGCTGCAACGGAATTTTCAAGCTAAATTTTTCCGCCCAATTCCGCTAGGAAATTCTGCCATGTGAACATAGCCTTATTATCTTATCTACCAAAAATGAGAAGTAGAATCAATCAATTAAAATGTGGATAAATAAACACTATATTTGAGGCCAATGATGCACTCGTCTTACCCCATTTTTACAGGCTTTCCATTTTTCCTTCATTAAAAGCAACTTGGTCTCGTATTCGGGTCTTGGATGCTCCTATAGATTAAAACAGAACAAAAGAAGAACTATATTAGTTTTCATCCACTTTTCTTTTGTCAACGTCAAACACGACCAGCAGAGGACAATACACCGAGGCACAATTGAGAACATGTGTCTTTTATATATATTTTTTTTATTTTTTTCAACCATAGGACACGATTCAACACAATCACTAGAATTGGAGGGACCAAACACGTAAGGACACGCAAAGGTCTAACAAAAGGGAAACAGGTCAAACCTTTATACGCTCCTTGGTGCATATTCGATGATGAAAAGGGAGAAAAGACACATTATAAATACACGCCAAACAGAAAAAAAAAAGTTATAGTATTTTCTTTTCATTGAAATCACAGAAATATCTGAACCTCATAAATTAATTGTAAATAAATGACTGCATTTTATGTAACCTGTTCCTATATTGTGCATTAATGAGTAAACAGTACCACCCATGAGTAGAGATGAGCAAATCGATTCAACAGAAGTCTTTTCCCCAAAAAATTTATTCATTCCCAATATTTTTAGGACTTGTTTTGGGCGATTAGAAAAGAAGCAGGGACTCCTGTCAAAGGCAGGAGTTCCTGTTTCTGTACACATAGCTGTGGAGCTTACAATTCTAAATGTATGCTTCACTTCTCATTGAGTGTACAGAAGCAGGAACTTCTGCCTTTGACAGGAGTCCCTGCTTCTATATATACTTTAATGTAGCATTCCATGCAAATAGTGTATTGTGCCAAAAAAAAGTATGTACAGGAACAAGGACTCCTATTAAAGGGATACTCTGCCCCTATACATCTTATCCCCTATCCAAAGGATAGGGAATAAGATGTTTGATCGTGGGGGTCCCGCCGCTAGGGACCCCTGCGATCTAGGCTGCGGCATTTGGTGCACGGAGCGAACTTTGCTCCATGACGGATGACTGGCGATGCGGGGCGGAGGCTCGTGACATCACGGCCACGCCCCCTCAATGAAAGTCTATAAACTTGTATTGAGGGGGCGTGGCCGTGACGTCACGAGCCTTCGGCTTTGCACCCGATGTTTTAAACTAATGACAGGTGCAACAGGGAGATCGCGGGGGTCCCCAGCAGCGGGTCCCCCGTGATCAGACATCTTATCCCCTATCCTTTGGATAAGGGATAAGATGTCTAGGTGTGGAGTACCCCTTTAGGGTGCGTTCCCACAGGGCGTATACGCAGCGTTTTGGAGCCGGGGCCGCGTGTCACAGACACACTGGCACATGGCCCCGCCTCCAAAACTCACTACACACATAGGGCTGCCGCCGGAGAGCCCTGTGTGTATAGTGAGCAAGGGATACGCAGTGTATTTCCCGCTGCTGCCGTAAAATTTGCGCAGCGTCAAATACGCTGCGTATACGCCCTGTGGGAACGCACCCTAAAAGGAAAAAATTCCTGAGCTGTATGCATTGGGGCTTACACTCACTACATTCACGAATGTGTGTGACTACTTGGAGGCACAGTAATAAGCTATGCTGTATGCATTGCCGCTTACTCAATACATGCGCAGGGCCAACTGCTCTGCCCCTGGGCCAGTGATTGTTAACTGAGCAGTGAGGCAAACAGTGTATGCTTCACTGCTCACTGAGTGTACAGGAGCAGGAATTCCTGCTTTTGACAGGAGTCCCTGCTCCAGTATATATTGTCCATAACATCCTATACTGATAGTGTAATGTGCCACAGAAGGTATGTACAGGCACAGGAACTCCTGTGAAAGTCAAGAGCCCCTGCTCCTTTACCCTGAGCCATGTGCATCACTACATTTGCCAATATGTGCGGCTGCACGGAGGTATGTGGCAATACTGTATGTGTCACGGCTTACTCTACATTTGTTGGGTTGGGTGCTCTTTACCCGACCCAGCCAATGTCTACAGACAAATCCAAAATAGATCTGATAGCTGATTCAAGTAAATCTACCCGGTACAAAGAGATTTGCACATCTTAACCCCTGAACTTTCCTCTAGGCAAAAAAATGTCCACAAGTCACAGGAATGTCACAATTTTACCATAAACAATATTTGACTAAAGCTGGCCATTGACATAATATAATGGTCGACTAAAATTAACCAAGTTTGGCGCGTTTTGCGAAACTTTGCCGTAAGTGTGATTGAAAATGCGATTGACATTGGTACCCAATGACAATAGGGATTGATAGAATTAGATAACCTCTCCAACATTATTGTGTCTCCAAAGATAAGTGGCTACAACATGTCTGGTATCCACATAAGTTCTTCTTCCCTATAGAAGGTTTTGCTTGCTTTATTGGTGACACAATAAAATTCCTCAAAATAGCCGTCCTTTAGTACATTCTGATTGGAGATCATTTAACAGCATAACAGGAACAAACCAACATGTTTAATGCTTAGTACAAAGCATTGGTTTGTTCCAGCTATGCTGTTAAATTATCACTGACCATCCCCCAAAAAAACTCCTATTTTTGGGATTTTAATGGGCTACCGATAAAGCAAGCTAAACCTTCTATAAGGATGAAGGACTTAAGTGGATACCAATTACTTATACAGCCACTTATCTTTGGAGACACATAAAAGGTTGCATAGGTTTTAACCCATTATGGAGTGCTGGTCTAGATTTGCCACAGATGATAATTTGGACTTGAGTTCCATGCATCTGAAAGTTGAGTTGTCTACTTTTTCCCTTGCGTTTAAATAAATGGAACATTTTCCAATGAAGGCTTTGCCATTAAAGGGGTACTCTGTCCCTAGACATCTTAGCCCCCATCTCAGCTGCAGCAGCTGCGGCACCCCAAACTTCGCTCCGTTCTGGATGACTGGCAATGCCAGGTGGAGGCTTGTGACGTCATGGCCATGCCCCCTCAATGCAAGTCTATGGGAGGGGGCGTGACAGCCATCACGCCCCCTCCCATAGACTTGCATTGAGGGGGCTTGGCCATGACGTCACGAGCAGGACATGGCCATGACGTCGTGAGCCTCCGGCGCTGCACCTGACACTCTAAAATGAATGCCGGGGGCAGCAGGGAGATCCCCTGCTGGGGGCCCCCGCGATTAGACATTTTATACCTTATCCATTGGAAGGGGATAAGATGTCTAGGGGTGGAGTACACCTTTAAGGTATAGAATGAATGGGTCCCTCCCCCAACATTTGCATGTTTGCTGTCTGGTACCCCTATTGATTTGAATGGGAAGGTGCCCAGACATTCTTAGCATTGATGGGATCCAAGCATATCTACTGTATGTGACTTTTATGACTTGTTATAAAAGTCTATCATAGGCCCTTTAATTAGTATATACTTGACTAGGTAGCTTGGTCAAGATGTGAAAAGATGAAGATAATTTGAGAGAATGAGCATGACCTGAAAAGTATCTAGAATGGAGAACGTTATTAAAAGTATGGGCCAAGCCTCCATTCACCTATCGAGTTTGGTACAATGAAGTCAGGCCATGCAATAAGACTCTTGGAGGGGGAGACCTAGCTCTGGTTGTTCTTATCTCCTTTCTTAAGAACCTGTGTAGAACCTTAAAAAGATCTATAGTCCAACCAACCAATGGGTGGGAATTGGCTTTGGGTCACAAAGGAGAAACAAGTATCAAGTACCAAAGCAAGGCACCATAAGGGGACTCCATATTTCCATAGAAGCCCCCTCTTTTATGCCTCCCACAGATTATTGATAATGACAGGAGAGAGTTTTGCTTCAATCTACTGTATTTTGAAGGACTTATCACCCCTATGAATGCCATGAGGAAGATTATAGGAGTCATTAAAGGGTTTCGAGGTAAAGTAAGGCAAACCATTGCATTATACTACATGGTGACAATATAGCACTGCAATGGGGACTTGCAGGAGCAGATGATTTGCCTCTGCAAGTTACCTACCATCCGAGTTAGCATATCCTGTAGTAGAAATGCAAAGATGTTACATTATGAAAGAACAGAAAGACACGTTAATACCCCGTTGTATGACATAATATTGGCTTCTCCATAATGGTGACTTTTCACCTGGACCATGATGTTTCCATATGAAAGGAACATAACATTCTATTGTAGCTTGTTTTCTGCTCATAAATAAGGGAATAGTCCTTTTCGCAGAGGTCCCGGGGCACTGTAGCATGTGCGTCTTTAATAATTGATCATTGTAAACAAAAGCTCATTCAGAACACATTAATATTAAGGTAAAGCTAAAACCTTATAAAATATCACATGGGTTTGCATAACCTGATTAAAGGTACAATAATGACCATGTCAATAACATTATACCCATAATGTTGTGTAATATACTTACCCTTCATAGACAGTAGTTTCCTATTAGTTGTTCCCACCAGTTTTGTTGGGATCTGGGAACAATTCAACATGTATGGGGTGTTGTCAGCTACTCTTTTAGTTGAGTGGGACCATACTGGACAGACTTATCTTCCAAGAACATAATCGTGTAGAACAATTTTTGATACTCATGATAATTAGAGATGAGCGAATTTTTGAAAAAATTGATTCGGCCGATTCGCTGAGTTTTCAAAAAAGAATTGTTTTGTGGCGAATCGCTATTAAAAATGGCTTTTCTGGCCTACAGAGAGCCTTATTAGGGGTGTAGAACACTTTGCCTTGTTGTAACACGCAAAGGGTGTGTGCTGGGTCAGTGAAATACTACTGTTATTCAGTATAACATGCAGATCAGAGGAGTCGCTTTTAGAATCACTGTCGCAGAGTGGCACAATGGAGTCTGGAGGTGGCATCAGTATGAAGAGACCATATAGTGGCTGAATGACACAGCCTGGAGGTGGCAGAAGCATGAGGAGACCATATAGTGGCTGAATGACACAGCCTGGAGGTGGCAGCAGCATGAGGAGAACATATAGTGGCAGTATGAAACAGCTTGGAGCTGGCATCAGCATGAGGAGAACATATGGTGGCAGTATGAGACAGCTTAGAGCTAGCATCAGCATGAGGAGAAAATATGGTGGCAGAATGAGACAGCCTGGAGCTGGTATCAGCATGTGGAGAACATATGGTGGCATTATGATATGGTGGCATTATGAGACAGGTTGGAGCTGGCATTAGCATGAGGAGAACATATGGTGGCAGAATGAGACAGTCTGGAGGTAGCAGCAGCAGCATCAGGAATCCTGAAAGTGTCCCGGTGCGGTGGGTGGCAATACCAGTACCCGGTGACGAAGGTGGGTGAAAAAACAGGAGAACTTGGCATCAGATGTGTGGCATCAGGCGGGTGGCAGGATCAGAATAGTAGCTGAGGCAAGTAAGCAGAAGAAAACAGTCTCTTTTGTAAAAGTGTTAGTGTGAACAAATAAGTATTGAGGGTATGCATTACGTAAAACTTAACTTTTAATATTATGCTCAGGATAAAATATATGGAACCAATTTTTTTTTTTATCAAAGTTGTGCAAAAAACACCATGTGCCACCTACACCACCTAGTATTGATGTGATGCAAAGACCTCTAAAAGGTGGAAGGGATCAATATATGGCCTATTGTAACCTATGGGGGTAAAAACTTCCCCTGTAAGGCCCTAATCTCGCATTATTAATTTCCTTCTTGGTAAGTGTTACTCGCCCTAAAAAGGGCAGCCCCACACAGGAACCTATCCCTATTTCCACCTGCAAACACTGCCATTTCCCAGGGTTTTTAGGTGGAAATAGGTATTGGTTCTTGTGTGCGGCCGCCCTTTTTAAGATGGGTAACACTTTTCTCGAAAAGGTGGAAGGGAACAACTCATTGTCCATTGTAGCAGGTGAGGGTAAAAACTTTCTCTGTAAGGCCCTACTCTCGCATTATTAATTCCCTTATTGGCAAGTGTTACTCGCCCTAAAAAGGGTAGCCCCACACAGGAAATGCTCTGTATTTCCACCTACAAATCGTGAGAAATGGCAGTGTTTGTAGATGGAAATAGGGAGAGGTTCCTGTGTGGGGCTGCCCTTTTTAGGGCGAGCAACACTTGCCAAGAAGGGAATTAATAATACCAGAGTAGGGCCTTACAGGAGAAGTTTTTACCCCCACCGGTTACAATGGACCATATGTTGTTCCCTTCCACCTTTTAGAGGTCTTTGCATCACATCAATACTTGGTGGTGTAGGTGGCACATGGTGTTTTTTGCACACCTTTCCTTTTGTTTGATTTAAAAAATAATTGGGGTACATATATTTTATCCTAAGAATATTATTAAAAGTTAAGTTTTACATAATGCATATCCTCAATACTTACTTAAGGTTTGAGGCGGAACAATGTCTGTAACTGGGGAGCAGCACCTTAAATATGTTTTGCACTATCCATATTTGTGAAATGTTGGTGTGGCACCATGGTCAATCTACTCTGATGCATCAGGCATTGGTGGGTGGAATTCCTGGCTGATTCATGCCTGATTCATCTTCATAAAGGTCAGTCTCTCCACATTCTTTGTGGACAGATGAGTTCTCCTTGGGGTTACAATGGCCCCCGCTGCACTAAACACCAGCTCTGATGGCACACTACTGGCCAGGCAGGACAGCTTTTACAGGGCATACTCAAGTTTGGCTGCCCAGAAGTACAGCGGATCTTCAAGGTGTGTTGGCATGGGCATGTCAAGGTATGCCACCACCTGCTGGTTCAGGTCCTGCTCCATGTCTACCTGCTGCTGATGAGTTGCTTCACTATTCAGGTGAAGAAAGCTACTCATCAGCGACTGTAGACTCAGGCTGCTGCTGATGGAGCTGGTACTGCTCCTGCTACCCCACCCCTCCCCAGCAGCCATGGCAGTGGAAGGTGACTGCAGGGGGCCCCCCGAGTCAGACCTGCGAGAGGATGGATGATGGCGTACATAGGCATCGGCCAACTGACTACGTAGGATCTCTCTGTAGTAGGTCAGTTTGTCCTCCCTCTCAGTGGGTGTAAAAAAGGCCGCCATTTTGTGCCAGTAGCGAGGGTCCAATAAGGTGGAGGGCCAGAAGTCATCCTGCTGCCGAATGGTGATGATTCGGTGGTCACTACGCAATAAAGTGAGAATGCAACGAGTCATTTGTGCAAGTGACTCGGAGGGACTCCCTGCCTCCATATCCACTGCATACTGCCACATTGTGTCTGGATCCTCTGTTTCACCTTCCTCATAACACTCTAGCTCCTCTAGCTGCTGCTCCTGCTCCTCCTCTTCTGTCAGATGACTAGAAAACCTGCCCATCTTGGGAAACCTAAACTATGCTCCACTGTCCCCCTCCTCCCCCCTCAGTTCAGCCCCCACAGGGCTCATGTAGCCGTGAGATGTAGGCGCCACATCTTCAGTGCCCTGACCCGCCATCGTTTCCAACAAGTGTTGTAGTAGATGAGACAGTGGAATGGCATTGTTCATCCTGCATTCCTGGCGACTGACTAATAATGTGGCTTCCTCAAAGGGCCTAAGCAAACGGCAGGTGTCACATATGAGCTGCCACTGGTTGACATTGAAGTTACACAGGGGAGTCCCTCTATCCGCTTGGATCATCAAGAAACGGTGATGGCTTTTATCTGTTTGTATAGTTGGTGCAATATATGGAGGGTGGAACTCCAATGTGTGGAAACGTTGCAAATCAGACTATGTTCGGGGATGCCATTCTGACGATGACGCTCAAGGAGGGTGTGCTTTGCGGTGTACGAGTGGCTGAAGGCCATGCAAAGTTTCCTTCCCATTGTTAGGATGTCTTGCAGATGGGGGGAACACTTAAGGAACCGCTTGACAACCAGATTGAACATATGTGCCATGCAGGGCACATGTCTCAGGCTTCCTTGTTGCATCGCAGACAAGATGTTCTTCCCTCTGTCGGTCACCATGGTTCACATTTCCAGTTTTCGTGGAGTAAGCCATGCTCTGATTTCTTGATGAATGACTTTTAGCAGTTCCTCCCCTGTGTGACTCAGTTCGCCCAGGCAAACCATGTGAAGAACCGTGTGACACTGCCGTGCTCTGCCCACATGGTATGCTGGAGGGGCACTGACACTTGGATGAGGATGAGGAGGCAGAGTCGCACACTGTCGCAGGACCAACGGCCTCAGAACGTGTAGGCGGAAGCGGTGTGACCTGTCCAAGTTGCTGTTGCGGCTGTGCAGGAACCACATTCACCAGTGGGCTGTAAAGGACTTTTATTTTCCCTGACCGTAGTTACAGCTCCACACGTCGGCGCTGACGTGCACTTTGGTACACACCGGCAGGCTCAAGGACTGGACCACCTTCAGCTGCACAAAATTGTGCAGGACTGGTACTGCCTTCTTCACAAAGAAATGATGGCTTGGGACTCTCCACAAGCCATCAGTTCTCTGAAAGGTGAAGAGTCCACCACTTGAAAAGGAAGGGACTGCAGCACCAGCAACTTGGACAGGAGCACATTCAGCTTCTGTGTCGTTGGATGAGTGGGCGCATACTGTTGTCTCTTGGACATGGCTTCGCCGATGGATTGCTGGCGAAATGACTGACTTGAAGTAGGAGGGGCAGGAGCATCTGGAGCGACAGAAGATAGGTATGACACACAGCTCCCTTCGGCTGAGGTGGTGGAGCTTTGACTTGCTGAAATAGGGAGCGGCATGCCACTGGGTGATGCAGCAGGCTGGACCACCACATCAGAGGCACAGTTCTCCCAGGCCACTTTATGGTGACGCTGTATATGTTGACACAGGGCCGTGGTGCCAAGGGACCCTGGCCACGTTTCACCTTCTTCTGACACATCTTACATGTGGCTATGTGAACCTCCTCCAGATGCTTGATGAAAAACTGCCACACCGCCGAGTAGCTGATTTTCCCACCAATAGTCCGAACTGATTGACTGCTGCTGCCGCTGACTCCAGGAAGGTTCCACTACCTCCCGGGAAGGTAGGCTGCCGCAAAGCAGGTGGTCTACCCTGGGCATGTTTGGCTACAGACTTTCCACTTCTGCCACAATGTTGACTGCCAACCATACTACCACCTTGCTGGCTCAGCTGCTTCCTCATGGGCAACCTGCAACCCTCTTCTCCTGATGATGATGAAGCCCCTTCTGCACCCGGCTCCCAATTGCTATCGGCTTCATCATCATCATCATCAAGTTGTGTCTGCACGTCAGTGATGTCCTCCTCAGGTTCCTCAAAAGTGTCTGCTTCAGGAGCCTGAACGCTAGCAAAACCACATCCCATGCCACTCTCCCCATCACTACTTGCCCGCCTAGTGGAGGAAGTGGCGGATGTCTCCTCCACTACTTGGCTGGGCAGTAGCTGCTGACTGACCTCTATTAGATTGTCCTCACTAAATAGTTGAACTGAACCCACAGCATAAGATACTTCTGTGGGGGAGGGAACAGCATAGGACAGAGGCAATGGGAGGACAGGGACTGCTCCCGGGCCATGCCAACTGAGGGTTGTGTCTGAAGAACCCACCAACTGTTGACTGGGTGTGTCAGATGTAACTTGTGATAAAGTGGATGACCGTGTTAACCAATCGATAACGGCAGATGGGTTGCGGGTCGAGACACGACCGGTAGCTGATCCCGGGAGCTCAAGCCTCTCGCAGCGACTCCTGCTGCCACTCGTCCCTAATCTGCTGCGACCTCTGCCTGATGAATTTTAGGCCTCTGCCACTTCATCTGTGCACGTCCTGGCCCTTCTCTGCCTGACATACTTAGTGCGTATATGAGGGGAGTACAATACGCTTCACTACGCTTAAAACAATATTTGTCTAGAACAGCAGCAGGTGTGTACTTTTGGCTGGCCTTTCACAGTATCTAGGCCCTTAAGACATTAACAGGAACAAAACAGTACACCAGATGTACGTATGAGGTATGCACTTATGAGGGGAGGACAATACGGGCCAGTACGCTTAAAACAGTATTTGTCTACAACACCAGCCGGTAAGTACTTTTGCCTAGCCTTTCACAGTATCTATGCCTTTAAGACTTTAACAGGATTAAAATGGTACACCACTTAGATGTACATATGTGGTATGCACTTATGAGGGGAGGACAATGCGCTCCAGTACGCTTAAAACTGTATTTGTCTACAATACCAGCAGGTGTGTACTTTTGGCTGGCCTTTCACAGTATCTAGGCCCTTAAGACTTTAACAGGAACAAAATGGTACACCACTTAGATGTACACACAGTTTACACATAATAGAGGACAATGCGCTTTTAGTGCTCTGCTTACCCTAACTGGCTGGTTACTATTAGCTTTTAAGTTTAAGTTAAGTGTAAACACCAGTGCTGCAGCACACAGTCGCTGTGTACTACACCCAAAATTGCACTTTCTCTCTCAAGCTCACTCCCTTCCCTATCAGTGCTGCTAGGCTAGATTTGGGCTTGAGATGAATCACTGCTGTAAAAAAGCTTTTCTGTGCAACACACTGCTCTCTGTCCCTCTCTGCAATAGAACAATGATGTGACTGGGGGTGAATCGCTGCTGTAAAAATGCTTTTCTGTGCAACACACACTGCTGTCTGTCCCTCTCTCTTTGCAATAAAAGGCTGAAGTGACTGGCTGCAAGATGGCTGCCGATTATATAGGGCTGTGACATCACAGGGGGTACTGGCTGCTGATAGGCTGCATGCTGCATGTGATTAAGGGTCATCTCACCTACCCTTGTTCCCGCCTTCCCAGGATTCCTTGCCCCATGTCCTTACATGTGGTTCCGCCATTTTAGATGCCCTGGAGCCTGAACCACACCAAATGGAGTTTAATGAAGCAATTCGCGCAATTGAATCGCGGCGATATTCACATTCTAATTTTTCCTGAAATTCGTAACGAATTCGGATTTGTCGGATTCCATTCGCTCATCCCTAATGATAATCGCTCATAGAAATTGGATCACATTTTTGACCCACCATACTGAGACCTTCACCAATCTTGGTGAATATCTGGAGGGTGGATAATTTATCTTGATTTGGTTGCATTATTTCTGGCCAAATGCTTCATCTGCCCCCACCTTCCACCCTCAAAAGAATTAAAGTAAGTTCTCATGCTGGGTTCAAATAAATAATTAAATCCATATACTTATCTGCAGCAATCCCCTTCCACCACTCTTCCAACAGTGCTTGGTGCCCACTACACATCAATAAGGAGGGGCAGACCTTATGAGATTCAGTTTGGGAGATTTCATTTGTCGAATCTCTTACAGGGGAAGTTCGGCGTTAGACATCTTATCCCCTATCCAAAGGATAGGGAATAAGATGTCTGATTGCAGGAGTCCTGCCGTTGGGACCCCATCGATCTCGGTGCAGCCCCCGGCATTCTGTGCCCGGCGCTGCTCCCAACACCGAGACGTGATGTCACGCCACGTCCCCTCCCATATACATGAATCAAGAGGGTGTGGTGTGACATAACGAGGTGGCGTGGCTGTGACGTCACATCAGGTCTCCGGAGCAGCAGCCAGGTGAAGAGCACCCCACACATGAGGTATGATAAGTACAATGGTGGTGTATAGCATCATCACTTACCTCCAGGGGCCATAGACAGTGTAAACTGTTTACTATACAAGAGATGGGACTCCTGTCAAAAAGACAGGTTTCCTGTCTTCTATTTATTTTATTTGCCTCTCTACACTTGGGTGTCATGGTAATTACATACTGTTTTGTTCCAAACTCAATCACTAATCACTACTCATCTCTTCCTGGTGACATTTCGATATAAGGAGATACCCGCTTGTGAGGAGAAGAGACTAGGCACCATCGTAACAGTGGCAGTGGAAGATCGTCGCAGGTGAGCTAAGATTTGATTATTTTTTTTAGATCATCCAGAGCACTTTTAAACCTAACATTAAATGGAGGGTCTAGACCTTTAACACTTAAAGGGGTACTCCGGTGGAACACAGAACTCTCTGCTGACATCACAAGCACAGTGCTCTTTGCTGCCATCTCTGTCCATTTTAAGAACTGTCCAAAGTAGGAGAAAATCCCCATAGCAAACATGCTGCTCTGGACAGTTCCTAAAATGGACAGAGATGTCAGCAGAAAGCACTGTGCTCGTGATATCAGCAGAGAGCTCTGTGTTCCAAAAAGAAAATAATTTCCTCTGTAGTTTACAGCAGCTAATAAGTACTGGAAAGATTAAGATTTTTTAATAGAAGTAAATTACAAATCTGTTTAACTTTCTGGCACCAGTTGATTCAAAAGAAAAAAGTTTTCCACCGGAGTACCCCTTTAAGATCTGCTGAGCCAACAGTGCAAAATGATGGGATGAACCCTAATTTTTAATGAAGACATGAGTTTGATATATGTAGAGAATTTAAAATTATTAGCTAGAGATTCACCTGTTAGTCAAAATAGATAATTGCTACAAAGAGTGATTCTTGCTTTGGTGGACTCAAGGCATCTAATTTCAATGGAATTTGTGTAACCTTGCATTTCTCCTGTAGAAATTGAGCAAATACTGCCAGGTTCCCACAGCTTATTACAGTAAGATCCAGTAGTCCCAAACAGGGACTGTCCAAAGTGAATACCTTTAAAGAGCTGTTTTTTGGGTCAAATATTGTTGAGCACAATGAGTATTTTTACCGTGAATATCGTCACTTTGCGATTTTGTGAATATTTAGAATGTAGTGATATCTTTTTAAGAGCCGAGGCAAGTGCTCTCTATCACTCAAAGTGCAAGAAAAAGTTCAAACGTGTCACACAAAAAAAAGTGCACAAAGGATGCAGTCTATCGATAAGCCCTTCTCCGACAGGAGAGAGGCCCCCCAACAAACCTACCCTTCACCTCCGGGCCAAAAGGCACCTGCAAGGACACAGGTTCGATGCCCCTTTTTGCCGAAAATGCTCCTGGCTTCCACCTAGGATTTAACCAAGGTATCAGCCGAGGAGCCGTATACTGATGGCATCTCGACCGAAGCCAAGATGCCCAGGGGTTGCAGGGATGTGAGGAACCTAATGGCCACACACACCTCTCCTAGACCGCCAGGAGGGACATCCAGAAGGGCTACCGCATCCTGACAATCCTGTGTACAAACAAAACATGCAAAAGTGACACAGTGACATACAAAAATAATAGATAAGTGGAGATATATATCAGTCCGGATCTATAAAAAATTTCCCTGATCCTAGCCAAAAGGCCGGGATACCAAGGGTGAGTGCCAAAGGTGAAGAGTATATGGTGCAGTGCGTTCACCCAGTGAGCTATAACACCCAGTGAGTTTCAGCACCTCAAGGGTCACCACTCCCCGAGGCACAAAAGTACCTCGGCTTTACACCCCCCAACCTCATGGCGAGACCCGGAGGAAACAGGTCACATCAGGGCAGCCGTTGAGCTGGTTACGTGGCACCAGCCCCAGTACACCTGCCCCCTCCATGCAGCACCCATCCCAACCAGCCCCACACCAGCGTGTTTCTCCACCGGCATTGAACTGATAAGAACAGATACTACACTTGATCTTAGCCAAAAGGCCGAGAAGCGACATATTTAGAATATAGTGATATATATTAGTAATGACGAATTTTAGTTTTTTATGCAAATATTCGTGAATATCAGCACTTCCAGAGGACACTGATCCCTCCCCTTTTAGGTGAATGATATAATCGAGCATGCGCACTTTATGAATTTTCGCATGGAAAAAAAAAAAGAGAACGAACATAGTGAATATGCGAATTACCTGAACATAGGAAGAATATTCATCCATATATTCGCAAAATATCGCGAATTCGAATATGGCCCCTGCTTGAGCGGCAGGGGCCATATTCGAATTTGCTATATTTTGCGAATATATGGATGAATATTCTCTAGAAACAAAATCAGACCAAGTAAGGCTTTTGCTCTACATTGACTTGATATTCCCAGATCTGAAATATGAGAAAGTTCTGCAAATGTAGAGAAAATATAGAATTTTGTGCTCATAAAGCTTGAGAACCTTTCCTGATATTGTTTACATAATGGGCACCAGATTAATAGGGGACGAGGATTAGATCTACTTGACCTCAATGAACTTCCAATATGGTTCGAAATATTTGTCTTATGATAGATCATTGTAAAATAACACAGTGATGGGAACGGCTGTATGGACCCTTTCACAGCCGCTATATTGGAGTAACTTTAAAGGGGTACTCTGGTGGAAAACTTTTTTTATTTTTTATTTTAAATCAACTGGTCCCAGAAAGTTAAACAGATTTGTAAATTACTTCTATTAAAAAAATCTTAATCCTTCCAGTTCTTATTAGCTGCTGAATACTACAGAGGAAATTACTTTCTTTTTGCAACACAGAGCTCTCTGCTGACATCACGAGCACAGTGCTCTCTGCTGACATCTCTGTCCATTTTAAGAATTGTCCAGAGTAGGAGAAAATCCCCATAGTAAATATAGGCTGTCCTAAAATGGACAGAGATGTCAGCAGAGAGCACTGTGCTCGTAATGTCAGCAGAGAGCTCTGTGTTCCAAAAAGAAAATAATTTCCTCTGTGGTATTCAGCAGTTAATAAGTACTGGAAGGATTATGATTTTTTAAAAGAAGTAATTTACAAATCTGTTTAACTTTCTGGCACCAGTTGATTAAAAAATAAAAATAAAAGGTTTCCGCTGGAGTACCCCTTTAATGGCTATAGACTGCCAGTTCTCATAAAGAATTTAATCAATAAGAGTTCCAGACCCTTTAAATAAATGTGAAAAAAGTGGAAACCTGACAAATCACCAAGAATGGGGAAGGTTGACTGATTTCCTATCCTCAGTTTGTTTTACTACAAACAGTGCCACACCAGTCCATAGGCTGGGTGTGGTATTGCACATTAGCCCGAGTCAGTTTGCTGGTGATGAGCTTCAATACCAGTCATAACCCATGGAGAATAGAGGCACTGTTTCTGGGGGAAAAAAAATATAGACAACCCCTTTAATTTTTGCTACATGTACACAAAAATGTAAAGGGTACTCCAGTGGAAAATTTTTTAATTTTTTTTCCCCAAATCAACTGGTGCCAGAAAGATTTGTAAATTACTTCTATAAAAAAATCGTAATCCTTCCAGTACTTATCAGCTGCGGTATACTACAGAGGAAGTTGTATTTCTTTCTGGAGTTCTTTTCTGTCTGGCCACAGTGTTCTCTGCTGACACCTCTGTCCATGTCAGGAACTGTACAGAGCAGGATTGGTTTGCTACAGGGATTTGCTTCTACTCTGGACAGTTCCTGATACGGACAGAGGTGTCAGCAGAGAGCACTGTGGTCAGACAGAAAACAAGTACAGAAACATGAGAACTTCCTGTGGAGCATAGAGCAGCTGATAAGTACTGGAAGGATAAAGATTTTTTAATAGAAGTCATTTACAAATCTGTTTAACTTTCTGGCACCAGTTGATTTGAAGAAAAAAAAATGTTTTCCAGTGGAGTACCCCTTTAATCAGGTTTTTAGTCTTTTTATTGGCTTAAAAATTGCAGCATATGCTTTTATTAGTGAATAATGTACAGGTGCCTGCCTTGTGCTCACCTGTTTTAAATCATGTGGCAGGCATGGGTTTGCAGCCATATTGATTGCAATTACTAAGGTTGCCTACATTTCTAATGACTCCGATGGCAATTAAAGGGGTACTCCACTGGAAAACAATTTATTTTAAATCAACTGGTGCCAGAAAGTTAAACAGATTTGTAAATAACTTCTGTTAAATAATCCCAATCCTTCCAGCACTTATCAGCTGCTGTATAATACAGAGGAAATTTCAGGGACTGTCCAGAGTAGGAGAAAATCCCCATAGTAAATTTATCCTGCTCTGGACAGTTCCTGACATGGACAGAGGTGTCAGCAGAGAGCACTGTGGTCAGGCAGAAAGGAATTAAAAAAGAAAAGAACTTCCTGTGAACTTCCTATTATACAGCAGCTAAAAAGTACTAGAAGGATTGGGATTTTTTAATAGAAGTAATTTACAAATCTGTATAACTTTCTGGCACCAGTTGATTTAAAAGAAAATGTTTTTCAGTGGAGTACCCCTTTAAACACATTTTGACATGAGGGGAAATTGATTTGACCTATAATCACAATTGAGGTGTTTTATGGAGATTGCAAGTCTTTAGGCTGTGTTCACATGTTGAATTCTTACTACACTTACACAATCTTTTACAGCATTTTGACTGTCTATGCTGTGTTTTTCCAAAATTGCAGTATAAATAACAAATGTTTACCCTGATTTGCACAATTGTGGTAAAATAGCAACATTTTTTTCACAATTTGGGGAATATCATGCAAAAATAAAAACCCACAGTAAAAAGGCAGTGATAGAACACAGCCTCAAGGGAGGGACATAAGTGCTAAATATCCTGATCCCATAGAGGTAACAGCAGCAGTATATAGATAGTGCTGGAGGGGAAGTGTATAACTACTATATATACTGATCAACTAGAGAAAGCAGCAGCAGTATACAGGTAGAAGTGGGAGGGAAGGTGTATATTCTGATCCCATAGAGATAGCAGCAGCAGTATACAGATAGAAGTGGAAGGGAAGGTGTATATTCTGATCCCATAGAGATAGCAGCAGCAGTATACAGATAGAGCTGGAGGGGAAGTGTATAACTACTATATATACTGATCAACTAGAGATAGCAGCAGCAGTATACAGATAGAGCTGGTGGGGAGGTGTATAAATACTATATATCCTGATCTCATAAAGACAGCAGCAGTATACAGATAGAGCTGGGAGGGGAAGGAAGGGGTATGGGAGCTAGCAGGAGGGGATCTTCCTGAAGTTTACAGGATATCAGCTGACCTAAGTGATATCCTGCCTTGGCCAGTGATTGGCTGAGCGGCAGTCAGGAAGAGGATAGCAGCTAGGGACCAAAGCGGGACACCCAAGGCACCATGGGAATGCTGTAGGTAAAGGGTTGTTTTTATGTACGTTGTTAAGTGGGAAAAGTCATTATTTTTCAGTTCTGTACCAACCTTTCTGGATTATCAGACGCCGGACTGAACCAGTTTTACTGTATTTGTATGTGAACAGTTTATAGTAACTTATGTTTTTTATGTTTTAAACTAAATTTCTTAAGCATTTTCTGTATTAGCCGCACATCTTCATGACCTCGAAAAAAAAATCTACAAAAATAACAGCGACGGGTTGTAACAAAATTCTGTAGGAGGACGAAGCTGTAACAAATTCTGCAAGTCTCTGAGGCCGTTTTGTTTTGCAGAGATTACAAGTTGCACTAGGGAGCATGTAAGAAGTTTTCCATTAAAGTCATTAACATAGGGGCCCCTGAGGCCGTGAGTTCACATCTCCGTCCTCCAGCACATTGTCCCGGCCTCCACTCTGAGTCACTGACACTCATTTGTCATAAAGAAGCCTTTGTCGCCTCCTAGGTTCCATCCAGGGCATCTTCAATCTCTTATATAACGTATGTGTCAGGGATAAGAAATACTGTGTGGAAGTAGAAAAAGGTCATCTACGTGCCGGCACTCAGGTGTCCAGAGGAATCTCACAACCGGATCATGGAAGTGAATTAAGGTTCAGGTTTATTGATATAAAACAGCAATAACGCGTTTCGGGGTATACAAAATTGATACAGTACACCAAATAAATGGGCTTTTTATACACACACTGATGGAAAATCAAAATGGTGGCAGGGTCAAGGGTCAAAGTAACAAGCACTAGTGTTGCTCGCGAATATTCGCAATTCGAATATTATTCGCGAATATCGCATATTCGCGAATTCGCGAATTTCGCGAATATATCGCTATATATTCGTAATTACGGATATTCGTTTTTTTTTTTTTTTTTTTTCTTCACAGTACACATCACAGTGATCACCCCTCCCTGCTTCCAGCTTGCGTGGTGTAAAGAAGTCTGTAATACTACTGTGTAAGACTGGCGTGCGTAAATTCGCATATGCGAAAATTAGCATATGCGACTTTTCGCATATGCGAAGTTTCGCATATGCTAATTTTGTATATGCTAATATTCACATATGTTGATTTTCGCATACGCGAATATTCGCATATGCGAAAATAAAACGATAATATAACGAATATGCGAATATTCGCGAATATTTGACGAATATTCGTCCATATATTCGCGAATATTCGCGAATTCGAATATGTCCTATGCCGCTCAACACTAACAAGCACAAAGATATGGGTATAAAAGGACAGATAGAGCCAATAACCTTACATTAGTATATGATAGACTAGCTGTACATAGATAAATACTGTTGCAATAAGCTAAGAAAATCTCTGTAAAGGAAAACTGTCCGCTTTCTCCCCCCGCACTAACCAGTGGTACTGGCTGGTAGTGCAGGGGACGCTGATCAGTTTGGTCCTTACCGCACCGTTCTGCCATAATCTTCTATTTTCGGTATATGCTAATGAGGTGCTAACTGGCATCGGCCGGGCTAACTGGCACTCTGACGTCAGTGGCGCCTACTGCAGCGCCGCCCAGCTCGTCAATATTCCTTTGCTCCGCCTCTCCCTCTTCTCCCTGCTCAGTAATGAAGAGAGAGGGGAGGAATATTGACGAGCTGGGCGGTGCTGCGGCAGGCGGCACTGACATCAGAGTGCCAGTTAGCACTTCATCAGCATATACCGAAAATAGAAGATTACGGCCGAAAGGCGCGGCGAATCCGGGCACGGTAAGCATGAAACTGATCAGCGTCCCCCGCATCAGCCAGTACCGCTGGTTAGTGCGGGGGGAGAAAGCTGACAGTTTTCCTTTACTATGTTGCAGAAAGTTAAACTTTTTCTTTTCACGGGAGAATATACACGGAGAATATGCGCAGAGAATATGCGCATCAAGCCTCCTTTCTACCTTCACACGGAAAAGAAAACGTTTCACTTTCTGCAACATATTAAATAGACTTTCTTAGCTAATTGCAACAGTATTTATCTATGTACATCTACATTTATAATGTAGGTTATTGGCTCTATCTGTCATTTTATACCCATATCTTTGTGCTTGTTACTTTGACCCTTCACCCTGCCACCATTTGGATTTTCCATCAGTGTGTGGTGTACAGTATCAATCTGTCAATCTGAAGAAGGGGTTTGTATACCCCAAAACGCGTTATTGCTGTTTTATCCCAATAAACCTGAACCTTAATTCACTTCCATGTTCCTGTTGTGAGATTCCTCTGGACACCTGAGCGCCGGCACGAAGATCACCTTTTTCTTGCCTTATCTAGGGATATGAAGTAAGCAAGGTAGCTATAGAAGGTGAAGTGGTCACAGCTCATACCCAGATCCTGGTGTCTAAAGGGGGGGCGCTGTTGCCTCTTTTGCCATATATCTATTAGATTTTGTGTTGAGGCTTTTAAGGGGTACTCCGCTGCCCCAGCGTTTGGAACATTTTGTTCGAACGCTTGGAGCAGGTGGTGGGGTCGTAATGTCATGCCAATGCCCCATCGTGATGTCACACCACACCCCCTCAATGCAAGTCTATGGTAGGGGGCGTGGCTGCCACCACGCCCCCTCCCATAGACTTGCATTGAGGGGGGTCATGACATCACAAGGGGGCATTGCCATGATGTCACGACCCCCGCCATGTTTCGGACAGGCATGTCCTTAGTCAGGGTCATGACTAATGACAAGCCTGTCCGAAACGCGTAAGCTGTTACGCTCTGCTTGTATTTTATTTCTATGCTTTTACTCGCTACCTGGTGCCGGACATAATTTTCTACTCCATGTAATGAGGATCTAGACTTTGCTGCAAGGGGCTACCGGGTTGCTACCTCTGAGAGTGGTCCCGGAGTGGATGGCGGCTGGCCCAGTGGACCAGGAGACCCCACGAGCACCACACCAAAGGGTCAAGCAGAGATATGTCCGGGTACAGGCAGAGGTATTGGGATGGCAGGATGGTAAAGTGGTCAGAGATGGGCATATGGGTTGTGGCAGCCAGCTCAGGTTCGTGGTCAACAGTCCATGTCGTACACAAGAGAAGCAATATAATACAGGGGATCAGGCAAAGTATGCAGAGCTGCACAAACAGGTTTGTCAGGGGTCAAGACCTGGGAAAAAAAAGTGTAGGAACTCACCCAAGACTTCCACTCAAAAGCTGGTCCTGCAGGACTCTTGCTAATGGGAATGGTGTTCCTGCTGTGGAAAAAGTGCAGGAACTCAGTTCCCACACGTTCCTGTAGGACTTGAGTCCTGAGGTTTGGGTTATACACAGAAACAGACCTCAGCACAACACCTTCGCTGTGGAACACTGGGGAACCTAAAATGACTCAGGCGGAAATATCAGGCAAAGTCCCTGGTCTATCCCCGCTCTCCACCATCTAACCCTGATCTCACCCTGATCTCCTCGCCTGATGAATTTTGGGTCCATCCTACAGGCAACACTAGGGAACGGGGCAGCAGGAGCTCAGGGGAAGAGGAAAAATGGCTGCATGTGCTGGTGAGTAGTAGGCATGTCTGCTGGGGGTAGGGTTGCCACCTTTCTTGAAAAAAATAAAATAAAAAATGCATAATTAATTATATATGCGTGACATCGCAGGATACGCATATGCGGGGGAAATTTTGTCCTATTCTGACCCCTATAACTTTTTTTATTTCTCCTTATATGGGCCTGTATGAGGGCTCATTTTTTTGCGCAGCGATCTGTAGTTTTTAACAGTATAATTTGTTTTGAGGTGATCGCTTTTTTTTTAAATTAAATTCGGGAGTTGCAGTTAGAACTAACTCCAACTCCCAGCATGTCCTGATACAGCCTGTGGCTCAGCAGCTGCCCCAGATTAAAACTACAACTCCCAGCATGTTGGACTATATAGTAGAATAGTATAGGTCAGTGTTTCCCAACCAGAGGTGTCTCCAGCTGTTGCAAAACTACAACTCCCAGCATGTTGGACTATATACTGGTATATAGTATAGGTCAGTGTTTACCAGCCAGGGGTGCCTCCAGCTGTTGCAAAACTGCAACTTTCAGCATGTTAGTAGTATATAGTATAGGTCAGTGTTTCCCAACCAGGGGTGCCTCCAGCTGCTCCAAAACTACACCTCCCAGCATGTTAGTAGTATATAGTACAGCTCAGTGTTTCCCAACCAGGGGCGCCTCCAGCTGTTGCAAAACTACAACTCCCAGCATGTTAGTAGTATATAGTATAGGTCAGTGTTTCCCAACCGGGGGTGCCTCCAGCTATTGCAAAACTACAACTCCCAGCATGCCCGGACAGCCGTTGGCTGTCCGGGCATGCTGGGAGTTGTAGTTTTGCAACAGCTGGAGGCGCTCTGGTTGGGAAACACTGGTATAGTATATGGTGCAACATTCCGGGAGTTGGGGGATTGGTTGGATAAATACCGGCCATTGAGTTGCCAGTATTTTAATACATAAATACCGGCAGGGTGTCCAAAATGCTCCATGGAATCTGCCATAAAGCACATACACTGCTGCACTATAGAGGCAACACAGGAAGAAAATGTATGTATAAAATATATATATATATATATATATATATATATATATATATATATGTATTATAATAAAAAATATATGTTATATCATTCTTAAATCTAATTCATGGGACTATGATTCAGACGCGATGGCGCTTGATGACTTTGCAGATTGTACTCAATGTAATGGAATAAGGCCCCACATGAAACCTCCAGGAGAACCCAGTGTAGGAATCTTTTCCTAAGGAATAATATTATAAATCATTCATAAAATAAAGTAAAACTTACTTCTTCCTCTTCTAATCCCGTCAGATCCCAGAAGTAGCTGAGCCGCATCTGTAGGCGTTTCCAGTGCTCCAGGAATAGAGTGGCTGAAAAATAACATCAGGATCAGATAAATCGCAAAGATCTTAGAAAATCTATTTAGGGGCAAAAGGGCTTTTTGACTTGGCTTTACAGGGGTTGTCCAGTATTGGAAAATGATACTTCCTCTTTAGCGAAAACAGCGCCACTCTTGTACACAGGTTGTGTGTAGTAATGTCGTGTGCAGTTCAGTCTTATTCACTTCAATGGAGCTGAGCTGCAATACCAGACACAACCTGTTGACAGGAGTGGTGCTGTTTTTCCAACTGTTTCCGCCTTTTAGTTTGGACTTAAAGTGGTACTCCGGTGGAAAACATTTTTTTTTTTTTTTTTTTTATCAACTGGTGCCAGAAAGTTAAACAGATTCATAAATTACTTCTATTAAAAAATCTTAATCCTTCCAGTACTTATTAGCTGCTGAATACTACAGAGGAAATTCTTTTCTTTTTGGAACACAGAGCTCTCTGCTGACATCATGACCACAGTGCTCTCTGCTGACATCTCTGACATCTCTGTCCTCACTCCTAGGTGGCAGAACAATCCATCCCACTCCCAGCCGCCTCTACCAACCAATGCCCCGTACAACCATCAGTGCAATCGCCAGAATATCCACTGAGAAGGTCCTGCTCCCCACCATCTTATACGATGGCACTGCTCCCCTCTCGCCAATACTGTTCTACTACACACTGCCTTGGCTGCTGCACTCCTCGCAGCATCCGGACAGCTGCGCAACGCTCTCCCACAGTGAATAGTGCAGCCACCCGCCGCGCTGCAATAACCTGCAACAAAGTAAAAAATATCTACCCACGGCCGCACTAGCTGCACACCGCATGCATTATGCTTATGTCAGCTGCCCTCTGATATCACGAAGCACAGCTGACTACCACTGACTAGTGTTGAGCGGCATAGGCCATATTCGAATTCGCAAATATTCGCGAATATATGGACGAATAGTCATCATGTATTCGCGAATATTCGCATATTCGTAATATCCTCGATATATTTTCGCATATGCTAATATTCATCTATACGAAAATTAGCATTTGCATCCATTAACATTAACAAAAAAGTTTGCATATGCATACAAGAATGTTCGCATAGGCGCAAATGTTTGTATACAAATGTTCGCATATGCGAAATTTCGCTTAATTTAATGAATGTATGTGCTAATTTTCGCGCATGTAAATTTTCGCATGTGTGAATATTTGCATATACGAAAATATATCGCGAATATTACGGAAATGCGAATATTCGCGAATATATGACGGATATTCGTCCATATATTCGCGAATATTTGCGAATTCGAATATGGCCTATGCCGCTCAACACTACTGTCAATAGGCTGATCACAGAGTGGCGATCAGTTGTGACAAGATCTGACACTAAGGCCGGGTTCACACTACGGAATTTCCGGTCGGAATACCTGCCGCTGACATTAGGTTGTGTGCAATGTTCAGCGGAATCCCATTGCCATTACGGTGTGGATTCAAGGCTGTGGTGCCATTAATGATCAAGGTGTAGTATAAAGTTCATGACGCCAGGGCACTGTTAACCTTCACGGTCCAAGGATGAGATAACTTCTCCTAGGACAGATTATTAGCAGCCCAAGCGGACATGAGAGATTCAACTTGACTGACTGACTGACTGAAGATGTGATTTTCCCCAAGAGCTTTGTTTACCGCCAGGCCTTGACAATCACCTGTGCTCCAGGGTTTTCTTGAGATTAGCATCGCTGTCGTATTTAGAGATTTTCTTCTTCCCAGGCTTCTCCTCACTCTGTTCCTCTCACACTCTCTTCCTGACTAGAACTGAACAGGTCCAGACTCAGACCCAGACTACACTTGACTCCTTACTAGACTGCACTGAACTGCAGCTCTTCACTGAACTCTCCTCCCCCTACACTACATAAGGCTATGTTTGGGGGTCTCCCATTGGGCACCAGGGTCACCTGGTGCCAATCCCCCAAAAGTACAGGGCATAAATTAATACATAGCATGACACAAAAATGTATCACAGTATAACAGGTCAGACAGTGGAGCAGTGGGCTCAAGATATAGACAGCAGAGATGCCAGAGGCAATCTTTAGCCCACAGGACAGCCTTTGGTGCTTGGACACCACAAACTTTCTCTGCAGCACCGCCACAGGATAAATGAGGTATTACACACTGTTCTTTCAAATCAATCTGTTTTCAGGTCCTCCATTGGACGAGACACCCTTTGTCATTGATCTTCACTTTAACCAAGAAATAAGGTTCCTGAACTGAGGACCTCCTTTATGAATCGGGTGTTTTACATTGCCTATCTTCGGTATAAGCTATCATTGTCTAAAGCCAGCACCCGCCATTTCCCACCGATCAGCTGTTCGGGCATATACAGAATGAAGGACTGGAACCAGTTGGCTCTACTCATTGGGGGATATTTATCAAATCCTGTCCAGAGAAAAAGTTTCCCAGTTTCCCATAGCAACCAATCAGATCGCTACTTTCATTTTCCAGAGGCCTTTTCAAAAATGAAAGAAGCGATCTGATTGGTTGCTATGGGCAACTCAGCAGCTTTTCCTCTGGACAGGTTTTGGTAAATACCCCCCATTGTGTTGTAATAGTGCCAGTTCCCATTCACAGATGAAGAGCCACTACACAATGAAGTTGAGATTGGCGGTGATGCCGGTTGTCAGCACCCGCCGGTCAGACATTGACGGCCTATCCTGTTGAAAGGCTATTGATGTAAAAGCCCCTAGGACTTTCCTAATAGGATAACCAGTATGACTATGAGTTTTGTAAACTGGAGAACGTATTGTCCTATAAGATAAAAGCCGTAATCTGATTGGTTTACAGTCTCCCATTTCTCTAGTTATTCCCCTTCCTTTTCAGCGTTCGGTGTGGTGAGTTATGTACAGCGTTGCTATAGTAACACGTGTACGCCTCCACTCTGAATTGTATTTTAGGGTTAATTGTCCTTGCACTGGAGCGAGGGGCCGTAGTCGCGCTGAATATGATTGCTGACAGATGCTTTAACTTATTCATTACTTAATTACCGCCTACGTTTTAAGAACATCTAACATTACCGGCCGGGGGTAAACATTTGGATCATATGATTTTTCCGTCTTACTGACATATTCTACGGTAGGTTCTCCCATGGGAAACTCTCCTAAAAACATAACCTGAATGAGACTGCTCAGAAGTGGAAGGGGCAGCCTGGAATTAGGTTTTATTGTCTTTTCGCCCAAAAATGAGTGCCCCTCCTGACGATAGCTTGGAAAGGAAAAAAGATGTTCTGCAGCGGCGCTGCCCTTCTGAGATCAAGTATAGCCTATAGTCTGATATGGTAAAAAGTATTCACATTTTTTGTGCATACATTTGAAATAGACAAGCAAGACACGTTTTGGGGTTATGGTACCCCTTTCTCAATTGCAGGTAAAAGGCTGTCTACTGTTTTACCTGCAATTGAGAAAGGGGTAACATAACCCCGAAACGCGTCTTGCTTTTCTGTTTCAAATGTATGCACAATAAATGTGAATACTTTTTACCATATCGGACTATATCCTATACTTGATCTCAGTAGGGTAGCGCCGCTGCAGAACATCTTTTTTCGTTTCCAAGCTACAATTCTCTTGTTGCTCACCACCGGAGGTGTTCGGCCAAGTGTCTACAGGCTGCAGCCCGAGATCGACCGTCCCAAGAATCCACCAGGTGAGCGCACATCACACGGGGGTAAAAGTGGGCAATTGCACCCACAGAATCACACGAGGCGCTGTCCTCTCCTTGTTTTCTCTCTCCTTCTTTTACCTCCTGACGATAGGCTGTGTCTGGTATTGCAACTTATCTTTAGTCAGTAAAAGGGGCCAGACAGAGCCAAAGGACCAATTCACATCAACAGATGAGGGTCCTGAGCAGGGGACTGAGAAAGCTATAAAACTGACAGCTAGTTTTTTTTTTAAAGGGGTACTCCACTGCTCAGCGTTTGGATCAAACTGTTCCAAACGCTGGAGCCGGCATCGGGAGCTCGTGACATCATAGCCCCGTCTCCTCATGGTGTCACGCCCCACCCCCTCTAAGCAAGTCTATGGGAGGGGGCGTGACAGCCGTCACATCCCCTCCCGTAGACTTGTATTGAGGGGGTGGGGCTTGATGTCATGAGGGGACGGGTGTCACGAGCTCCCGACCCCGCCTCTAGCGCTTGAAACAGTTTGTTCCAAACGCTAAGCAGCGGAATACCCCTTTAAGTGTCCCATGTGTATGTGTTTTTAAAGGGGGGATTATTTTTTGTTGTATTTTTTGATTTATTGTAATAAAATGTATACGTATTTTTTATACAACTTCGACTTTGTGTTTAAAATTGGTAAGATTTTGTAGGTTGAATATAAAACTGCTTCCTATTGTAAATGGAACATAATAAATTATTTAAAGGGGTACTCCGCTGCTCAGCGTTTGGAACAAACTGTTCAGAACGCTGGCTCAGGGAGCTCGTGATGGCATAGCCCCGCCCCCTCTTGACATCACACCCCACCCCCTCAATGTAAGTCTATGGGAGGGGGCGTGACATCCGTCACGCCCCCTCCCATAGACTTGCATTGAGGGGGCGGGGTGTGACATCATGAGGGGGCAGGTCTATGACGTCACGAGCTCCCGCCGCCGGCTCCAGCATTCGGAACAGTTTGTTCCAAACACTGAGCAGCGAAGTACCCCTTTAAAGGGGTTGTGCGCTGTCCTACCTTTCGGAGCTCCGCTCGCAGCGTCTGGAAGTTCATTACTCCGAACTCTGTGTGCGGGCTTCCGTGTTCACGGCCACCCCCTCGTGACGTCACGCTTGGCCCCTTGTGACGTCACGCCTGCCCCCTCAACTAAAGTCTATGGGAAGGGGGCGTGACAGCGATCGCGCCCCCCTCCCCTAGACTTACGTTGAAGGGGCGAGCGTGACGTCAAGAGGGGCCGGGCATGACGTCACGAGGGGGCAGCCTCGAACACGGAAGCCCGCACACAGCGTTCGGAGTAATGAACTTCCGGACACTGCGAGCGGAGCTCCGAAAGGTAGGACAACGCACAACCCCTTTAATGGGGTTATTCAGTGTTTTGTAAAAAATAATATTGTACCGGGGGCGGGGGAGAGGGGTTCCCTGGTCTTTTCTGTCTGCAGCCCTTGTTGATGAACCTTCCCACTCAACCAAAAAGTGATGTCCTATCTTGGCCAGGCGATTGGCTGAGCCGGCAGGTCCTGCAACAGGAAGCAGTAAGAAGAGAGAAGATCGGACAAAATCAAACAGGACTGCAGGGGATCCGGACCAGGTAAGTATATTTTTATTTTCCCTATTTTCTCCCCACCTCAACACCATATTATTATAATTTTTTTTTTTTTTTTTTTTTTTTTTAATTTTTTTAAAGAAAACTCCCCCTCTAAGTCTAAAAAGATGGGGAACATATACAATCAGATATGAAACCCCAATATGAGCATGACGCCATTATCACAGCCTCTTAACCAGCTCCCTATGACTTCAAAGAAAAAGGAAAGTAATTAGGGTTAAAGGGCCCTTTAATGCGTCCCCCTCCCCCACCCTTCACATGAGAATAAGTCAATGGACCATAGACCACATATTGTGGTAAGTAATAATATATGACACTTTCTCTGCAATCCTTGTTGACTAGGGATGGGTAAGACTAGCTGCTTCTGCTCTTACAAGCACAATGGGGGTGTCAATCACCGTACAGTATCTCCGATATAAGGGGACAGGAAAAAGAATGTATTGTAACTTAATGCTCATTCTCTTCCATTCACGGCAGCTTATTTCCTTACAGACCCTCGAAATGGTTTATCTAGTTCGAGTGGCTTTTAAAATAATTATTTTACAAACTTACTGGGTCATAACAGATGTAGCAGTGCTGGATTTGACATTTAAAGAAGCACTGAAGTTTTTTTTTTTTTTGTTTATTGCACATGACGCACACTCACCATCCCTACCCCTGCAACTCCATTTGTTTCAATGCATTTCATTACTGTAGCTGGGTCAGGTGATCACCAGTTTGACCCACCGAAAATCACAGTGCTTAATGTGTCAGAGGAAGCCAGCTTACTTTCTGTCAACCTCCTGCTTGCTCACAAACCCTTCCCCTCCCAGCTCTATCTGTATACTGCTGCTATATCTCTATGGGATCAGGATGGACATATAGTAGTTATACACCTTCCCTCCAAGCTCTATCTGTATACTGATACTGCTATCTCTATGACATCAGGATATATATAGTAGATATACATCTCTTGGTCAGCTCTATCCGTACACTGCTGCTGCTATCTCTATGGGATCAGGATATATAGTAGTTACAGTATATACCTCCCCTCCAGCTCTATCTGTATACTGCTGCTGCTATGTCTATGAAATGTAAATATACAGTAGTTATACACCTCTTCTCCCAGCTCTATCTATATATTGCTGCTGCTATCTCTATGGGATCAGGATATATAGTAGTTATACACCTCCCCTTCAGCTCCATCTGTATACTGCTGCTGCATCCGCTATGGGATCAGGATATATAGTAGTTATACCCTCCCCCTTTCAGCTCTATCTGTATACTGCTACTGCTATCTCTATGGGAGCAGAATATATAGTGGCTATAGACCTCCCCCCCCCCAGCTCTATCTGTATACTGCTGTGATTGTGATTATATGTTTAATCACTTTCGCCTTATGACAATTTTTCTCTAAAAACGTGCATTGAATAAGAAAATGTGTCAAAATACACTTAATGTGAAGTAACCCCAACCCACTTATGAGTTTAATCATTTTCTGGATGGATGAACTCCAGCACCAGCAGCCTAGTTGACCAGGTGCAGTGATAAAACTCCATCAGCCAGAGGATTCATGGGTAATATTGGCACCATTGGGAAATAATTGCAGTGATGGAATGGCACTTAAAGGGGTACTCCCGTGGAAAACTTTTTATTTATATTTTTTAATCAACTGGTGCCAGAAAGTTAAACAGATTTGTAAATTACTTCTATAAAAAAATCTTAATCCTTCCAGTATTTTTTAGGGGCTATATACTACAGAGGAAATGCTTATCTTTTTAGATTTCTCTGATGTCATGACCACAGTGCTCTCTGCTGACCTCTGCTGTCCCTTTTAGGAACTATCCAGAGCAGCATATGTTTGCTATGAGGATTTTCTCCTGCTCTGGACAGTTCTTAACATGGGCAGCAGAGGTCAGCAGAGAGCACTGTGGTCATGACATCAGAGAAATCTAAAAAGATAAGCATTTCCTCTGTAGTATACAGCCCCTAAAAAATACTGGAAGGATTAGATACATTCCTGGAACAAAATAAGATTAATGCTTATGAAGAAATATAAAATCTCATCCCTTCCCCAATATCGCGCCACACCCCTACCCCTTATTTCCCTGGTTGAACTTGATGGACATATGTCTTTTTTCGACCGTACTAACTATGATTAAGATTTTTTAATAGAAGTAATTTACAAATCTGTTTAACTTTCTGGCACAAGTTGATTTAAAAAAAAAAAAAGTTTTCCACAGGAGTACCCCTTTAAGATGGAGCTAACCCCGTTCCTGCCACATCAACTAAAACAGGCAAGCACAAGGCATACACAAGAACCTCTACATTATTCTATAATGATAGCCTTTTTTGCACCAAATAAGCAATATATATAGTGCTCCTTTAAAGCATTATTACTTACAATGTACAAATGTAGCAGAGCTGAAAGTGCTATTTCTTAGTTTATTACTTACAGTATAATCGCTCACTGAGGGTAATATAATGCCCTAAACTTGCATGCAATCCAATAAAAACTGTGATATCACAACAACTTTGCTAGAAATAGGGAAAACTAATACAAAGTGTTCCGCCTAGGCTGGGGCTTGAGGAGACAGAGCATAAGACAGAATTCACAGGCCCCGCCCCTGACAGAGCATGAGACAGAATTCACAGGCACCGCCCCTGAGGTCCCAGAAATGAATTGTTTGTAGGTTTACTTACCCCAGAGGGCCATGAAGACAGAGAAGAAGACAGTGGCCGGGTTGTCGAATAAATGACTGGCACGGGCCGTAGCGCAGGCGGTGCTCAAATTCCAATAGTCACATGACTTGTCGCACAGCGGGCACATTGTGAATGTGTCTTCTTCATTGCACATTTCTTTGCTATATAAGAGAGAAAAACAGATCTGATTAAAAGTTTTCATAGTAGAAACACTAATGTATCCAATAACAGCGACACTTTAAATCACAGGTTTCATATGGTATTGCAGCTCAGCCCATTCAAGTGAACTGAACGGCAATACCAGATACAGCCTATGGACAAATGTGGCGCTATTTCTGGTTTATCTTTTTTTTTTTTTTTTTTTGTAACCTCATACAATTTCTTTATTGGTGCTTTCCAGGACTTCAGGGCTATGTTTACATGATAGAGCCTCGTATTTCTGCCACAGATTTTTAGTTTGATATGCCCTGGATCCACATGGGGATTAATCTACATGGGACCATCAGTGAGGTTACAACTCATGGCAACCACATCAATCAGGTGACTGAAGGGGCTGCAGCGCTCCACTGAGTGCTATGGACTTTCCACTTTTTACCAGGTACAGCGCCATACAGTTTGTAGTGGCTGCACCTGGTACTGCAGCTTAATTCCATTCGCTTGAAGCCACAGCTAGGGGCACTAAATAGCTTACTTTATAGGATAGTGGTTTAAAAACTTTGGACCTCCAGGTGTTCTGCAACATTTGGAGGTCCAGAGTTTGGAGACCTAGGGTATAATGTATACAATGTATGCATTAAGCTGAATAGAGGTAATTAAGCAGTATGTAGAAAACGCTGTAGCTCCCCTAGTGGTGACTGCAAACAGAACACATTATTTAATATAACGTCATATTAAGTAAAGAAGAATATTTGATGTTCAGATATATATATATGAGTGGGTATTTACTTGAAAGATTTGTTAAAAAAACAAACAAAACCAATATATATATATATATATATATATATATATATATATATATATATATATAGCATTTATTTATTCTGGTCAATGGAAGGGGTGGGAGGACATTTCGAAAACATCTTACCTAGGAACATCGGTGTCAACCGTCACACATCCATATAGAAACACTATGATCCCAACTACAGAGGCAGGAATAAGTAGCCACGTATATAGACCAAGCCAGGCGAAATATAATCCAATTTTTTCTCCAAAATACTTTCTGGAATAAGCAGACAGTTAAAAACACAAGTACAACTCAAATATTTCTCAATTTAAAAATTTGAAGAAAAAAAATGACACAATTCTAACATTTTTGAAACAAACAAGATGTGCTTTAACTGCAGACTGTCAGCTTTAATTTGAGGGTATTTACATCCAAATCAGGTGAACGGTGTAGGAATTACAACAGTTTGCATGTGCCTCCCACTTGTTAAGGGACCAAAAGTAATGGGACAATTGGCTTCTCACCATGGCCAGGTGTGTGTTATTCCCTCATTATCCCAATTACAATGAGCAGATAATAGGTCCAGAGTTCATTTCAAGTGTGCTATTTGCATTTGGAATCTGTTGCTGTCAACTCTCAAGATGAGATCCACAGAGTCAGTGAAGTGAAGCCATCATTAGGCTGTAAAAACAAAACAAACCCATCAGAGAGATAGCCAAAACATTAGGCGTGGCCAAAACAACTGTTTGGAACATTCTTAAAAAGAAGGAATGCACCGGGGAGCTCAGCAACACCAAAAGACCCAGAAGACCAAGGAAAACAACTGTGGAGGATGACCGAAGAATTCTTTCCCTGGTGAAGAAACCCCCTTCACAATAGTTGGCCAGATCAAGAACACTCTCCAGGAGGTAGGTTTATATGTGTCAAAGTCAACAATCAAGAGAAGATTTCACCAGAGTGGAAACCATTGGTGAGCCTCAAAAACAGGAAGGCCAGATTAGAGTTTGCCAAATGATATGTAAAAAGCCTTCACAGTTCTGGAACAACATCCTATGGACAGAGGAGACCAAGATCAACTTGTACCAGAGGGAAGAGAAGAGTATGGAGAAAGGAACATGATCCTAAGCATACACCTCATCACGCAACCAAAGAGTTTATTAAGGGAAAGAAGTGGAATATTATGTAATGGCCAAGTCAATCACCTGACCTGAATCCGATTGAGCATGCATTTCACTTTCTGAAGACAAAACTGAAGGGAAAATGTAGGAACTGAAGACATTTGCAGTAGAGGCGGCAGAGCATCACCAGGGATGAAACCCAGCAATGTCTGCTGATGTCTATGCGTTCCAGACTTCAGGCTGTAATTGACTGCAAAGGATTTGCAACCAAGTATTAAAAAGTGAAAGTTTGATTTATGATTATTATTCTGTCCCATTACTTTTGGTCCCTTAATAAGTGGGAGACACATATGCAAACTGTTGTAGTTCTTACACCGTTCACCTGATTTGCATGTAAATACCCTCAAATTAAAGCTGACCGTCTGGAGTGAAAGCACATCTTGTTCATTTCATTTCAAATCCATTGTGCTGGTGTATAGAGCCAAAAATTTTAGAATTGTGTCGATGTCCCAATATTTATGGACCTGACTGTATTTTACATGGAATTTGCTAATTTTTACATTTTTATTAACTGTATAAAAAGGGATGTTGGTATCTCGGTATCCCATAAAGGATTTAAAGGCTAACTTCGGTCAGTATTTAAAAAAAAAGAAAAAAGAAAAAAGTTTAATACAATTTGGTAGTATCAGGTGCCCTGATTCCAATACTGTTTTGTATTATGTTGCTTTGCCCCTCGTCGCCGAGATATAGGGATTATGGGGGAGATTTATCCAAACCTGCGTGGAGGAAGAGATCACTGCTTTCATTTTAGAAAAGGCCTCTGAAAAATGAAAGAAGCGATCTGATTGGTTGCTATGGGCAACTCAGCAACTTTTCCTCTGGGCAGTTTTTGATAAATCTCCCCCTATGTTATTTGGTTGACTCTCTGCACTTTTCCCTAAATTGTCACATGGGTGTGGCAAAGCGATGTGACTAAGAGGCTCAAGTACGCCCAAATTAGTGTCATCACCTGCACCCTGCACCCTGTCTATAAGTATCTGCACCTCCCCCTGCCCTTGACCGGATGTTTTTTTTGCCCTAGTGCCTGAGAGAAAGCTACTGTGTTTCCTGTGTTCCTGTCTATCCGTGTACCTGATCCTTATTCCGTTATCTGACCCTGCTACTGTGCCTCCTGCCCTGACCTTCAGCTATCCTGACCACATCTTGTCTACTCTTTATCCTCTGTACCCCGCTTCCTCCTAGCAACCTGTGTGGACAAGTCGTACTAGAGGTAGCGACCTAGGTGCCTCCTGCCGCAGCAAGACCATCCCGCTTTGCCGCAGGCTCTGGTGAAAACCAGCTGCACCTTAGACTCCGCTCCCTGGCACGGCTCACGTCATCATCCACACAGGCCCAGGGGATCCACCACCTGCCGTGATCCGTTACACCTATCCTTCTCCGGACAGTTCCTAAAATGTCAGACTAGAAAAGAAATTCAAAAAGAAAAGAACTTCCTCTGTAGTATACAGCAGCTGATAAGTACTGGAAGGAGTACATTTTTTTTTAATACAAGTAATTTTCAAATCTGTTTAACTTTCTTGCACCAGTTGATTTAAAAAAACATTATTTCCAGGGGACTACCCCTCTAATCTTTTTTATTGTATTAATTTTAGATGCACTGGAACGTATGCAGTATATTCCCTTTCCAAAAGAATATAATACTAATTGAAAAATCTACTTGAGCGCCATTCGAGACCACTTTGTGTTGAGTCCTTCATGCCCGAGGAATTATCCAGTACAATGTGTTAACTGGCTGAATATCCATACAATAGCTCGTAGCCTCGCATTCTATACCCGTGACAAGATGATCCCAGCCCCAAGGAAAGGGGGGAAATGGATATTCCAAATGGCCGGTAAATTGAACGATAAGTGTAAAATATAGAGTAACAACTGCTGTGAGGGGAAGTAACTTCTTCTCCTCTATATCTTTCATTAGCCGTGTATCATGATACATGATCAAGAGTAAGTAGTTAATGATCTCAACTCGTCTGTCATCGAAAATGTTCGAGTGCCTCTTTCCACTTCAGATCTTATCTATCAGTCTTGAAACAACGATCGGGTTTCCTGGATGGAAGTCATTGTTTCTTTGCCAGCTTCCCAAATGATTAACCATGCAAATCAGTTTTGGTGCTTTTCCCAGCGAGGGTTGTATCCTCCGCATCTGCTAAAATGTCCCTGTTAAGCTGAAGGAAATAAAAGTCCATCTTTGTTTTGTAACTTTTTCTCATGTTTTTTGGCAGCGAAAGAACCCCTGGCGTAATTCCGGGGGTGTGTGTGTGTGGGGGGGGGGGGCAAAAGGGAAGGCTGGGACTAATTGCGATGGGGTTTCTTTTTCGTCGTATTTTCTAAATAGAAATGGTTGTCTCTGTGTGGTCTCATAAACATTTGTTTTTGGGCATATTATACAAATAACAAAAAAAAGAAAAAAGAAAAGTAAAAAAATATATATAACTGATGGATCATAAGTGAGGAATTTGACTAAATAGACTGAAAAGTTTATATGTCAATATAAAAAAAAAAAATAAAAAAAAACATTTGACGGGTACTAGGGACAGGTCGAAAGTTTTTATTGGCCCTGATCAATTACGAGAACAGGTAGGGAGAAAAGCCCGCTCCTTTGTCCACTTGAGATGATGACCTCCCAATGGGCTTACATTATTAGTCCATGCAGGTCACATGACACAGAACTGGGAGAGAACACAGTAAGGGTCTATGCACACGCTTGCGGAATTCCGCCCCAAATTAAAGCCCATAGACTTCTATGGGATTCCGCACTCCCATTCACACTTCTGAATTTCCGCAAGCGGAAAATTCAGAAGTGTGAATGGGAGTGCGGAATCCCATAGAAGTCTATGGGCTTTAATTTGAGGGGGAATTCCGCAAGCGGAAATTCTGCCGCGTAAATAGACCCTAAGGCTGGGTTCACACTGCGGAATCTCTGGGCAGAATTTCTGCCTGAGATCGAGCCGGCGGCACTAGGACCACACGGAGTGCATTGCCGTCCCCATAGACGGCAATGCATTTCTGGGTGGATCTTTTGGGAGATCTGCTCAGAAATGTATTGACATCTATCTATGTAATCTTTTTTTTTCTTTCTCATACTTCCTAGTGCCCACATTTCAGTGATAGATTTTCGAGAATAGTAATTTAAATAAGGCTAAATTTAATTAAATTGGAAAAACAGTTAAATAAGTGTCAAATTAAATAAACCTTAAAGGACTAATAACACGTTCATTCTTAGTTCATTAAAGTGTTTTGTTTGGGATTAGAAATATATGGCTGCTTTCTTCCAAAAACAGCACCACACCTGTCCTCAGGTTGTGTATAGTATTACTGCTTGGCCCCCCAGCCTCTATAACGCAACTAAGTTGCAATACCAGACCATTGAGGTATGGAACAGATTTTTGGAAAAGAGTAGCCACATTTTTGTAATCCTGAATAAACTCTTTAATTTGGGCTGTATAAAAAAAAAAAAAAAAAATAAGTATTATTATTATATTATTATTATTATTTTATTATTATTATTATCAGCAACTATTATTATTATTATTTTAATTTTTTTTATAATAAAAAATTTGAAATCACATTACCTTATTAAGTCAATAGGCTGATATTTGTAAAATGCTCCATATCTTGCCCACTCTCGATGTAATAGCTGGAAAAAAAAGACTATTTTAGAATAACCGGTTATTTCACGGAACAGCTGATTGCTTCAGGGGAAGTAACTAGAGATGAGCGAACTTACAGGAAATTCGATTCGTCACGAACTTCTCGGCTCGGCAGTTGATGCCTTTTCCTGCATAAATTAGTTCAGCTTTCAGGTGCTCCGGTGGGCTGGAAAAGGTGGATACAGTCCTAGGAGACTCTTTCCTAGGACTGTATCCACCTTTTCCAGCCCAACGGAGCACCTGAAGGCTGAACTAATTTACGCAGGATAAGTCATCAACTGCCGAGCCGAGAAGTTCGCGACAAATCGAATTTACTGTAAGTTCGTTCATCTCTAGAAGTAACAAAGAAAATGTATAATGTGCCTCCATGGCGATACATGAATGTCTTGAGTCTGCAGGAGCCTCTGCTTTTCAGCGATTCCCTGTTTTGGGTCATAGAGGAGGACATCATCCATTTGCCCTAAAAGGGTATACAGACTGTAGTTGCCTTCATGGGACAACTCCTGTGTGGGACATGTAGGAGATTAAAGGGGTACTCCCATGGAAAACTTTTTTTTTTTTTTTTAAATAAACTGGTGCCAGAAAGTTAAACAGATTTGTAAATTACTTCTATTAAAAAATCTTAATCCTTCCAGTAATTTTTAGGGGCTGTATATTACAGAGAAAATGCTTTACCTTTTAGATTTCTCTGATGTCATGACCACAGCGCTCTCTGCTGACCTCTGCTGTCCATTTTAGGAACTGTCCAGAGAAGGAGAAAATCCCCATAGCAAACATATGCTGCTCTAGACAGTTCCTAAAATGGACGAGCAGAGGTCAGCAGAGAGCACTGTGGTCATGACATCAGGGAAATCTAAAAAGTAAAGCATTTCCTGAGTAGTATACAGCCCCTAAAAAGGACAGGAAGGATTAAGATTTTTTATAAGAAGTAATTTACAAATCTGTTTAACTTTCTGGCACCAGTTGATTTAGGGTACGTTCCCACACGGCGTATTTGCTGCGTATTTGCTGCTGCGTATTTTATTTTCCCTGTTGAAGTCAATGGGTAGGAAAATACGCAGCACCAAATACGCAGCAAATACCCTGCAAATACGCAGCAAAATACCCATGGGGGAATGCACCCTTAAAAAAAAAAAAAAAGTTTTCCACGGGAGTACCCATGTTAAAGGGTAAATCCAAAGTTTCAGGCCCACGTGATCTTTAGATCCAACGTGGACAACACAGGCCACTCTGGGGCAACGGGATCACGCCCAGCAAGTTCCTTGCACGAATCTCGTTTATCAGAAAAGGGCTCGTGCACGGAACTCACTGGGCATGGTTTAATAGTCTCTGCAACTTTATTGCCCAGCATGGCCTGTGTCTCCCCACCCTGGAGCTGAAGATCGTGCTGGCTTCAAAACTTTGGATTTATTCTTTAAAGGGTTACTCCGCTTCTCAGCGCTTGGAACAAACTGTTCCGAACGCTGGAGCCGGTGCCGGAAGTTTGTGAAGTCATAGCCCCTCCTCATGATGTCAAGCAACACCCCCTCAATGCAAGTCTATGGGAGGGGGCGTGACAGCCGTAGAATTGCATTGAGGGTTCGGGGCGTGACATCATGAGGGGCGGGGCTATAATGTCATGAGCTCCCGACACCGGCTCCAGCGTTCGGAACAGTCTGTTCCAAACGGTGAGAAGCGGAGTACCCCTTTAAGGGAAATAACAGAACTATTTGTGGCTAAGGGGGGGGGTGTGAATGGTCTAGCACTGTGGTCTCCAGTCTGTTGACCTCCAAATGTTGCGGAACTACAACTATCAGCATGCTCTTTAATAATAATATGACTCTGCTTTTCTGTTTTAGTCTGTACAGCAAAGCTGAACAATGAGCTGCAGAAGAAAGAAAGGTTCAGCCTACTCTGCTGCATTGACCAGCTCTACGAGCCCCCTAGTGGTGGAGGTCCCATATTGCATAGGCGCCCATATTCTAGGACAGTGGTCTCCAAATTGTGGGCCTCCAGATGTTGCAAAACGACAACTCCCAGCACGCCAACGGCTGACCGGGTAGGCTGGGAGTTGTAGTTTTGCAACATCTGGAAGTCCACAGTTGGGAGACCACTGGTCTAGCAGCTCAATCCAATTCCAATGTAGAACATTAGCTATGTTCTTCTAATGTCCTACAATGCCTTGCAACAGGATACGGTTCCTATGAGGGTTGACCTTAGGCCGCTTTCTTGTAAGAACAGCGCCACATCTGTCCCCAGGTTGTGTGTGGTATTGCAGCACGGCCCCATTCATTTCTGATATGATCATTCTCGGGCGCTGTTTGATCAGCTTATTGTCAGGGTTCCCCCTTAGATTATTTACAAACTTCAATGTGTAACACTGCATCAGAGGTCCCCAACCCAGTCCTCAAGGCCAAACAAACAGTCGAGAATTTACATTTTTTCCTGTTCTATTCTATTCTATGGTGGGCCTTGAGGACTTGGTTGGGGACCACTGTACTATATCTTAGACTAGCTGAGTACCTGGTGTTGCCTTGTTTTTCCTACCTAATCCTTGTGGGAGAGGAAAAGCAACATAGGAGGAAGCTCTTGTCCTCATATCTCGTCCTCATATCCGGACCTCGTTTGTTATCCTTATATGCGTCCACATATCCCGACCTCATATTCTGACCTCATATCCCATCCTCATATTGCGTCCTCATATCCAGACATCATATCCCGTCCTCATATGCCTTCCTCATATCCCATCCTCATATCCCAACCTCATATTATGACCTCAAATCCCGTCCTCAAATAACAACCTCATATCCCGACCTCATATCCCGTCCTCATATCCCGACCTCATATCCGATCCTCATATCCTATCCTAATATCCCGACCTCATATCCCAACCTCATATCCTGTCCTCATATCCTGACCTCATATCCCAACCTCATATTCTCACCTCATATCCCATCCTCATATCCCAACCTCATATCCCATTCTTATATCCCGTCCTCATATCCCAACCTCATATCCCATCCTCATATCCCATCCTCATATCCCGTCCTCATATCCCGTTCTCATATCCCGATCTCATATCCCATCCTCATATTCCGACCTCATATCCCATCCTCATATCCAAACCTCATATTCTGACCTCATATCCCATCCTCATATCGCGTCCTCATATCCAGACATCATATCCCGTCCTCATATGCCTTCCTCATATCCCATCCTCATATCCCAACCTCATATCCCATCCTTATATCCCGTCCTCATATCCCAACCTCATATCCCATCCTCATATCCCATCCTCATATCCCATCCTCATATCCCATCCTCATATCCCGTCCTCATATCCCATCCTCATATTCCTTCCTCATATCCCGTCCCCGGGTGATGCTTAGTTTTGATGAAGAGATTGTTGGCTGAAAATTAAACAGGGCGTGGCTTTGCAATAAGAGTAGCTTTGTGGAAGTGACTTTTATTTTCAACCCTTTTTGTGTATCGGTCCATCTTGCAAGTCACTCCGACTTGCAAGATGGACCGATATACAAAAAGGGTTGAAAATAAAAGTGGGTGTGGCTTTGCGCTAGAGAACAAGAGATCTGCATACAAGGCCTTGCTGAGCCATACGGCAGTACTATACAGCTGTCACTGCCCACCCTTTAATAATGATATGACTCTGCTTTTCTGTCTTAGTCTGTACAGCAAAGCTAAAGAATGATCTGCAGAAAACAAGGAAAGCCTACTCTGCTGCATTGGCCAGCTCTACGAGCCCTCTAGTGGTGGAGGTCCCATGGTGCATAGATGCCCACACAGTGGTCTCAAAATTGTGGACCTCCAGATGTTGCAAAACAGCAACTCCCTGTATGCATGGACAGCCAATGGCTGTCCAGGCATGCTGGGAGTTGTTGTTTTGCAACATCTGGAGGTCCACAGTTCGGAGATCACTTGTCTGGGACATATACTTGTCTGAGTGAATGTGTTAAATGTATTTTGTTTACGAGGCATTGCAGAAATTCCAGTATCTAGAAATGCAGTTTTTCTAGAAATTTTCTGCCAGAAACGATATCCTGCGCAATTCAGAGGCCAAAAATATTATCCTAATTATTCTTCAAAGGGAACGCTTAGAAATAATTCATTCCAGACTTTATATTGTGCTTGATATTGTTATTGCTAAGATGGAATCACATGGCTGAAGGAGCCAAATATACAAGAAATTAATAAGCGGAAGTCAAATGCTAAAAGGGGAGGGGTTTTGTTTAGGAAGGAGGAGCTTATACTAAAAGGGGTGGAGTGTTGTTTAGGAAGGAGGAGCTTATTACAAGCAAGATTGAACAACGGATGGCATGTGAAATATAAGAAAAGGAAACATCTTACCATCCTCTCATTCATTTCTCCCTTGTTGTGATCATAGTCCCCCTGGAAATAGAGGAAATGAATGCATTATTATAACTTTCTACACAGGACTCTACAGGAAGCAACACTGATTGACAATCAATTTCACATGCTGTTGTGCAAATGGAACAGACAACAGGTGGAAATTATAGGCAATTAGCAAGACACCCCCAATAAAGGAGTGGTTTTGCAGGTGGTGACCACAGACCACTTCTCGGTTCCTATGCTTCATGGCTGATGTTTTGGTCACTTTTGAATGCTGGCGGTGCTTTCACTCTAGTGGTAGCATGAGACGGAGTCTACAACCCACACAAGTGGCTCAGGTAGTGCAGCTCATCCAGGATTGCACATAAATGCAAACTGTGGAAAGAAGGTTTGCTGTGTCTGTCAGCGTAGTGTCCAGAGCATGGAGGCGCTACCAGGAGACAGGCCAGTACATCAGGAGACGTGGAAGAGGCCGTAGGAGGTCAACAACCCAGCAGCAGGACCGCTATCTCATATCTATCTCTATTTCATATCTATCTCATATCTATCTATCTACCTATCTCATAGCTATCTATCTATTTTATATCTATCTATTTATATCTATTTATAGATTCCTTTTATATCTATCTCATATCTATCTATCTCTCTCATATCTATCTATCTAATATCTATCTCATATCTATCTATCTCATATCTATCTATCTCATATCTATCTCATAGCTATCTATCTATCCATCTATCTATCTCTCTCATATCTATCTATCTATATCTCATATCTAGCTCATATCTATCTATCTACCTATCTCATAGCTATCTATCTATTTTATATCTATCTATTTATATCTATCTATAGATTCCTTTTATATCTATCTCATATCTATCTATCTCATATCTATCTATCTCATATCTATCTCATATCTATCTATCTCATATCTATCTATCTATCTCATATCTATCTCATATCTATCTCATATCTATCTATCTATCTATCTCATAGCTATCTATCTATTTTGTATCTATCTCATAATGTATCCCTCTCACTCTCTCTCTCTCTCCTTCTTTCCTTTCACGATCTATGTAGGCGAATGCTTAAGGACCTGAGTCACATGACGTGCAGGTCCTTAAAGGGGTACTCCGGCCCTGAGACATCTTATCCCCTATCCAAAGGATAGGGGATAAAATGTCTCACCAGGGGGGTCCCGCCACTGGGGACCCCCGCAATCTTGTATTCGCCACCCACCTGTTTGAGCTGCACGCCGAGGTGCCAGCTCACAAACAGCGGGGTGGCGACCACGGGGCCGGAGTATCGTGAAGTCACTACTCAGCCCCCGTGTGACATCACCCCCCGCCCCCGCTATGCAATTCTATGTGCTGCCTACACTTACTGGAGGAGTTGAGGAGTCAGCGCAGCCAAGCTTTAGGTATTGTAGGAAGCCTTCCTTTCTAGTGTCTGGTTCTACCCCAATGAGAACGTGGTGGCCACATTCCTGTCACTGTGGGATCATGAACAGGCTGCCTAAGTGTCACAGGAGTGTATGGAAGCAACCACAGTACTATCACCCTCATCAGACTGGCGGGGTGTCTATAAAGGGTGGGCACAAGGGGGCCCCATGATATTGTAATATATATATCTTACTGATGACTTACTACAATATTTAAAAGCCCCCTAGTAGTGGCCACCACTAACTTAATATCACATCTATAGTCTTATCTTTAAACATATTGGCCCTCATTTACTATTGCAAACCCGACATGTTTTGTCGGGTTGTGCGCCATATTCTGGTGCATTGCGCCAGAAATTCTGTCTGCGCCAGAATTTGCGCCAGAATTTGCAACCTAATTGAAAAAGTCCCGACTAACTCTCCATTGTGCTAAGAAAACCTGAAAAAGGGGCGTAGTCGTCTGAGAAAGGGGGCGTGGTCACCGAAAAGGGGCGTCTTGATATTTTCACAAAAACCCAACATATTTACTTGGGTTTCCACAAAAAATGTGGTGGATTTGAGCTGAGGAAATCCAGACAGATCAGAACATGTGTAAAAAAAGCAAAGTGTAGGGAAAGTGGAAAATGTAGGGAAACCTTAGTAAATACAGTGGAAAAAAAATTGTAGGGAATTAAAACCCAAAAAGAAACCTACACAACACTCTTAGTAAATAAGGGCCAGTAAGACAACAATTAGCTTTTTGGAAACATGAACACAACTTACATCATGGAGAGAATACGCTGAGTCATAGACATGGTTTGCTATCAATGTGGTAATACCTTTAAAATAAAAATAAAAAATGGGTTATTACTGATCTGCAATATAGGACATGACTCTACAATACAGAGAAAATCCAGGAGAATGCATAATGGTTTTATACCGGAATGGTGTCGTATATAGCCATAACATATATGAAACAAATGCACACTAAAATAGAAGAGAAATGCACCTTAAAGGGGTATTCCAGGCCAAAACTTTTTTTTATATATCAACTGGCTCCGGAAAGTTAAACAGATTTGTGAATTACTTCTATTAACAAATCTTCATCCTTCCAATAGTTATTAGCTTCTGAAGTTGAGTTGCTGTTTTCTGTCTAACCGCTCTCTGATGACTCACGTCTCGGGAGCTGTGCAGTTCCTATGGGGATATTTTCCCATCATGCACAGCTCCCGGGACGTGACATCATCATTGAGCAGTTAGACAGAAAACTTCAGAAGCTAATAACTATTGGAAGGATTAAGATTTTTTTAATAGAAGTAATTTACAAATCTGTTTAACTTTCCGGAGCCAGTTGATATATATAAAAAAAAAGGTTTTGCCTGAAATACCCCTTTAAAGGGGTTTTATACTATGTCATTGGATATTCCCATAGGAATGGGCTTTGCTTCCTAAAGAACTAATAAGCCCATCAGTCCTACAGTTTATTGGGATCAGTTCACCCTTGTGCACTCAAAGAACTAAGAAACAATCCAACAATAACAGCTTTGTTTAAAGTTTTCGGAAAGCGACAACATTTTGTTCAGCCTGCACATAATATAAGAAGACTAAACAACATGCTTTATACTCCATTTTTTCACATTGTCATGCCCACTCCCATAGACTTGTATTGAGGGGGTGGGGCGTGATGTCATGAGGGAGCGGGGCTATGTTCCGAATGTAGCCGGCGCCGGGAGCTCGTGACATCATACCCCCGCCCCCTCATGACATCACGCCCCACCCCCTCAATGCAAGTCTATGGGAGTGGGCGTGACAGCTGTCATGCCCCCTCCCATAGACTTACATTGAGGGGGCGGGAGATCATGACGTCATAGCACCACCCCCTCATTATTTCACGTCCCACCCCCTTAATGTAAGTGTATGGGAGCGGGCTCATGACGTCTATGGGAGGGGCTCATGATGTCATAGCACCGCACCCACAATGCAAGTCTATGGGAGGGGGTGTGACGGCTGTCATGCCCCCTCCCATAGACTTGCATTGAGGGGGCGGGAGTCATAGCGCACCCCACCCTCATTTTGTCACACCCCTCCCCCTTAATGCAAGTGCATGGGAGCGGGCTCATGACATCTATGGGAGGCGCTCATGATGTCATAGCACCGCCCCCTAATTATGTCACGCCCCGTCCCCTCAATGCAAGTCTATGCGAGGGGGCATGACGGCTGTCCCGCCCCCTCCCATAGATTTGCATTGAGGGGGCGGGTGTGACATCATGAGGAGGAGGGGCTACGACATCACAAGCTCCCGATGCCGGCTCCAGCGTTCGGAACAGTTTGTTCCAAACACTGAGCAGCGGAGTACCCCTTTAAACATGCCATTTTTCTACATATGTAATATTGCCCATTGTTTATATTGACCTTTTTGGGGTTTCGATTGAGGTATGTATATAGAAGCAGGGGCGTAGCTGTAGAGGAAGCAGAGATAGTAGTCACATCGGGGCCCTGGTGCCTAATGGGGCCCCAAAGCACATCTGCCCCATAAGAGACCAGTATTATAATAGGCATATATGGGCCCTGTTACAGATTTTACATCGGGGCCCAGAAGCTACAAGCTACAAAAGATATGTGTCCTCATAGCAAAATGCCAATCTGGACCCCAATAGTGTCAACTAGAAATGGGCTTGGTGTTTTTGCCTTCCTTTTTCACCCCCTTGTCATGACCCTTGGGCCAAGATTTAAAGGGGTACTTCTCTGCTCAGCGTATGGGCCAAACTGTTCCGAATGCTGGAGCTGGGACCGGGAGATCGTGATGTCATAGCCCCGCCCCTTCATGGTGTCACACCCACCCCCTCATTGCAAGTCTATGGGAGGGGGCATGACAGCCGTCATGCCCCCTTCCATAGACTTGCATTGAGGGGCGGGGCGTGACATCATGAGGGGGCGGGTCTATGACATCCCAAGCTGCCGGCTCCAGCATTCGGGAACAGTTTGTTCCAAACGCTGAGCAGCGGAGTACCCCTTTAATGGTGCCACCAACTAAGACTGGGCGCAGTCCCTCTTACAACATTGGCTTCTACCAAACCACTATGAGAGCAAAGTTATTTCAATTTTTGGCGTAAAAGCACAATAAAAAAAAGTTTCCTAGAATAGCATTGAATGACACGAAACCTCACAGGTAGTCCTGGACCGTGTTTCCCTATTTAAAGCCAACGCCGTAACTGCTTTCAGAGAGTTCAGCTCACAATTGGCACGTGCTAAGCCAGTAAAAATATAGAAACACAAGAGCGGAAACGATGGAACGATTGTATATAGTATATTCACCTGCGCGCATAATAACGTGTCAGCAGAAATGCCCTATTATTGGTCCAAGTGCTATGAAATACTGGAAAATGTAATATCAGGATCATAAAAACCGAGACAAAAACATTCAAAAAGTATGCGTCCGTAGTAAAGGGAAAATAGACATTTAGAATTCTTTCCTCTCAGCTTACAATTAACAAACTGGAGGGTAGATGGTGCGTGACATACTGGGAAATGAATAGGAATTCCCCAACATATCCCACTCACCCTACTAAAGACCAAAGATGGGACATATATCTTTTTATGTGAGCATAAACGGTATGAGTATTTAACTCAGGGAGAGTTCACCACTCCTGGTGTGACGGAGCTTTCAAGGGCCACTAAGCACTCCGCAGGCATTCTGGGAAGGGGAATATGCAAATCAGCTCATTACATCACCTTTTCAGGCAATGTTCCCTGGTATCAGCTTAGCGCCAGTTACAGAATATAAAAAGCTAATCGGGATTAATGCCAAGCCAGAACTCTCTCTCTCCAGAAGGAAAGAGCACCCATCTGCAGATGGGTGCTCTTTCCTTCTGGAGAGAGAGAGTTCTGGCTTGGCATTAATCCCAATTAGCTTTTTATTTTCCGTAACTGGAGCTAAGCTGATACCAGGGAACATCGCCTGAAAAGGTGATGTAACGAGCTGATTTGCATATTCCCCTATGTGAGCATAGATACCCAAGAGACAACCTACAGAAGTGTAGAATCTGTAGAAGGTTTTGCCCGAACAATGTTGATGCTTTCATGGTGGTGGATTCACAATGAGCTCATCCCATTCCATGGACACATAAGCAAGTAAGGGAAGGGACATAAACCCAATGGTCTTACAGTCTCTATTTCTATAGCTGCATATAGGAAACAAGTTCCACTCCTATATTTAGATGGGGTTAAGTGCTGGCAAAATGCTCCAACAGCGCGGACGACTTTTACTATTGACTTTTTTTTCCAAAAAGTTATGTGATGTAACTTTGTATAAAACATATAACTCAGTTATATAACAAATATAAAATAACACACATACCCATACTGTATTTGGCCTTTGTACAAGACGTTCTCTTCAGAATTTCATATACCTAGGAAAGCAAAAAGGACAATTATAAACCAGCTTAATTGACTATTAAGACAGGACGATAGATATAAGATAGATATGAGATAGATAGATATGAGATAGATAGATAGATATGAGATAGATAGATATCAGATGATAGATAGATAGATATGAGATAGATAGATATGAGATAGATAGATAGATAGATAGATATGAGATAGATAGATAGATAGATATGATATGAGATAGATAGATAGATAGATAGATAGATATGAGATAGATATGAGATAGATAGATAGATAGATAGATATGAGATAGACATGAGATAGATATGAGATAGATAGAGAGATAGAAATGAGATAGATAGATATAAGATAGATATGAGATAGATAAATAGATATGAGATAGATAGATAGATAGATAGATAGATATGAGATAGATAGATAGATAGATAGACATGAGATAGGTATGAGATAGATAGATAGACATGAGATAGATAGGAGATAGATAGGAGATAGATAGATAGATAGATAGATATGAGATAGATAGATAGATAGATAGATATGAGATAGATATGAGATCGATAGATATGAGATAGATATGAGATAGATAGATAGACAGATATGAGATAGATAGATAGATTCCTGACTGAAATTTTGGACCTCTTAGAATTTCAGGCATACTTACTATTCGACTGCGCGTTGCATTGTCAAAAAATGTTTCCTTGTCTTTGATGTTGTACCTAAAATGTTAACACATCTTTAATACCTTGGAAATGACTTAAGTTAGATAAAGTGAAAATTCTATTTGTATCGTTTCTGCTTCACTCGTGGACGGACCAAGGCCGGTTTTCACATCCCTACAGCATTGCAAGACTCCTAGGAATCCACTGGACCTCTGTCCCCACATAGTTTGGGTGATAGGCGCACGTGTATTGCTCTCCAGGTGAGCACAATACCAGCTTTGTACAACTTTGGAATACTGGGATAACGCACTAGGCGCCTTGTGTGTGTTTTTTTTTTTTTTTGTCTTTATTTTCTACCATAACAGTGGGAGCATGTGGGGTTAGGGAGACGACCATTGACCTAAGGCAGGGTTCACACATAGTATTTTGGGCAGGATTCTGATCCATATTTTCAGGCAAAACCATGAATTGAACCAACCCAAATAAAACTAATGAAAATAATTGCACCTTTATCTGTCTTTAGTCTCCACTGGTCGCACCAATCAAGGCAGTATGGGGAGGGGGGAGCCTCATGCTGCCATCTCCCTCCCTCAGAATTAAAAAAGTCTACTTGGTACAGGTTGCCATGTACAACTCTTTTGTACTGTCCCAGTACACTGGAAACACAGGGACATTCCTCCAGTATCAAGAGGAAGTTCTAAAGGCCCTGATCTTTGGTGACCGCCAAAGAGTGGGTCAGAGCACCTCTGGAACTGTGGTTCCCCGGATCATCCCCGGCCAACACTCTCCTGGTGAGGTCCCCCACACTGGAAAGAAGGGATGATCCCAGAAAAAATGCAGAGTGTGTAACAGGAGGGGGATTCGGAAGGACACCACCACTCAATGTGACACTTGCCCCGATCATACGGGCCTCTGCATTAAAGATTGCTTCCATGGAGCACTAAATTTTTAATCTTTTTTCCTAATTTAATTCCCCAGAATTCTACTACAATGTACCAGTCCAGAGTACATTGTCTTCCAAATTTTAAAACCAACCCCCCCCCCCCCAGAAAAAAAAAAAACCTCTTTCCAAATACCGCTGATAATATCTTCTTTTTTCCCCCCAAAAAAATGGGCCATGGGACACAGAGTCAACAGCATTGGGGGTTTGCAAGTTGCCTCAAATGCGCAGCGCTCTCTCCCCACCTGTGCGGGGTGGGCATTTGAGGTAACAGAATAGGGACGGCAACACACATCATAGGGAATGGGGCGGACATAATTTTAATTTTCGCTATGCTCTGGGTCATCATTCTGGGATTTGGCATATCAGTATTAAAATTGCAATTTTCATTTTCCCCAAACTACACTTCATCCATTTCTGGAAAATAAATGTAGGGAACACCTGTCTGTTCCAAATCTCCACTTCACCCCTATACACCTTCCCTAGGGGGTGCACTGTTTATAGTATTCTCACATGTGGGTGTTCCTTTCTTGTATTTTCCTCTGAATGTATGTAACTGTTAGGTCCGTAACAAACATCCGCCTCAAATGCGAAGAGTTCTCGCTGAGCTCTGTCGTATTTCCAGGCGACAATTCGGAGTCACATGTTAGTTGTTCCCAGAAAAATGAAGCAGAGTATAGGTTGAAAATTGCAATTTTCAAAAGCTACCCTTCATTCATTCCTGGAAAATAAATTTAGGAAACACCCGTGCGTTCAAAATGTCCTCTTTACCCCTATACCCATTCCTCAGGGTGGGTACTTTCTGTAATGGTGTCACATGTGGGTGTTTCATTTTTGTATTTTCCTCGGAATGTATGTAACCGTCAGCTACTGATATGCCAAAGGCCACAAATACAAAGTGACCTCTATGACTTCTGAGCCTTGTTGTGCGCCCGTCCAGCACGTTACCCCATATGTGGATGTATTTTTATAGTCAGGGGACAAAGCCCTCCAAAATTTGTAACCCAATTTCTCCAATTACCCCTTGTGAAAATGTAAAAAATTGGGTAACCCCAGCCTTTTAGTATAAAAAATCTAATTTTTCAATTTATGGCCCATTGTTCAAAAAACCTGTGACATGTAAGTACTCACTGTACCCCTTGTTACCTTCCTTGAGGGGTGTACTTTCAAAATTGTGGTCACTTGCCATTTTTTTTTTTTAGATTTTATGTCAGAACCTGCTCCTGCAGCTGCTGAATACTACAGAGGAAATTATTTTCTTTTTTGAAAACAGTGCTCTCTGCTGACATCATGACCACAGTGTTCTCTGCTGACATCTCTGTCCATTTTAGGAACTGTCCAGAGCAGCATATGTTTGCAATGGGGATTTTCTTCTACTCTTGATAGTTCTTAAAATGGACAGAGGTGTCAGCAGAGAGCACTGTGGTCATGATGTCAGCAGAGAGCTCTGTGTTCCAAAAAGAAAAGAATGTCCTCTGTAGTATTCAGCAGCTAATAAGTACTGGAAGGATTAAGATTTTTTAATAGAAGTCATTTACAAATCTGTTTAACTTTCTGGCACCAGTTGATTTAAAAAAAAAAAAAAAAGTCTTCCACCGGAGTACCCCTTTAAAGGGGTACTCCACTGGAAAACAATTTTTTAAAAGCTCAACTGGTGCCAGAAAGTTAAACCGATTTGAAAATTACTTCTATTTAAAAATCGTAATCCTTCCAGTACTTATCAGCTGCTTTATGCTCCACAGGAAGTTGTATTTCTTTCTGGAGTTCTATTCTGTCTGACCACAGTGCTCTCTGCTGACACCTCTGTCCATCTCAGGAACTGTCCAGAGCAAAAGGGGTTTCCTATGGGGATTTGCTTGTACTCTGTGCAGTTCCTGACATGGACAGAGGTGTCAGCAGAGAGCACTGTGGTCAGACAGAAAAGAACTCCAGAAAGAAATACAACTTCCTGTGAAGCATAAAGCAACTGATAAGTAATGGGAGGATTAAGATTTTCAAATAGAAATAATTTACAAATCTGTTTAACTTTCTGGCACCAGTTGATTGAAAAAATTTTTTTTTTCACCGGAGTACTCCTTTATCTATCTTACTTTAAAAGGGTACTCCACTGGAATTTTATTTATTTTTTTAAATCAACAGGTGCCAGGAAGTTAAACAGCTTTGTAAATTAATTCTATTAAAAAATCTTAACCCTTCCAGTGCTTATCAGCTGCTGTATACTACAGACCACAGTGCTCCCTGCTGACCCCTCTGTCCATTTTCAGAACTGTCCAGAGCAGGATAGGTTTGCTATGGGGATTTGCTCCTACTCTGGACAGTTCCTAAAATGGACAGAGGTGTCAGCAGAGAGCACTGTAGTCAGACAGAAAGGAAATTCAAAAAGAAAAGAACTTCCTGTGGAGCATACAGCAGCTGATAAGTGCTGGAAGGATTAATATTTTTAAATAGAAGTAATTTACAAATCTGTTTAACTTTCTGGCAACAGTTGATTTAAAAAAAAATATATGTTTTCCAGTGGAGTACAACTGAAAGTTGAAAGCCCCTAAAAATTGGTGATAATGGACACTCTTACTGAATATAATAAATCTCTTCCTAGTGGATTTTTATGGTGATGGTAGTCATATGGAGGTTCCATGCGATGCCGGCCCGATGTACGCTCTCCGTCTGACTAACACAACAGTTCAATCATATTTCACATATTCTTTGAGTTACGTTAATTTGATCCATTCCCCCCCTAACGTCTCTATAGGAGTCATGGGATGGGGTTCCGTCTACTCACAGATGCATTTTATCTCTGGAGAAGGGATAAGACAAAGGTTTCATCTTCGTGTTTTCGCTAATTTGTGGCACATTGGGTTGTAAAGGCTTAGTGCATTTGTTCCATACACTGTTGAGCTTTGACATGATACCGCTCTCTTGTTTAACTTCATACATCTGGAAAATATGGAATGTAGGAAAAATAATAATCGGAATTTAAAATTGTAGCGCATTGCATGTTTGCACTATGAAGGATTATTTACACATTATCCATTGCAAGAAGAAATGAGGGGTACTCAACCTCTAAACATCTTATCTCCTATCCCCCCTATCCACAGGATAGGGGATAAGATGTCTGATCGCGGGGGTCCGGCTGCTGGGACCCCCCTGCAATCTCTGGGCACGTGCCGTGCCCAGAGATTGCAGGGGAGTCCCAGCAGCCGGACCCCCACGATCAGACATCTTATGCCTTATCCTTTGGATAGGGGGGATAGGAGATAAGATGTTTCTCTGTCATCTGATGCACAGGTCAAACTTCACTCCATGCCACAGACGTCACACCCCGTCCCATAGACATTAAAGGGGTACTACTCTGCTGACAACTTATCCCCTCCGCGATCTCGCACGCAGCACCCCGCTCTCATCAGGCCCCGGAGCGAACATCGCTCCGGGTCTGATGACTGCCGATCACGGGGCCGGAGTATCGTGATGTTACGGCTCCGCCCCCATGTGACATCACACTCCGCCCCCTCAATGTAAGTCTATGGCACGAGGCGAGACAGCTGTCTCGCCCCCTGCCATAGACTTGCATTGAGGGGCGGAGCGCGACGTTACACGGGGGCGGAGCTGTGACGTCACGATCACCGACCCGTCATCAGACCTGGAGCTTCAGGGCCTGATGAGAGAGGGGGGCTGCGTGCGAGATCGCGGAGGTCCCCAGTGGCGGGGCCCCGCGCAATCAGGCAACTTATCCCCTATCCTTTAGATAGGGGATAAGTTGTCAGCACGGTAGTACCCCTTTAATGGAGGGGGCGGGGTGTGATCTCACAAACATGGAAGCTCCAAGCTTCCATGTTCAGAACATGGCGGTGTCGGCCCAGAGATCACAGGGGGTCCAAGTAGCCGGACCCCCACAATCATATATCTTATCTCCTATCATTTGGAAAGGGGATAAGATGTCTAGGGACGGAATAACCTTTTAACATTCAGACATCGGCTATCTGTCCCCAACTGTAATGGAAGGTCTTTTTGAACGTTTTGTGTATACAGCTCCTATGTCTTGAAAAGATAACAGTTCCGATCAGTCAAAGACTAATGTGTGGACATGGCTACAGACAACAACCTCTGTACAGTCTGCTCTTGCCTTCTTAATTCCTTCAGTCTATCTTCTACCTGATAACATACATTTGGTGGATTGGAAAGACGAATGAAAGGGTGTATTACTTTAAGATCAGACTACAAAGATTTCCTTTTATTTTTTTTATAAGGCTAAGCCATGGGAAATAAAAACGGTAAAGGTGGTCAACACTTTTAACAGCTATGTCTGCGGACCTTCCTATACACATAAACATTCAGCATGGCCAACCATTCAGGTGTCCTCTATGAAGAGAGTAGGGGTAAGCTGCAGCAAGACAGTTTTGGCCATGACTTCTCTCTCTCAGAACTACAGGGACGTGCACAAACATTTTGGGGCGCAGGGGCTCAAGACGAAAAAAGGGTACTTGTCTTTATAAAAAAAGTTTTTTTGTAAAAGCCTTACATATGTTAACACAACACAATTAAGCTGAATGGGACCCGCATCACCCCATGGAGGTCCCAGTCAGTGAGGGCATTATAGAGCAGGTGCATTAAAAGGGCAGGGGCTCAAGTACCCTTTTGAGTCTGTGTGTGCACATCCCTGCAGAACTGTTACAGGCAGTGCACCGGTCACTCATTCTGACCATGAGCGCTCCCCTCCTCCTGTCACCGGTGGCCCTGGGAGTCGCTGTATGGGACGCGCCCGCATGCAAATCCCGGTCATCTCCTTACCCCATGCTGTCTCCAGCTCCCCCTTGCTCACGCATCCCCATCCCTTAGGGCATGAGCACGGATCTTTGTTTGCCTAGCCTTAGAGAAAGCGTTACTGTGTTTGCCCTGCCGTGTTCTGACCTTCTGTTCCAAGACCTGACCTTGCTCCTGTGCCGCCTGCCTATTGACCTCCTGCTATGTTCCTGACCACACACCTGTGCCGCCTGCCCAGACCTTCTGCTATCCTGACATCGAGTTGCCATATCCCTTTTGTGCTATGTTACCACTCAGCAACCTGTGTGGACGAACCAGAGGTAGCGACCTGGGTGCCGCCTGCCGCAGCAAGTCCATCCCGCTATACGGCGGGCTCTGGTGAAAATCAGCGGCACCTTAGACTCTGCTCCCTGGTAGGGCCCACGCTATCTTCCACAAAGGTACAGCGGATCTACTACTAACGTGAGTGTTACAAGAACGACATTGTTGGGCAGTAGAACTTCAACATGCCCTCCCCTCCACACATATCCTCTGTTAGGGTTGATGCGGGAGGGCGGCATACACTTTAAATAGCTGCCGGCTTGCAACTATCTCCCCCCACAGACCCTCACATACGCATGAATGTTCAGCACTGCCAAACATTCATGTGTCCTCTATGGAAAGAGTAAGGGTAAGTTGCTTCGGGAGGCCACCATACACTCTAGAAAGTAAAGGTGGTCCACATATTGAATAACTTTTGGCCTTCAGCTATCTCTCTGGACCTTCCAAAAAGCATGAATGTTCAGAACAGTCTCCTTTATGGAGATTATAATAGATTAAATGAGAATCTGCCGTACTGCTGGAGACTAGATAGGCTGGACTATTCAACTAAGGATGCGTTCACATGGCCATCTGTCCCCGTTTTTTTTATCCCCGTTTCGGTTCTGTTCTTGCAGGCTGTAAACGGATTAAAAACTGTTTTTAAAAAATCCCATTCATGTCAATGGGATTTTTTTACAATCCGTTTAAATCCGTTTGTAAAAACAACACATGCAGTATTTTTTCTTCTGTCAAAAAAGCGAAAGAAAAAACAGATACAATAAATTTAACATTGAAGTCTATGGAAAATGGATGAGCCTTTAATATCATCCGTTTGTATCCGTTTTTTTTTTATCCGTCTTTACATCTGAGCATGCTCAGAACAAAAAAATTTTTGGGGGGTTTATCAACTGAACAATAATGGATACAAATGGATACAAACGGATAACATCAGTTTGCATCCATCATTGTCCATTTTTTTTTTTTTTTTTTTTTTAAAGTCCGTTTTTATTTTTGACTGGAGAAGGATGGGTCTAGACGGCTGTGTGAACGCAGCCTAAGAGAAGAATGTATACACATTCAATGCTTTTTTTAACATAGTTACATAGAATGGTTGAAAACAGGCAAATGTTTATCAAGTTCCACCAAGGAGGAGGAGGATGTGAATGAAGGGAAGGCATGCAAAGAAATGCATTGAAGGGTATATATGGATATATACCGTATTTTTCGCCGTATAAGACGCACTTTTTCTTCCCCAAAACTGGGGGGGGGGGGAGTTGGTGCGACTTATACGGCAAATACACATTAATACCTGTCCTATCGCGGCGGTCCCTGCGTCCATCAACGGCCGGGACCCGCGGCTAATACAGGACATCACCGATCGCGCGTCCGCCGCGTCTGAAGTGAAAGTGACACTAACACGGCTGCTCACTCGGGCTGTTCAGGACCGTCGCAGTGAAATTGCGGCGTCCCGAACAGCTTACAGGACACCGGGAGGGACCTTACCTGCCTCCTCGGTGTCTGCTCCGTGCCGGGATCCTTTGCATGGCCGGCGCTCTCCTTCCTCGTCATCACGTCGTCGCGCTCGCCGTCCCGTCATCCAGTAGGAGCGGCATGCGTAGCGACGTGATGGTGGCGACAGAGAGCGAGGATAACCGTCAGCAGAGACGTTCCGGAGCGACGTGGACACCCCGGGGACGCGGCGACAGCGTAGGAGGGCGACATCCAGGGCAGCGGTGACAGGTCCGGAGCGGTGGGGACACGTGAGTATTACCTCCTATACCAGTGGTCTTCAACCTGCGGACCTCCAGATGTTGCAAAACTACAACTCCTGGCATGCCCGGACAGCCAACGGCTGTCCGGGCATGCTGGAAGTTGTAGTTTTTCAACATCTGGAGGTCCACAGGTTGAAGGTTCAGAATCTTTTTTTCTAGATTTTTAGCCTTTAACATTGGGTGCGTCTTATATGCCGGAGCGTCTTATATGGCGAAAAATACGGTATATCCTTCAATGCAGTTATATTGAATAACTGGTGTATGCTTTCTGCTATGACCCCCTTCAATGTAGTTTCGGTAGCCCCTTTGGCTCTAATTCATATTGCTGTAATGTATACTCCATCGTGCTGCACTGTCTGGTGCCCTACAATGGGTAACTATGACTCTTCGCTAAGACCATGTCTCTTACCTTTTTTGTGGGCACCTTTATTTTAAGGAATTCTGCTTCACGACTTAGAACTTGCCATGGTGCGTGAATCCTTACAAAGTTCAGACCCTGTTGCTTAGTCTGAAATAAAGAACATAAAATCCATAATTACTGTAATGCTGGTGGCTATAAGCATCTTATATATCCTTAGGCAAACCATGAAGCAGATGGGCTACATCAGCAGAAGACGACACCGGGGGCCACTCCTGTCAACTAAGAAGAAAAAAACGAGGCTACAATTCACACAGGCACCAAAGTTGGACAATGGTACACTAGTGGAATATGGCCTGTTTTGATGAATTTCAATTTCAGATGTCAGGTTCAGAATTTGGTGTAGACAACATAAAAGCATGGATCCCTCCTGCCTTGTGTCATTGGTCAGGCTGGTGGTGGTGTAATGGTGTGGAGGACATTTTCTTTGCACACTTTGGGCCCCTTAGTACCAATTGATCCTGGTATAAACACCACAGCTGATCTGAGTATTGGTGCTGACTAGAGATGAGCGAATTTACAGTAAATTCGATTCGTCATGAACTTCTCGGCTCGGCAGTTGATGGCTTATCCTGCATAAATTAGTTCAGCTTTCAGGTGCTCCGGTGGGCTGGAAAAGGTGGATACAGTCCTAGGACATAGTCTCCTAGGACTGTATCCACCTTTTCCAGCCCACGGGAGTACCTGAAAGCTGAACTAATTTATGCAGGATAAGTCATCAACTGCCGAGCCGAGAAGTGCGTGACGAATCGAATTTACTGTAAGTTCGCTCATCTCTAGTGCTGACCATGTCCTTCCCTTTATGACCACAGTGGACCCATCTTCTGATGATACTGCCAGCAGGATAATGCCCCATGTCACATGACATCATCTCATACAGGACAACGAGGTCACATGACATCATCAAATACATGACAATGAGGTCACATGACTCCAATGGCCTCCACAGTTACCGGATCTCATCCTATAGATCTCCGCTGGGATGTGGTGGAACTGGAGATTCTCATCATAGATGTTCAGCCAACAAATCTGCAGTAACTGTGTGATGTCATCATGTCTATACGGAGGAACTGTGTGATGTCATTATGTCTATATGGAGGAACTGTGTGATGTCATCATGTCTATATGGAGGAACTGTGTGATGTCATCATGTCCATATGAAGGAACTGTGTGATGTCATCATGTCCATATGGAGGAACTGTGTGATGTCATCATGTCCATATGGAGGAACTGTGTGATGTCATCAAGTCCATATGAAGGAACTGTGTGATGTCATCATGTCTATATGGGGGAACTGTGTGATGTCATCATGTCCATATGGAGGAACTGTGTGATGTCATCATGTCCATATGGAGGAACTGTGTGATGTCATCATGTCCATATGGAGGAACTGTGTGATGTCATCATGTCCATATGGAGGAACTGTGTGATGTCATCATGTCCATATGGAGGAACTGTGTGATGTCATCATGTCCATATGGATGAACTGTGTGATGTCATCATGTCCATATAGAAGAACTGTGTGATGTCATCATGTCCATATGGAGGAACTGTGTGATGTCATCATGTCCATATGGAGGAACTGTGTGATGTCATCATGTCCATATGGAGGAACTGTGTGATGTCATCATGTCCATATAGAAGAACTGTGTAATGTCATCATGTCTATATGGAGGAACTGTGTGATGTCATCATGTCCATATGGAGGAACTGTGTGATGTCATCATGCCCATATGGAGCAACTGTGTGATGTCATCATGTCCATATGGAGGAACTGTGTGATGTCATCATGTCTATATGGAGGAACTGTGTCATGTCATCAGGCCCATATGGAGGACCTGTGTGATGTCATCATGTCCATATGGAGGAACTGTGTGATGTCATCATGTCTATATGGAGGAACTGTGTGATGTCATCATGTCCATATGGAGGAACTGTGTGATGTCATCATGTCTATATGGAGGAACTGTGTGATGTCATCATGTCCATATGGAGGAACTGTGTCATGTCATCATGTCCATATAGAGGAACTGTGTGATGTCATCATGCCAATATGGAGGAACTGTGTCATGTCATCATGTCCATATGGAGGAACTGTGTCATGTCATCATGTCCATATGGAGGAACTGTGTGATGTCATCATGTCCATATGGAGGAACTGTGCGATGTCATCCTGTCCATATGGAGGAACTGTGTGATGTCATCCTGTCCATATAGAGGAACTGTGTGATGTCATCAGGTCCATATGGATTGAAATCTCTGAGGGATGTTTCTAGCACCTTGTAGAAAGTATGCCAGAAAAATGAAGGCAAAAGGGGGTCTAACCCAGCTGGGTTAATTATGCTGTTCTTACTGTCACTTAAAGGGGTTATCTTAATAATTTAAAGTTATATTACCTGTCCGCAGCATTGTCAATAACTAGCTGATTTCTGGAGGTCTGACCTCCCACCGATCATGAGAATATAGGTTCCTTGTCCCCTATAGATAGGAATATCAGGTCAGCCTCCACCTATATACAACTCATAGTGACCCTTAAAGGACAAGAAACTTCACACTGTTAAAAACATCTGACACCAGGAGGTGACCATAAGATTTCAATCAAGCACTTTTTTCCTTTGGGATTAATTAAAAAAAATATATAATTGTCCCACAATTTTCTAAGGAAACGACTTCTGATCTACTTCCAGTAACAAATTCATTTGGATAAACACACAAGAACCTCAAGGGCATTAATATTCAGCTGAAGGTGACAGGCCTCAAGGAGCCTCCGAGAGATTCCCAGCTTGTGCTCGGTCTAGTATACAACAGGCTTGACGTGACTAAGCAAAATCTAATTTGTAAAAAAAAAAAACGACCTTACTACCCCTTCCTGTCATCACTGTATGTGAAACTCGTATGAGAGAAAAAATTAGATATGCTGACAAACAAAACTCACAGAATCATCAGAATTTTTTTTTATATAATTTTTTTTCTTATTTTAATTTAATTTTTTTGATGGATTTGATGGCCAATTTGGATTCATCTGACTCATCAGATCATCACTGCTTACCTAAGGGAATCATGGCTGTGACTTTCCATGGTGTCCTACGATATCCAGAAATCATGTACAGGAACAAGGACTCCTGTTAACGATAGGAGTCCCTACTTCTGTACATACTGAGGGGCAAGACATACACCTTATGCCCTGCTGCTCAGCCCCTACTGTTTTTTTATTTGTAAGTACTCATTCTCTCTGTTCTGGTCTGTCAGATGCACTGGAACAACATTCTCCTCAGTAGCAAGTGGGGTAAGTACCAAGTTAAAAAATTAAAACATATCAAGAGAGTATCACACTGACTATCTGTTTCGATGTGATACTAATGCAGATTGAATGTAGGACCAATGTTAAAGGACTAAGTGAAAAATTACACAAAAATTCTAAATTGGTGTGACCAAAAACAATTAAATGCCACTTTATAATTGTCTGTCCCAACGTGTTTCTCCCATTTAAATGAAAAGGTTCAGCAATGGATACAGGGAAAAACTTGAGACATAAAAATATAGCACAATGGGACATAAAGATAGTCAAACGATACTCTAGCCCTCAATGAAGCCACACCTTCAGTATTCCATGCCACTAAAAGTAGGAGAGAGAGCTATGAGCTCCACTGTGTTGGGAAGTCCCATAGGGAGCAAATGAAGCGAGGCTGAGCAAGAGCACTGCCACTCCCTTCTCTCAGAGGACAAAGGATACCCTGACACCAAGATGAACTGATAATAATATTTTAATCTTGGCTTCAAGAGATGCCCAGCATGGTCTAACATATTATATAATTAGTACCTTGTGATAGAAATGTAGGACTAAGCTAAATCTAGTCCTTGAAAACTAGAGATTAGCTAATAGTTAGAGAATTGCTTCAGGGACAATTCAACCAATCTGTCTGATTAATTTTAGGGTTTGATCCCAATTCTGTTTCAGAAGCGCAATGATTGCCCATACAAAGTAAGTACAGAAGGAGGGAATCTTGTCAAAGACAGGCGTCCCTGCTCTTCTAGAGAATACTGAGCACCTGGGCCAGGTATAAAATGCCTGCCACAGCAAATGTAGAGAAAGCTGCAATGCATACAGCATCATTGCTTACCTCTGGGCCGCTACATGTACAGAAGTAAGGACAATACTAATCCAAAACAAATAACAAAAAGTTCAGAGTCTGACTAAAATATTTTTTGGGGTGGATCACACCAAATCTAATTTGTGCCAAATCAATTTGCTCATCCCTTACTGATGTGACTGTATGCCCATGTGACTAAGGTCCACTGCTTCCCATATTAGTGTTTGTATGTAACCCAATGTATAAGAGTTTATACTGTAATATTATCTGTTACCACTAGATGGCTAGACCAGGAGGAGGTGATATAAGCGAGCTGGTAGCAGGAAGTAAATCAATGTCTGGCTGAAGCCACTAACAGTGCTGAGGGAGCCTGGTCAAGTTGTGTTAGTGGACTAGACTGGGATGGAGTGAAGCTGCACATTGGTTTATGAACAGCCCATGTGAAAACTATGGTGTGAACTAAAGGAAGAGGAACCATTGTGTTTAAATAGTTCCCTGGGTATTTGTTCTTAAAAAAAAAAAAAAACAAGGGGTCCAGGGAACTCTGCAGCACTCTGCTTGTCCTTAGAAGGCCAGGCTGCACTCAAAGTGACTACCAGCTTTTTGCTGTCATACTATGGGCCTCAAGGAGATGACCCTCTGCGACAACCTACCCCATCTAGGGGATTCACATTGGGATTCTACAAGCACTTGTACAGCTACCTCCTAATGAACTCATAGGTACATTTACAATGGGATCCATAATCAGATGCAGCATGTTATGTAACATGATTAGAGTAATTTCCCCTCCTCGGATCTGAATGGTGTCCTCTTGTCTACATCTGTCAAATAAATTACATCATTTCCTATCTACCTTGGAGCTAGAAGTTATGGAAGAGTGCTCACAGTCCTGGGCTAAATTGAGAGAATATGTCTCAAATTGCAGATCTGTATAAAAAGTGATAAGTGCATAGAGATGGAGGTTTTGCTAGATGGGTAGATTGAGATTTTTTGTGACAAAATCCCTCACGGACAAGCTGTAACCTTGGGTGGAACCATGAGTTCAAGTATTCAATTTCCCTGCACTGCCTCTTGTGGTGAAATGAAACATTACATTTTGCCCACTACAATTGATGGTTTAACTGTAACATGTCAGTTCCTCCACAGTAAAAAAAAAAAAAAACACTCTTTATAGCCACCCTCTAATATTACTTAGGATTAACACCACAATATGTGCCTCTGAAGCACAAATACATGAGAAAACTGTCAAAATGGCATGGCCATGTACCCAACGAGTTCACTAAAATGAATAAGGTTCATGTCTTTGTAAGCATGGACACAATGGTACCTCGGAGGTACAAATCACGGTGTGAACGAGCCCTCACAGGTAAGGATTCTGAATGGGTGATCGCCTTTATTCACTAGAAGTAGAGTAGTGAGTTTTTAGGTCTTGAAGCAAAACTCTGAAAAGGCCCTTCTTCATTGCCATGACAGAGTTTTCTAAATCTGCTGGCTATAGAATTATAAGATAATAAAATGTTGTCTTCCAAGTTCCTACAGTCACCCCTAGGTGGAGCTAGCTGCAAATAACTTAATAGCTTGTACAAGGTATCAGCATATAGTCAGCTTCTCCTAGTGGTGGCTAAAGGCTAATTCTATGACTATATATCTGGTCACCTCAGGCTCTATACATTAGTATCTCTATGGTAGGTACAACACTGTACCCCTATATGGTGGTGCCTCTATATGACAGAGTATTATGGAGGTATGTATAGGCAATAGATACAGATCATCAGTTTGCGAAAAGGGTCTATTTAAACCTTGCCCAAAAGTGGTCATTTTGAGGTGTTCTTAGGCTTTCCCAAATGTGGGCCTGAAAACTTTGGAAATGGTGCCAAGATGAACGGGCCGATGGTTTATATAGGAGTCACATGTGTGCATGAAGCCCTAGGAAGAACCTTATCCAAAACATCTCAATTCTAGACCACCAGCAACTATTCTTTTCAGGGGAAGCTTTTCTTTTTTTAATAAAGCTGTCTATTTCCAAACATAAAACTTTTGGCATTTCCTAGCACATTATTGAAAGCCTCACATTACACAATTATAGTTCGGCAAATCCAGGATATTTATATTGGGAGAGCGAGTCGGTAGATTCAGGGGGATAAATTCAATCATAAAAAAGGCTATATATTTTTATGGATGATTCTAAAGCATTCAAAGCCACCATCCTTCTTCCCGAACAATTATACTATTATTTTTTTGTCTTATAAAATTCATGGTGATGATAAAACAGTCGGTAGAGCGGTATTACTGATACTCCAATTAAAGTCATTACATTGTATATCAAGGGGATAGTTATTCCTAGTGGTGTAAGAAAAATTACATATTAGCCATCTATCTCATATCTATCTATCTCATAACTATCTATCTATCTCATATCTATCTATCTACCTCATATCTATCTATCTCATAACTATTTATCTATCTCATATCTATCTATCTATCTCATATCTATCTATCTACCTCATATCTATCTATCTCATAACTATTTATCTATCTCATATCTATCTATCTATCTCATATCTATCTATCTACCTCATATCTATCTATCTCATATCTATCTTTCTCATAACTATCTATCTATCTCATATCTATCTATCTACCTCATATCTATCTATCTCATATCTATCTATCTCATAACTATCTATCTATCTCATATCTATCTATCTACCTCATATCTATCTATCTCATAACTATTTATCTATCTCATATCTATCTATCTCATATCTATCTATCTATCTACCTACCTCATATCTATCTATCTCATATCTATCTATCTCATATCTATCTCATATCTATCTATCTCATATCTATCTATCTATCTATCTCACATCTATCTATCTATCATCTATCTCATATCTATCTATCTATCTATCTATCTATCTATCTATCTCATATCTATCTATCTATCTCATATCTATCTATCTATCTATCTATCTATCATCTATCTCATATCTATCTATCATCTATCTCATATCTATCTATCTCATATCTATCTCATATCTATCTATCTCATATCTATCTATCTACCATATATACTCGAGTATAAGCCGACCCGAATATAAGCCGAGGCCCCTAATTTCACCCCAAAAACCCAGGAAAAGTTATTGACTCGACTATAAGCCTAGGGTGGGAAATACATCATCCCCCTGTCATCATCCAGACCCCCGTCATTAACACCCTCATCATAAATCCCCCTGTCATCATCCCCCCTTCATCATCACCACCTGTCATTGTTACGCCGAGCGCTCCGGGTCCCTGCTCCTCCCCGGAGCACTCGCGGCGTTCTCCTCTATGCAGCGCCCCGGTCGGACCCGCTGACCGGGAGCGCTGCACTGACATTCATGATGGGGATGCGATTCGCATAGCGGGGCGCGCCCGCTCGCGAATCGCATCCCAAGTCACTTACCCGTCCCGGTCCCCGGCTATCATGTTCTGGCGCGGGCGGCTCCGCTCTCTAGGGCGCGCGCGCGCGCCAGCTCTCTAAGATTTAAAAAGCCAGTGCACCAGTGATTGGTGCCTGGCCCAATCAGTCTGATTAGCTTCCACCTGCTCCCTGTCCATATAACCTCACTTCCCCTGCACTTCCTTGCCGGATCTTGTTGCCTTAGTGCCTAGAGAAAGGTACTACTGTGTTTACCATTACTGTGTTCCTGACCTCCTGCTATTACTATTGACTACGAACCTTGCCGCCTGCCCCGACCTTCTGCTACGTCTGACCTCGCCTCTGTCTAGTCCTTCTGTCCCACGCCTTCTCAGCAGTCAGCGAGGTTGAGCCGTTGCCGGTGGATACGACCTGGTTGCTAACGCCGCAGCAAGACCATCCCGCTTTGCGACGGGCTCTGGTGAATACCAGTAGCATCCCTAGAACCGGTCCACCGACACGGTCCACGCCAATCCCTCGCTGACACAGAGGATCCACATCCAGCTAGCCGAATTATAACAGTCATCATCCCCCCTTCATCATTACCCTGTCATCATTACCCTGTCATCATCCCCCTTCATCATCACCGACTGTCATCATCCCCCTGTCATCATCCCACACACCCCCTTCATCATCACCGCCTGTCATCATTACCCTGTCATCATCCCACACACCCCCCTTCATCATCACCGCCTGTCATCATTACCCTATCATCATCCCACACCCCCCCCTTCATCATCACCGCCTGTCATCATCCTCCTGTCATCATCCCACACCCCCCTTCATCATCACTGCCGGTCATCATCCCCCTGTCATCATCCCCCCCTTCATCATCACCGCCTGTCATCATCCCACACCCCCCCTTCATCATCACTGCCTGTCATCATCCCCCTGTCATCATCCCCCCCTTCATCATCACCGCCTGTCATCATCCCACACCCCCCCTTCATCATCACTGCCTGTCATCATCCCCCTGTCATCATCCCCCCCTTCATAATCACCGCCTGTCATCATCCCCTTGTCATCATCCCCCCCTTCATCATCACCGCCTGTCATCATCCCCTTGTCATCATCCCACACACCCCCTTCATCATCACCGCCTGTCATCATCCCCTTGTCATCATCCCACCTCCCCTTCATCATCACCACCTGTCATCAGACCACCCCCCCCCCCTTCATCATCCCCGCTTGTCAATGTCTGATTTACAGTCGTCTTCAACCTGCGGACCTCCAGATGTTCCAAAACTACAACTCCCAGCATGCCCGGAAACATATGTAGGTCCGCAGGTTGAAGACCACCGCGGCCTTCGACATCATCCAGACCCCCCCCCCCTCACCCCCTTTAGTTTTTTACTAGCCTCTGCTCGGCGGGACGTTAGGGTGAGCTGGTCCGGGCCATCTGTGCTGCAGGGACCGTCCGGTGGGGAGGGATAGTCATTCCGGGCTGTCCATCTTCACCGGGGGGGCCCTCTTCTCCGCGCTTCGGGCCCGGAATAGAGACGTTACCTTGACGACGACGCACAGGGACGTTACTCATGAACGTCCCTGTGCGACTATCCCTCCCCACCGGATGGTCCCTGCAGCACAGATGGCCCGGACCAGCTCACCCTAACGTCCCGCCGAGCAGAGGTGAGTGCAAAACTAAAGTGGGGTGGGGTCTGGATGATGACGAAGGCCGCAGTGGTCTTCAACCTGCGGACCTCCAGATGTTTCAAAACTGCAACTCCCAGCTTGCTGTGAGTTGTAGTTTTGAAACATCTGGAGGTCCGCAGGTTGAAGACCACTGAGGGCGGAAAGTTCACTCGAGTATAAGCCGAGGGGGGTGTTTTCTCGGCTGAAAAACTCGGCTTATACTCGAGTATATACGGTATCTATCCCATATCTATCTCATATCTATCTATCTCATATCCATCTGTGGTAGTCTTGTGGGTGTGGATGTTATTGGGAAGTTGCTGTGCGGTATATAAAGGGTGCTATTAACCATTGTCAGTCGTGACGCCAGGGTGATGGTTAAATGCTGTATGACTTGGCCTATCGCCACCCTTCCCAAGGACGATAGGTGTATGCAGAATAAAGTATTGTCCACAACCAGAGCTTTGCTGAAAACTTGCAGAAACTTTACTGAAGATTTTCTGTAACATGCGAACATAGGAACAGTCTTTGTAACAGAGTCTATGAACAGCTTAGCTTAGATTGACCGTTGGTTGGGACTTTTAGTAATCTCTTTAACTTGTAGGGATTTAGTATGCGCAGATCCGCTGGATTTAGGGTTATGTTTAGGTCCAGGGTCCTTGCCAACATTAGCGGGGAAATTTAGAAGAACTCACTGTGCAATTCAGCCGAGGCCGCAAGCCTTTGGCCTAGTAATTGTCGTTGAAAGTTGCAGAGGTCCTACCTCATCCAAAGTCAGCAACCCAAGAGATGCTGCTTGCTTTGCAGCGCAGGAACAAGAGAGAGATAATTGGCGGCAGCTCCCTTATATGGGCAGGGGCTGGCCGTTTTAGGAATGGTCCACACCATCTGTCAATCAGCTTTACAAGACATTGTGGGTATCACATGACCCAGAACCTCCTAAGATCCTCTTACCTACCATAGAGACTAAACCACCGTCACGTTACCCGCAGGTCCTGCGACGTCAACGCAAGGTAAGTACACTTTTCCTATACATTATTTACATTTACTTTAATAATATATTAACTATTTGAGGGGTGACTAGGGGATGACTATACTTGCGGACCCCCACAGTTCCTAGGAACTCTGACTTTGGTGACCCCTACCAAGGTACGGTATGCAATACGGTACCGGGACACCACACATCTATCTATCTCATATCTATCTATCTATCTCATATCTATCTATCTATCTATCTATCTCATATCTATCTATATCTATCTATCTCATATCTATCTATCTATCTCATATCTATCTATCTACTGTATCTCATATCTATCTATCTATCTATCTATCTCATATCTATCTATCTATCTATCTCATATCTATCTCATATCTATCTATCTATCTATCTATCTCATATCCATCTATCTATCTATCTATCTATCTATCTGTCTGTCTGTTTATAGAACAGGAAATTACGGATGTAGCTGCTGCCAAATACATTGCCTCTTGCCACCAGGTGAGTGCAATACAGTATAGATGAGCGGCGATGCATACAGTGTACTGTGTGCATTGCTGCTCAGTGTAATACATTTACAGGCTACTCACTCCCAGCCATTGTACAATAAATGGCAATGCACTGTGCACTCACTACAGTACTGTACCTACAGTCAAGGCTGCTATTGGGCCCCTGAAAAGAGCGGGCCAAGCCCCAGTTGGTCCCATTCCTCTCTCCAGGAATGGGCATGCATGTCCTGTGCGGTCTGATCTGACAGCTAACATTATGGCCACTGACCAGTGGCTGCCCGCAAATTTTCACGGAGTGGCGCCTTGGTGTCTTCTTGCTCCCCTCTTTTGGGTGCAAAGTCAGGGTCAGGGACATCAGGACTGGAGAGCATGAACCAGGACCCTGTGTGGACCCAGAAGAGGGCACCGGGATGGTAACTAAACTATTGTCCACATCAGCTTCAGTGCTCCACTGCTCCTCTGGTCCTGGATTCTACTGGTATGGCCCAGGTCCTGACCCCAGACCGGAGGGCAGTGACACAGGGGAGCACTGAGTAGCAGTATATATATTGCTGCTCCACTGCAGAGCTTTATATATATATGGTGGGGCCAAGAACAGTTGTAGACCTCCATACTTCCCCTATATATAGTTGTATGCCCTTACACTGCAACTATATATGGAAACAGTATGGGGCCTACAAATTTCTATGGAGCAGTATAGGGGTCTAGTTGATATATGGGTGCAGTATCAGGGCTTACAACTATATATGGGGCAGTATGGTGTGGAGGCCTATACATTTCTATGGAGCAGTATAGGGGTCTAGTTGATATATGGGTGCAGTATCAGGGCTTACAACTATATATGGGGGCAGTATGGTGTGGAGGCCTACAGCTATATATAACCTTGTGACTTTTTGCTATCCCAATGCCCAGTTTTGATCAGCCTAGTCATAAATGATTTTTTTTTTTTCAGAGCTAGAGATAGAATTTTTGGAAATTTGCTCATCTCTCAGCTATTGTGTAGGTATTGATTGATATATAAAGTCAAACCTGTTTTATAAACGGGAATTGCCATTTTGCTCCAGAGATTATAAGAAAGAGTCTTATTTCCACTTTCTAGCTATCTCCTAGGGTCATTATGAACAAGCATCCCGTCAACAGATGTCTGACAATAGAACATTTTCGGATGTGATCCGCCACTACAAAAACATCATGTGCTTTGTCCATAGGGTGACGTCTATGTTCACTGTGCTGAAAACAAGCAGACCATCTCGCCTTTCATACGCTACCAATGTTTACTAGGTCTATTTCAAGCCAATTCAGTACTAATGAAACAAACTATAAATAGACTGAGATCAAATTCCCCCAAAACAAAGATACCATTGAATTATTGAAATGCAACAGAAGTATTACAATATGTTTGTCCACCGCAACTTTCATTCCAGTCCTGGAGCCCAGTCATTGATGTTTCTATACAATCAATGGGTCTTGGAACGCAAAGGGAAAGAAAACCCCAGACCTTTCTGCCCTAGAAGGCAAAATTGAATGACAAAATTTGAAAGAAAATTCTTAGGATGCCCATACACATTACTAAAAGTTATCCGGACCTACCAATTTCAGCAGAACCAGCTTAGGGACCTACTGACTCTCCTCTAAGAGATGATGTTGGGGGAAGGATCGGGCATCTTGGATTCAAATTGCCCTATCCTCTTGTCCTCGGAGAGATAAGCCACTGTCAGAAGAGTCTGACTGCAGCTTACCATTCCTCTCTTGATTCAGTACACATGACTGTTTGGCCGAGCAAAACATTTATGTGTATGGAGAGGTAGCTTTTGGTAAAATTAATATTTAGTCAACTTTTTTTTTAAGATGCCAAGGCAGTATATCTATCACCCAAATGCAAAAAAAAGTGCAAAAGTGTCACACAAAAAAGTGCACAAGGATGCGGTCCATCTGAAGCCCTTCGCTGAAAAGAGAGGGGCCACAACAAACCGTTACCTTTCCCTTCGGCCAGAAGACACCTGCAAGGGTCTTTCCCGAATTAGGGGGAAACGACTTGCTCCCAGCATAAACCTGGGCCTTCCCGAGTGTCAGCTTGAGAGGCAAACTGGTTGGCATCCATCGAAAGGGACCAGGGGTTTCAAAGGTGAGGAACCAAATGACTACACACACCTTACCTAGATCTCAAGGAGGGACACCGTACCCTTACCAATCCTAGTGGACAATTAACCAGTAGTGAATAGTGGCACAGCGACCACAATGGACATTAAAAATTCCTCTGAGACCATAAGCCAGAAGGCAAGAAAACTAGAGGTGAGTGCCGAGAAGGGTGATTGTGAAGTGCCACCAACCAATGAGTTCAGGAGACCACTCCTCGGGGCACAGTAGCTTGGCTCTTACCCCATTTGGACCTTAAGGTCTGGAGGGCCAGGTGGCTTCAGAGCAGCTGTTGGGCCAAACCTAAAATGCTCCAGTACACCTGTACCACTCCATGTGTATATATCCATTCTGTTTATGTGGCATCAGAATTAACCCCTGATAAAAACAGGGACTACACTTGATCTTAGCCAAAAGGCCAAGAAGTGATCAGAAAACATTAGCTATCTGTAGGGCTATCCCTCTTGTTGCCAAAACTTCTGTCCAGAAACCAGAATGTTTGAAATAGTTGTAGTGAATGGAATTGTGGCAGAACAAGTCATATCTATGTAAATTCAGGATCTATGGTGGTAATAGACACATCTAGGAATAACAATGAGCTCACTACAACTCTGCTCTCATTCCACACGATGAAATATATATATACGAAACATTCCCCTAGGAAATGTCCAGACTGGAAAAACCTGGAGTTGACGTCAAGAAGCCTCAGAATTCCCAAGCAATTAGAAGCACTTGCTTGAAGTCCTGTTCTGGGTATACAGCATGTCTCATCAGCAGAGTATATACACACCCTTGGGTAGTCACACAGCTCAAAAGGCTACTGAAAGAATGAAACAGCTTATGGTAGGCAAAATCTAGGCTTCCATGCCAATAACTGATCCAGACCGAGGACTTAAGGGTCCAATGAAATAACTTTATCAGGGCCCAACATCTACCATGGGCCATTTATAATACCAGTGTCCAGTCATCACATCATAGGGCAAGGTTTTAATGAAAGGTAATACCTCAAATTTTACAGCTGGAGGCAGATAATACAGGGTCTACCATTGACGATAGGTGATGAGGACAGTTCAGCTCTTTTATCATCCCTTTCCTAGACAGTTATCTCTGTTTATATAACAAAGCATGCTCACTATACTATCCCTTGGAGAACAATAAGTAATTTTGTCAAATTTTCTTATATTCAAGTCACTACAGATGAATATACTTCTGTTTGGTTCACCGAGCTCCCCAAACTTTCAATACATGTTTGGTTCAAGACAAACTAGTTTGCCGTTTCCCCTCAAAACACATGTATAACATTGCCTCCCAATTCTACAGCCCCGTATAACACTGCGAGGAATGATTTATATATATATATATATATATATATATATATATATATATATATATATATATAGCTTTTTTGGTAGGCAGCACTTCCGAAAAAATGGATATGGTGCAAGCAGTCTAGGGGCCCTGGTCTTGGGTCCAATTCATACAAAACATAAAGGATGACCGCAGCACTCAATAGTAGTGAAAATATCAAAAAAGTGGCTTTATTCCAAAAGCAAACAGCAGCGACGTTTCGGTGTTCTCACAACACCATTCTCAAGCTCGAGAATGGTGTTGTGAGAACACCGAAACGTCGCTGCTGTTTGCTTTTGGAATAAAGCCACTTTTTTGATATTTTCACTACTATTGAGTGCTGCGGTCATCCTTTATGTTTTGTATATATATATATATATATATATATATATATATATATATATATATATCTCAATTTTAAATAGTTTTTACTTTTATTAGGTCCTTGAACACATGATCACTTGTACAATATGTCTTAGTATTGTAGTATACTGTGACAAGCAAGAGATATACACCAGGCACTGCCTACTCGCTAGTCCGTACTATTCCGGGCTATCGAAAAGATACCACTGCTCTTGTGTGTACACCTTATGGGGAGCATCTACGTCTAACAGGCAAACAGTTCCATATAATATTCATCAATGAGAGAAAGAATAGACGGACGACTCACCCAGGTGCAGTATAAAATTCTTCTTTATTTTCATGAAGACATCGTATATCCACGGCAGAGCAGTACAGGGGGGTGCTCGGAGGAATGCAGGGTGAGGAAATGGCATCCAGTGGGTTAAACAGCTGGGATCAGAGTTATACTGTATTTGATTCCGGCCACTGCAGGTGAGTTTCAATTGTATAACACAGCCTGACACCTTCTGTATATGGAGTGGCCTTGGCATCTGAGCACGCATTATACATGTATGCCAAATGTCGGGGAGGCAAAGGCATAGCACTAGGGGTCACTCACAATGGTTGCGAACAGGCCCCTTAGCTAGGGGGGCCATGAAGCCCCTCAACTCCATACTAGTTCTGTACTCCAGTCCCTCTGAAAAGCTGAGACCTGGCAGGTATGAGACAGCACTTCACTCCCTGTTCTGCGCTTAGCACTTGCTGTGTGGTGCGGGAGCAACTAATGTTGCCTGTATCCACAGCCTATCCAGACCTGACCAGATGAGGCCAGAGCAGCACAGGAGTTAGGAAAGGGAGTATCATCAGGGTAGGGGTGGATGGGCAGGTCATTAAGGGTCAGTGTTACCCAATTTGTAGCTCTCCAGATGGTGCAAAACTACAACTCCCATCATGTTCAACATCTGGGGAGCCACACATTGGGATACAATGCTGTAGAGTTAGGGGACACAGTGGCACAGTACATTAGAGGCATGGTAGTACAGAACATTAGGGGCACAGAGCACAGTTCATTAGGGCATGGTGGCACAAATCATTATGGGCATAGTGGCATAGATCATTAGGGGCATGGTGGCACAGATCATTAGGGGCATAGTGGCACAGATCATTAGGGGCATGGTGGCACAGATCATTAGGGGCATGATGGCACATATCATTAGGGGCATAGTGGCACAGATCATTAAGGGCATGGTGGCACAGATCATTAGGGGCATGATGGCACAGATCATTAGGGGCATGGTGGCACAGATCATTAGGGGCATAGTGGCATAGATCATTAGGGGCATGGTGGCACAGATCATTAGGGGCATGGTGGCACAGATCATTAGGGGCATAGTGGCACAGATCATTAGGGACATGGTGGCACAGATCATTAGGGACATGGTGGCACAGATCATTAGGGGTATGGTGGCACAGATCATTAGGTACATAGTGGCACAGATCATTAGGTACATAGTGGCACAGATCATTAGGTACATAGTGGCACAGATCATTAGGGGCATAGTGGCACAGATCATTAGGGACATGGTGGCACAGATCATTAGGGGCATAGTGGCACAGATCATTAGGGACATGGTGGCACAGATCATTAGGGACATGGTGGCACAGATCATTAGGGGTATGGTGGCACAGATCATTAGGTACATAGTGGCACAGATCATTAGGTACATAGTGGCACAGATCATTAGGTGCATAGTGGCACAGATCATTAGGGGCATGGTAACAGAATATTAGGGGCATGGTGGCACAGATCATTAGGGGCATGGTGGCACAGATTATTAGGGGCATGGTGGCACAGATCATTAGGGGCATGGTGGCACAGAATCATTAGAACATGGTTGCACAGAATATTAGGGGCATTGTGGCACAGATCATTAGGGACATGGTGGCACATATAATGAGGACATGGTACCATAGAATATTAGGGTCATGATAGGACACGGTATCACAGAATATTAGGGGCATGGTGGCACAGATCAATAGGACACGTAGCACAGAATATTAGGGTCATGGTGGCACAGATCATTAGGACATGGTAGCATAGAATGTTAGGGTCATGGTGGCACAGATCATTAGGACATGGTTGCATAGAATGTTAGGGTCATGGTGGCACAGATCATTAGGACATGGTAGCATAGAATGTTAGGGTCATGGTGGCACAGATCATTAGGGCACGTAGCACAGAATCTTAGGGTCATGGTGGCACAGATCATTAGGACATGGTAGCACAGAATATTAGGGTCATGGTGGCACAGATCATTAGTGAATGCAAGTCCAGATCATTAGGGGCATGGGGGAGGTTTCCAAGCTGAACTTTTGTTCCGGGCCCCCTTAAGCCTTTAGCTACCCCCTGTGGGTATGGGTTAAATGACTGCAAGCAGAGATCTTGAAAACTCTAAGGAGTGAACTTAGACCCTTCTGAAACATTTAAGGGCACAATGAAAATTCCCATGATGACATGGAGCTGGCGAGACAGAAACGCTGTCAACAGCTGCAAATTTATTCCTTATGCGCCATGAAAATTCCTCCCCCCCCCCGAAAAAGCATAACAACAACCTGCTATATATATGTTCTGCTCTATAGAACGTTCTCCAACCGAGCCCAAAATCATTATCACTCCCCCCAGAGTGATTGCTTGCTTCCAGATCAATATTAGAAGAGGACACGGAATAAGACGTTGAATGTGCAGGTTTAGTTTTGTGACTAGTATAAGATATTTGATTTTTTATAATGATAAGATGTAACGCAAACACAGCAAGTGTTTCATTTTACTGCAGTGCCCCCTCAGGATAAATGAAGGATTACACTGTATAAATTGAAAGAGGGTGGGGAATGACACAGAGATTAAAGGATTAATATTTGTCATGTGACAAGCATTAGGCATAGTACTGTGTGTCAATTTTGTCCCGGCAGTTGGTCTGGGTCTGAACACTCAGACCCTAACCGAACAAAACTTTTGACTTGTCCCTAAAACATGTCAAAAGTTTTTTTTAAGTTTTTTGAGCTACAGGTACTCTCCCCCTAGACACCTTATCCCCTATACAAAGGTTAGGGGATAAGATGTCTGTTCGAGGGGGTCCGGCCACTGGGGACCCCCATGTTCCCAGCTGCGGCACCCCAGACATCCGATGCATGGAGCAAACTTAACTCCGTGACGGATGACTTGCAATGCAGGGCGGAGTCTCGTGACGTCACGGCCATGCCTCCTCAATGCAAGTCTATGGGAGGGGGTGTGATGGCCATCATGCCCCGTCCCATAGACTTGCATTGAGGGGGCGTGGTCGTGACGTTACAAGTGGGGCGTGGTCGTGATATCACGAGCAGGGCGTGACTGTGAAGTCAAGAGCCTCCGGTGCTGAACCTGACACTCTAAACGAACGCTGGGTGCAGCATGGAGATTGCTGGGGTCCCGCCGCTGGGGACCCCCGCGATCAGACATCATATCCGCTATCCTTTGGATAGGGGATAAGATGTCTAGGGGTGGAATATCCCTTTAAGAAATTATTGAGCCATCTATAACCTAGGTCTCCAAACTGTGGACCTCTAACTGTCGCAAAACTACAACTCCCAGCATGCTAGCCGTTGGCTGTCTTCCTGTCTGTGATGATAAGGAGGACACTGTGGGGAAGTGATCTGTGCAGAACTGGAAGTCTCAGCTCAGTTTTACACCTAGTGGCCAAAAGGGAAACTGCAAGAATGCGGGTGTATTATAAATAATAGATAGTAAAATGGAAAATTAGATAAAACATCATAAAACTTCTTAAGAAATTTGATTAAAATAAGAACTTGATTTAAACAATAGGTCATCTCTACTTGCCATATTTGAAATACTTGAAACTTTTCATTACATATGTATTTGCCAATTCTTAATAAAGGGGACCCCCACAATCTCGGTGCAGCCCGCCGGCATTCTGTGCCAGATACTGCCTCCGAGACCGAGACGTAATATCACGCCATGCCCCCTCCATTTATGTCTAAGGGAGGGGGCGTAACAGCCCTCCCATAGACATGAATGGAGGGGATGTGGCGTGACATCACAAAGAGGCGTGGCAGTGATGTTACGGCTCGGTCTCAGAGGCAGCGCCTGGCACAGAATGCACCGATATCCCGGGGGCCCCAGCGGCGGGACCCCCTGCAATCACACATCTTATCCCCTAACCGTTGGATGGGGATAAGATTTATAAGGCTGGAATACCCCTTTAATGGTAATGAGCCTTAGAACAGGTCTACATTTACAGAAAAAGTGTGAGTCTCTCTGCCTTTACAGTCACTACAATGAATTATTGATACCGATGTGTTAACCTTTTGCTCCGACAAGATAACACCAGCACGCCATTAACACTAGCATGCCGGAGTTTAAAATAGTTGTGGCCCATAGGAATAGCTCTAAAGCCGTGTTTTTCAACTGGTGTGCCTCCAGCTATTGGGAGCAAACCAAGCATCCGGTAATGCCCTAGCAGAGTAGCAGCATGTCAGAGGTTTTAGTGTACCCCGTGCACCATTTCTTCCCCTCTTCCTCATTTTAGGGGTACTAAGGTTAGGGGCCAGAGTTATAATGGGGATGGCTGTTTTAAGGGGGTTCTGTCTCTTTAAGAGGAGACCTTTTGTCATATGGTTGGTAAAAAGATTTTTTTCTTGAGGGAGGGGGGGACCCTGCAAGGGAGGAGTAACAGAGGGTAATGAAATGCAGGGGAGGAGTCAGACAGAGGCGGGAAAGTCAGGAGAAAAAGAAGCCTTCTAACCCTCCCTTTATGTGTCATAGGGGGCAGTTTGTGGGCAGGTCTAAGGGTCCTTGAAGGTGGTAATTGTAAAAAATTTTACGAGTATGAGCAATATGGAGGAGAGTTTGCCGTTTGTTATGTTACAACTGGAATGGGCCTCCTGGTGGTGGTTCTGGGCCCCAGAGTTTTTAGCTGGCAACAGGCACTAAGCTACGTGAGTACCCTTGGGTCAGGGGGATGCGGCTAAAAGCAAGAGAACATTTGGTGCCACCAGTTTTGATTGAAGCTGGATACAGTTGAGTCCTCCAGGGACCCTTCTTGTTATTTATGGTCAGGTTATGTAAATCTGTTAATAATGTTAAAAAATGTTATATAAAGTATTTATAACATTTTATTTATAAGGGTGTTAAATAAACAGACTAAGAAGCCCATTTCTCCAACCTTGGTGTTCTTGTCTTGGGGAGATAGGGTGGCTGGAGTATTTTTGGGGGTTGTAGATTTTGTTAGGTTTGGTAGGTATCAGACTACATACTTTTCTACAATCTCTCCAGCCATGCAAAACTACACTTTCCAGCATGCCTGGATAGCCAACAGCTGCATACAAAGCTTTATCTATGGTATATTGTTAATATACAGGTAATAATGGTGAGATAACTCTGCTGGTCTTGCCTCAGTGTATATGGCAAAGCTGATAAGATAACTGCATGTAGGCTTATATCAGCAAAGGTTATAGCCATCCAATCCATCTATATATCTATTGTTTATATACATCTTTTATCTAGACCTCCTGCTGTACATTATAGCTGTCATCCCTCAATGAACTCTACCAATGAGAAGACTCTGCTGACCTTGCCTCAGTCTACATGGCAAAGCTTAAAAAAGAGCTGCTTGTAAACTAAGATTAGCAACAGGTAGATGTAAACAGGGCCTTATCTGGGCGTATGAGGTTTATATCCATCTTTATCTAGACTTCCTGCAGTACAGTATAGCTATCATCCATCATCAATGAAATGAACCACATCAATGACAATGACAAGACTCTGCTGTCCTTACCTCAGTCTACATGGCAAAACTAAGAAGAGAGCTGCATGTAGACTAAGATCAGAAAAGGGTATATGTATATAGAACTTTATGTATACCACATATTCATCTTAATCTAGGACAAAATAGCTATCATCCATCTTGAACCCCACCAATGACAATGAATAGACTCTGACGACTTTGCCTCAGTCTACATGGCAAAGCTAACAAGAGAACTGCAGAAAACAGAAAATGTCAGCTTATTGTATGCACTTGAGCGATTAGTGCAGACATATCTACATTTTTTTTTTATATATGGATAACCACATAAAAACAGCACAAATAGCAAAATAATAATAATAATAATAATAAATATTTACATACTATTTTTACTGTCTACTTTTCTGAATGCACATAAAGAGTTATTTGGGGATGTATTAAATTGGACAATACAGAAACATACATGGTGAGTAGATTCACAGCTCGGATGTCTTAAAAGGATTCAGAACTGTTGGCAACTATGGTAAACTCCTATTTTGTGAACACAAATACACAGACAAGGTTTCCCTTTGTCAATCTTCTTTGGCAGAAGGATACATTACAGATTTGGTCTGGCTTAAAATCTTCCTTCTCTAAATTTCTGCCAACATTCCTGGATTGAAAACTTGGATAAAGTATAATTTGGCCTAGTGTGCTATTAAACGTGCCAATAAAAAACACCATCATGGAAGGCAAATGTGCCAACCTGCAAAGGCTCCGCACCATTGTGAAGATAAAGTAGGCTCTGAACTACTGTGGGGCCCTTAGTAGAGAGGGGGTCTGAACCTAACTGGTTTCCCTGCTTGCCTTGACACTGTCATAGCATTTTCTGCAAAGACCACTAGGGGGAGCTCACTTCATACATATTAATACAGTTTCATTTCAATACTATCCTTATGCGGTTAGCTCCCCCTTGTGGTGGTGGCATGCAGCCAGAAATAATTTATAGAGTCATAAAAAAAGCAAGATGTCTAATATATATCATAGTAAAAGTTTCTTGAATCCTTCCCCCCAAGCCTGGATATTAAAAGTGGACCTCACCTCACCTTCAAAAATGTCAGTACAACACAGGCAAAGATCATTTAAAGGTGGACTTTCCCTTTAATTTTGAACCTGAAAACTGATTTAAATGGGTTTGTTAAATTTACACCATTATTTCATTAAATCATTGTACATTTTTGAGGATAAGGTAGAAAAGCAATATTGAGATGAGTGAAAGTGTTTTCTTAGATTTGTATAGGGTGAAGATGTCAGCTGCCTGGATTTAAGCAGCGATACTGTATGCATATTCTCTTACAGTCTATATAACCATTAGGCATCTGGCCAATCATATGTTAACTGAACAGCGAGGCACACAGTATACCTCACTGTTCAGTGCAAAGGAGCAGGGACACCTTTCTTTGACGGTAGTCCCTGGTCCTGTCAGTAAATTGTTGGAAGCAAGTGCCCAAAAAATTCAGAATCAAATAAATGAACATTTTTGGGAATTTGGAGCGAAATCGGTTTGTGACAAATTGATTTAACCCCATAAGCCTTATATACGGCGCTGTCGTGCGACAGGTCTATGAAGCAAGCTCAGGAGCTGAGCTCGCTTCATATCCTTTCAGTCTCGGCTGCCATCAGCAGCCAGGAGACCCGTGGCTAATGCCGGACACCGATGATCGGGCCGATGCCCAGTATTAACCCTTTAGACGCCCTGAAGACGCAATTTCCCCTCGATGATCCCGATCAGCTCCGTTGAGAGGCCAGGAGTGTATTTTCAGCATTTTAGACACCACGATCAACTTTGATCATGGTGTCTAAAATGGCGAAAATACACTCCCGGCAGCTAAGCGGGACTGATCAGCATCATCACGGGAAAATCATGATGTCACAAAAAGCTGAGAGGAGAGTGGGAGGGCCCTTACCTGCCTCCTCGCCATCCGATCGATTCTCCAAGGCTCCAGTCAGCCTCAGTAGGCTGGAGCAATAAAGTACCAATAACACTGATCAATGCTATGCTATAGCATAGCATTGAACAGTGTATGCAGTTGCATGCGGCCCTGAAGAGTGCAGGGCCGAGACATTACGAGCCTCCGATGCCGCATCTCAAGTCATCCGGCATGGAGCAAAGTTCGCTCCATGCACCGAATGACTGGAGGACATGAGGGGTCCCAGCAGCGGGACCCCCGCGATCAGACATCTTATCCCTTATCCTTTGGATAGGGGATAAGATGTTTAGGGGCAGAATACTCTTTAAGAGGTTAATTATTTCTAATGAAAAAATGTGGGAATTTATCATTGTCCATGGAAATTACGTGACTTCCCCACCCCCCAACCCCACAATAATAACAAAATTCAAAGTTTGGTCCAGACAAGTGTAAGGGTAAGTTCACACTCGCGGATTTTTTTGCGGGTTTTCCACTGCATATTTGAAAGTGGGCGGGCTCTTCTCGGCTGTCCACAGCAGAATTTCCGCGGCGGAATTTACACTACGGAAAATCCGCCACAGTCCCTACTGACTTCAATGGGGCTTGCGGCGAATTTTCCGCAGGGTACATTCTGCCGCCGAAAATCTGCTGCGAACAGCCGAGAAGAGCCCGCCCACTTTCAAATACGCAGCGGAAAACCCGCTAAAAAATCCGCGCGTGTGAACGTACCCTAAGGTTGCATAAAAAATTGCTAGAATTTCTAGAAAGTTGCTGTTAAAAAAATTCCTGGCCACCACAGGCGACTTCTCTGACCCATTGCGAAAAGTCTTTTACCCTTTAAAAAAAAAAAATTGTGCCTTTCCGCAACCAAATAAAAAGTGTAAACCAAATAATAGATTCCTGCCTATATCTGTGGCCAGCACTAATATTATTATAGTAGAGCAGTGGTCTTCAACCTGCGGACCTCCAGATGTTGCAAAACTACAACTCCCAGTATGAGGACAGCAAGGTTGTACGCTCAATGGTTAAAGGGGTTATCCAGGAAAAAACTTTTTTTATATATCAACTGGCTCCAGAAAGTAAAACAGATTTGTAAATTACTTCTATAAAAAAATCTTAATCCTTCCAGTACTTATGAGCTTCTGAAGTTAAGGTTGTTCTTTAGTATGTAAAAACCTAGGTGTTTTGTACATTCTGTGGATGAGGTATAACTTAGAGACGATGTTCCTTACTAAGAGATAATAGGGGCTCCGACTCTCCGTTCATTGAGGGTCAGATATAAGTCCAATATCAGTTAACCATTTCTCCCGAATTGTAAGGGGGTAGAAGAAAAAGAATGCATTGAGTAGAAAAGCATACGCAGAAGAAATCGCTTCCCTTTGGGTAACCTTCTCCCCCACCTCAGACAGCAACGGGTGGTTTGTAATAGTCATTTCCTTCTCGGACCCCACAGCGCGTCAGAGCTAAAGATATAGATAAAATATCGTGTGTGGTAACTAAAAGGTGTCCTGTAAGTCACTGGAAGACAACAGAGAATTATCCTTCACTACATGCGCCAACGCATGGATTCTTGCCCTCTCCCATAGGGAAAGCTGTCCAGCCGAAAGATTTCTGGCAATTTGGAGTTCCCCCACTGAGGTGTAAATGGGGTACAGCCCTCCATGCCCAACAGGGATTTAGTGGACTCCCATACCCGTGCCATCAACGAGATTGTCATAATGAGCTTAGAGGGACTCAGGGAAGAACCCTCAAGTATACGTAGGAGTTTGGGACGGCCAGGCCACCAGAAACCTTATTACGTTGCAGGGTTTCAAGTTTAATTTGGGTCGTGCCACCTTTCCACAAAATGGAATTAATATGCTTAAAATAAATGGCAGGCAACCAAATGAGTGAATTATGAAGCACATAGAGCAACTGTGGCATCAGGATCATCTTTAATAAATTACCTGACTGAGCACAGACAATGGGCGTCTAGACCAGACATTTACCTTAGCCTAAAAATGACGGAGGAGAAGTAGCAGATTATCCGGGATAAAGTCCCGTACTCGTGTGGAAATAACAATGCCCCAGTATTTAAAATGATTAACCAATTGCAGAGGCATGGACGGTAACAGGGAGGAAGAGGAGGGAGGAGACAAGAGCTTCACCACGGATTTGTCCCAGTTGATCATGAGACCTGACCTGGAACCAAAAGTGGAAAAAAGTGGCCTATTGAAGCGTCATATGGCAGGCTAACTTACCTACATACTATTTATTGTGGTCTACCTACCTACTTTATATGTGGGACTTACCTATGTTATATGGGATGGCCTACCTACTTAACTAATATGGGGGCTACATACCAACTTAATATGTGGGCTACTTACCTAATATAGGGGTTCCTGCCTAGATATATAATACTGAGGATCTACCTGCTTACCTAATATTTTGAGTCTACCTACTTGAATTGGGGGGGGGGGGTCTACATCAATACTCAATGTTTGTGGTCTCCCTACTTAACATATAATAATAATGGAAGCCTACCTATCTTATATAAGGGTCCCTCATTCCTACCTAATAGGGGATATTGGTGCAAAGGGGGCAATATTAAAGGGTTGGAGAGACCTACATAATGGGGGAGGGGTCTACCTTCCCACCAGTTTGGGGGCACTATGTTTTTACTTTATTTTGTGGTTATATAAAGGAGGCATTATTAGTGTCTGTATGGCCAAAGAGGAGCATTATGACAGTTTGGGGTACTAGAATAAGGAAATAGTTAGGGAAGATGCTGGAAATGCAAGGAGCCTAAAATGTTTGTCCAGCTGATTTTGAAGAGAGGAGTTGTGGCTTCAAGCAGTTGTTATGGCTGGATGGAAAAGATGGGAAAAGTTAACAATTCCAATCAAAGAAGATGCCCCCTGTGAGTTACTGGATGTAACTGCACTGTAATCACTTATATTGTCTGTGATTAGGAACTTGATACATGTTCACCTATTTGTAGGTCCACCAGGGTCAACTAGTGTTCCCACTTCATGTTCTGGTTTAATGTGATGTGACCTTTTCACCCAGTGTAACCATAATCCTACAACCTTGCCTTGTTGGGTATGATGACCTCCGTCTCTAACCCATGGTTAGATTAATTTCTATAGCCTGTCTTCTCCCCATCCTCATTACTCATGTAAGGAAAGAAATGTCTGGCAGATTTCCCACGCAGGTAAAAGTCATCACACCTTCAAGTGGCCAAGCTGAACAAGATACCGGACATCTGATGCTCAAGACAAGCAACATGATCTTATGACAAGTCATTGAGATCAATTAAGGCTGTTGGACGACGGCCATACATATTTTACATTGACAACATAGGACAAGGGAGTCATCTACTGATTTTGTTGTTGTTGTTTTTTTAGGAAAATTTGTATTTGTATCATTTTACCACTGGCTGGGCAACTAGTGCAAAGAATTAGGTAGGAAATTGCTCCAGATAGGAAATTCTATATACAGTATATCAAATATTGGCCTTAGGAAGCCAAATAACTTATTGGGGCATTTGGATATCATCATGGGAAAAGCCCCTGTCCATGAGGGCAAGTGCCATTTGGAAACGGCAAATCTTAGGCTATGTTCACATTGCCGTTGTGCTCTGTCCCATTCTGGGTTTCTAAGGCTTTTTATTTATTTATTTTTTTTGCGCCCAATGTTCCTGTCTGGCCCAAGGCCTGATTATGGAATCATACATGTGTATTATAATTGTATTTGTGTATAAAGTATAATCTAAGACATGGGTGAGGGTTCATTCGGACTGTGTATTTGTTTTTGTGTATTCCAGTTTTATTGGGGGGGTCGGTCTGCCTGTGTAATATCTCCTTTGAAGTCAGACACTCTGGCCATCATAAAACAAACTAAGATAAGGGACCAGGAAAGGGGGATGGCAGTTTTTCTCCCACCTTGTGGGGTCAGATGAATTTCCTTTTCCCTCCTAAAAAAGCCACTATAAAACTGAGATGTGGACAAACCCTTGTTCAAGCCTGTGGCAAAAGCTGACAAGATCCCAACATACAGCTGGACTCTCACTCAAAAGGACTGCTATACCATTAGGCTGTAAGGACTTTTCTTTTTGTTTTCTGAACTTGTCTTGCTGAACTCTTTTATATATTTTTGTACCTCTATGTCATGTGTTTATTTTATTTTCAAATTAAATGTTTAATTAATCACTTCTGGACTTTGATCTCTAAATATAGGAGCTCACCTTTCTGAAGGAAGCTCTGGTTAAACACGTTTATCAAAGGGTTAATTTAATGACTTGCTGGGACTAGTAGTGGATACCCAGAGGCCTGATGGCTTTAACCCTTGCACCATCACACTCTCTCTAGCATCTTTGCTGGACCGATAGGGTCTGATTGTGACAGTCCCAAAAATGGGTTGGAGCACAACTGACACCATAGGTCCCAATGGATCCCATTGACTCCAATGGGGTCCTTCAGGGATCAGGTTGTTTACCAGAGTTTAGCGGATAACAATAAATAGCGCATGCACTACCGTTGTTACGACGGACTTGCCGACGAAAATGTGAACAAGCCCTTACTCTAGTAGACAAAGCTCTTCCATGGAGTACATGGTTGGCCATGATTCGAGGCAAATGTACTACTGCCCTCTAGAGGTTATTTTAGATTCCCTCAGCTACACCGATTGATCACTGATAATTTCTAAAGCAGCACAAAAATGGTTGCATAAATAAAAGGAAAAATTTAAGAGTAACTAGCCAAGAGTTAAACATTTTTGTCTTCTCAATCCACCATTTATACTAATAGTCTCACTACTATAGATGCGGATGACATCAGACAAACCTATGAGACCTTCAAAACCATATATTCACGTTCTTGTGGTAATAGTTCCCCCATTTCTATAGCTCAGCAAAAATTCTGTCCTTTTTTTTTTTTTTTTTTTGGGTTGCAAATGACTCTTGTTCTTTGTTCCAACAGAATATCTCATCTTCTCCTTCAGACACAACATGAATCTCTGAATTGTTGATTTCAGAAAAGATTACAACCCGGGAAAGTTTCTCGATCTACATCTTTGTACTGATTCCACGTGGAACCGGGACAAGAGTCAAACTGAGTCAGAGTTCATAAACTGAGTGTGTCCCTTAGTAAGTGTTTAAAATACAGAGCGCCATTGTTGGCTGACGCCGAATTTTTTTTTTTGCTGGCCACAACATAATCTAACTATATTTAATGTTGTACTGTTATGAAGTGGTAAAAAAAATAAAATAAAACAAACTAACATAAAAATAAAGGACAACCAAAACTACGACTGGTTCTCCTTTTGCTTTACCCATCAACTTTTTTAAAATGTATTAAGCTTTAAAGGGGGTGTCATGAAAATGAACCCTGTCTATATGCCTCATTAGGTCATATGGACATAATTATAATCTGCCCCCATATATAATCTGTATGAAATTTGCCTCCTGTTTTGTAGGACTTAAAGGGGTAATCTGCTGCCCCTGCGTTCGGAACATTTTATTCAGAAATGTCACACCACACCCCCTCAATGCAAGTCTATGAGAGGGGGTGTGGCAGTTGTTACGCCCCCTCCCATAGACATGCATTGAGGGGGCGTGGCGTGACATCACGACCCCCGCAGCCTGCACCCAGTGTTCGTAACAAAATGTTTCAAACGCTGGGGCAGTGGAGTACCCCTTTAAGCTGGCCTTGTATAATATGGATGGCCAATTAATGGAAGCTCTGGCTTGGCTGGCCAGGGCTTTCTTTAGCAACACTGAAATACAAAGGATCCCCTATCCAAAGGATAGGGGATAAGATGCCTGATCGTGGGGGTGCCACAGCTGTCATGCCCCCTCCATAGTCTTGCATTGAGGGAGTGGAGCGTGATGTCACAGGGGGCAGAGCCGTGACGTCCCTATGCTCTGTCCCCGTGATCGCCAGTGATCAGATCCGGAGCGAGCACGCTCCGGGGGCTGATTCTAATGGGGTGCAGCGTGGAAGATCACGGGGGTCCCCAGCGGCGGGACCCCCGCGATCAGGCATCTTATCCCCTATCCTTTGGATAGGATATAAGATGTCTTATCGCCGGAGTAGCCCTTTAAGGACTTGGTTGGAAACCACTGACTTACGGCTTTCTAAGACCAACCTTTTTCCACCCAAGAATACCTGAAAGAAACATGGGAGTTCCCTTTTGAGGAAAACTAAAGGGGTATTCCAGTGGAAAACTTTTTTTTTTTTTTTAAATAAACTGGTGCCAGAAAGTTGAACAGATTTGTGAATTACTTCTATTTAAAAATCTTAATCCTTTCTGTACTTTTTAGCAACTGTATGCTACAGAGGAAATTCTTTCCTTTTTGAATTTCCTTTTTTGCTTGTCCACAGTGCTCTCTGCTGACACCTCTGTCCATGGCAGGAACTGTCCAGAGCAGCATAGGGTTGCTATGGGGATTTTCTCCTGCTATGGACAGGTCCTGATATGGGCAGCAGGTGTCAGCAGAGAGCACTGTGGTCAGGACAAAAAAGAAATTCAAAAAGAAAAGAATTTCCTCTGTAGCATACAGCTGCTAATAAGTACTGGAAGGGTAAATTTTTTTAATAGAAGTCATTTATAAATCTGTTTAACTTTCTGGCACCAGTTGATTTAAAAAAAATATTTTTTTGCCACCGGAGAACCCCTTTAAAGGGGTACTCCGGCGCTAAGACATCTTATCCCCTATCCAAAGGAGATGCCTGATCGCGTAGGCTTGCATTGAGGGGGCGGAGCGTGATGTCACACGGGGGCGCCAATAATCAGACCCGGAGCGAACAAGCTCCGGGGACTGATTAGAACGGGGTGCTGCGTGCAAGAACACGGGGGTCCCCAGCGGCGGGACCCCCGCGATCAGGCATCTTATCCCCTATCCTTTGGATAGGGGATAACATGTCTTAGTGCCGGAGTACCCCTTTAATAGAAGAGCTCCTGAAATAAAACGAAATAAAGCTAAACACTAAAATAGCTTCGAGTCTCCACCTGATGGAAATTACAATTTCCAGCATGCCGGGGTAACTGGGAGTTGTAGTTTTTACAACACTTGGAGAATCACGAGTATAATGTACAAAATCTACATAAAAAAAAAATAAAATAAAAATAACACAAAAAGCCTAAAAAAATTAATTTAAAAAACAGGTCCTTAAAAAGTAACTTTTATCTCCGAAGTTGCATATAAAATCTTTGGATACAATTTCTTAGGGTTTTATGTATACATGTTACTTCCAGGCTGGCTTTTAAGAATTTATGTAGTATTTGGTGATAGCAAGATCCCTTTTATTACATACGGAGCTCAAAAAAAGTAACAAAAAACGAATGTTTCTTATTTGGTTATAAAACCAGATTTCTATTACATTGACTAAAAACAGATTCTGCTGGTAAAAATCACGACATAGTAAAAGTGTTTCTCACCAACAGCTAATAGGGAAATAAAACATCAAGGACGACATCTGATAAGCAGTTCTGGGTCTTCTGAGATAAATTATAGTGCAAGGATGTTTCCCAGGGATAAAAGCAATGGTAAAGGCCAAGGGCTCGATTTATCAAGTGCAGTGGAGCTAAAAATCTCAGAACTAAGGGGGCATTTACTAAGATGTGTGTGATTTAGTTCATTTTTTAGTTCTTTTCTTTTTGCGTGTGTTTTTTTTTTTTTTTTTTCAAATTTCTTAAATGGTCGCAGGGCATTTGATAAATTTTGTGGAGGCATTTTCTGAAATTTCACTCTTCACATACCGTATATACTCGAGTATAAGCCGACCCGAATATAAGCCGAGGCCCCTAATTGTACCCCAAAAACCCAGGAAAAGTTATTGACTCGACTATAAGCCTAGGGTGGGAAATACATTATCCCCCCATGTAATCATCCAGACCCCCGTCATCATCCTCCCCCCTCATCATCACCGCCTATCAATCCCTTCATCAGTGGTCTTCAACCTGCGGACCTCCAGATGTTGCAAAACTACAACTCCCAGCATGCCCGGACAGCCATCGGCTGTCCAGGCATGCTGGGAGTTGTAGTTTTGAAACCTCTGGAGGTCCGCAGGTTGAAGACCACTGCGGCCTTCGTCATCATCCCCCCGCTTCATCATCACCGCCTGTCAATCCCTTTATCAGTGGTCTTCAACCTGCGGGCCTCCAGAGGTTTCAATACATCATTCCCCCATGTAATCATCCAGACCCCCGCCATCATCCTCCCCCCTCATCATCACCGCCTATCAATCCCTTCATTAGTGGTCTTCAACCTGCGGACCTCCAGATGTTGCAAAACTACAACTCCCAGCATGCTCGGACAGCCATCGGCTGTCCAGGCATGCTGGGTGTTGTAGTTTTGAAACCTCTGGAGGTCTGCAGGTTGAAGACCCCTGCGACCTTCGTCATCATCCAGCCCCCCCCCCCCCTTTTGTTTTGTACTCACCTCCCCCCGGTGGGAAGTTAGGGTGAGCTGATCCGGTCCATCTATGCAGCAGGGACCGTCCGGTGGGGATGGTTAGTCGTTGCAGGCTGTCCATGTCCATTTTCACCGGGGGGGCCTCTTCTCCGCGCTTTGGCCCCGGAGTAGTGACGTTGCCTTGACGATGACGCACAGGGACGTTGCGCATGAACGTCCCTGTGCGGCGTCATCAAGGCAACGTCACTACTCCAGGGCCGGGGCCGAAGCGCGGAGAAGAGGCCCCCCGGTGAAAATGGACAGCCCGCAACGACTAACCATCCCCACCGGATGGTCCCTGCAACATAGATGGCCCGGACCAGCTCACCCTAACTTCCCACCGGGGGGAGGTGAGTACAAAACAAAAGGGGGGGGGGGGGCTGCATGATGATGAGGGCCGCAGTGGTCTTCAACCTGCGGACCTACAGAGGTTTCAAAACTACAACACCCAGCATGACCCAGCTTGCTGGGAGTTGTAGTTTTCCAACATCTGGAGGTCCGCAGGTTAAAGATCACTGATGAAGAGTTCACTTGAGTATAAGCCGAGGGGGGCGTTTTCAGCACAAAAGATCGTGCTGAAAAACTCGGCTTATACTCGAGTATATACGGTACATCAAAAAGCTATGCTAGGTCTGGGCTGCTGCAGAATTGCGACTGTTTGGCTGGTTTTGCGACTTTTTGCCGAAAGTTGCAGTTGATAAATTCATTACCACTGCACAAGACTAACCCTTAACAGCTGGTCTGTACGCTCTTTTAAAAAAATTAAAAAAAAGTGTAAACCGAAAAGGCGCAAAGCATAGCCATGGGTGACAAATCTACACACAAAAACATCTCTAAAGACAATGATAAATGCCCTCATAAGTGAAGGAACCATCTCCAAAACAGAACAGTGTCCACAAAATCCAGAACAATTGCAATACCAAAAATGACCATCGGAGACATAATATATGTTGTATACCATACAGGGCAGAATCGTAAATACTTTTGCTATACTATCCAAAACGAATTCACTAAAATGGTACCTCTGAGAACTGTCACATTATAGGGATGACTTATTACGGTTATTTCACCTATAACCTCTCATTCCTTATAATCATATGGCCTGCGGGGGTAATAGCCACTTTATTATACCATTAGAAGTGGACATACACTGAATAACTAGAAGGCGGACAGAATTTAGTGTGTAGTCAGTGTAGACCCCTTTGCCCAATGGGGTCCATAAAATTAACTTCTTATCCCATATGTTCCCACAATGTGTGTGTAACAATGACTATTCATGCCCATTGGCATACTGCTCTGCCCAGCCGACACAGCGCCAGGTTGCCTTCTCCGCCTCCTGCTCTTGATGCTGCTTCCACTGCTGCTTCTGGTCCTGCCCTCTGACTCTTAAAGGCTCAGCACGCACAACCAAATTCTTCCTCTCCCAATCATCTTCCATCTCCGGGCATATCTGGCAACACCACCCATCACTACTTGCATGAGCAATAGGTTCTTAGTGTTCAAACTATGGTGAAGTCAAATCTGTTACAGTGTACTATGTGACCCCGGCTTGCTTACTTGTCTTTGTCCATGCCTGTGGCCTTGTCCTACATTGTATCTTCTGTATCTGACCTCGGCCTGTATCGGGCAACAAACCTCTGCGGCCCACCCTGACCTGTTTGCTTTTCTTTGACCACGAAAGAACTCCACCAGTCGGCTCGTACCCACACTTCTCTCCTTCCTGGCCACACATTGCCTCTCACAGCTCATTGGCTCCAAGGCCACCGGCCACCTATACCAAGACAATTCCTAGAGGCTGCAACCTGGTGATGGCTTCCTACAAAGTCCAGATACTGGTACAAAGGTTAAAGAGTAAAAAAAAAAAACTGGGAAAAACTTAGACATTGTCCTCAGTAGGGGGCAAAGTTGAACCAGTTTGGTGATACAGTGGGTCTATAACCTCAGGTTGTTAAAGAGTATCTTGGCATTGCCTCCTCCCAGGGATCAGCTGTTCGCCACAGAAAAGCCAATATTCTCATCTGAATGATAGAGGGGAACCCTAAGCAGGGGTTGCCTTCTATTACTGTATATACTCGAGTATAAGCCGAGTTTTTCAGCACGATTTTTCGTGCTGAAAACACCCCCCTCGGCTTATACTCGAGTGAACTCTCCACCCGCAGTGGTCTTCAACCTGCGGACCTCCAGAGATTTCAAAACTACAACTCCCAGCAAGCCCGGGCAGCCATCGGCTCTCCGGGCTTGCTGGAAGTTGTAGTTTTGAAACCTCCGGAGGTCCGCAGGTTGAAGACCACTGTGGCCTTCGACATCATCCAGCCCCCTCTCACCCCCTTTAGTTCTGTACAGTACTCGCCTCCGCCCGGCGCTGGTCCGGTGCTGCAGGACTGTCCGGTGAGGAGGTCGTCCGGAGGGATAGTGGTTCCGGGCTGCTATCTTCACCGGGGAGGCCTCTTCTAAGCGCTTCGGGCCCGGCCCCAGAATAGTCACGTTGCCTTGACAATGACGCAGAGGTACGTTCATTACCAACGTACTTCTGCGTCATCGTCAAGGCAACGCCTCTATTCTGGGCCCGAAGCGCGGAGAAGAGGCACCCCCGGTGAAGATAGCAGCCCGGAACCACTATCCCACCAGACGACCTCCTCACCGGACAGTCCTGCAGCACCGGACCAGCGCCGAGCGGAGGCGAGTACTGTACAGAACTAAAGGGGGGTGAGAGGGGGCTGGATGATGTCGAAGGCCGCAGTGGTCTTCAACCTGCGGACCTCTGGAGGTTTCAAAACTACAACTCCCAGCAAGCCCAGACAGCCGATGGCTGCCCGGGCTTGCTGGGAGTTGTAGTTTTGAAACCTCTGGAGGTCCGCAGGTTGAAGACCACTGAGGGCGGATGATAAGAGGATGATGAAGGGGGGGTGTGGGATGATGACAAGAGGATGATGAAGGGGGGTGGGGATGATGACAAGGGATGATGAAGGGGGGTGTGTGGGATGATTACAAGGGGATGATGAAGGGGGGTGGGGATGATGACACGGGGATGATGAAGGGGGGGGTGTGGGATGATGACAAGGGGATGATGACAGGTGATGATGATGAGGGTCTGGATGATGACAGGCGGGGATGATGATGAGGATGTTAATGACGGGGGTCTGGATGATGACTGGGGGGATGATGTATTTCCCACCCTAGGCTTATACTCGAGTCAATAACTTTTCCTGGGATTTTGGGTTTAAATTAGGGGCCTCGGCTTATACTCGGGTCGGCTTATACTCGAGTATATACGGTACATCCATATGCCAAATGGGCATTTGGACAGGCATTGCCTAAACCAGACTTCCTATTATAACCATATGCAAGATTGAGAACACATGCAAAGTTTATGCAGATGCTGCTCTTGGTAGGACTCCGGTGATTCAATGCTAATGTGCAATGCTAAGTGCTAACCACGAAACAATATCATTAAAACAATGTTCTATAGATATTATAATAAGCGTATACTATAATAAAGTCACATTTTATTGTAGGCCGGATTGCCTGGTAACAGCTCTGTCTTCTGATAAACTCCAGCTTGGTATCCCAGGAGCATTGGAATCTCCTTCCCATAGGCTCTGAAGACAACAACTAAAGAATCTCCGCGAGCTCTGGGAATTCTGGGAGAAAATTCACATCCAGAGAAAATTTTGAAATAATAAAATGCAGCAGATATTAAGGATACGTCTGCCTCTTACATAAAATTTTAAATCTTGAAAAATTGTTTAACAAAGTAAGAACAAGGTATGGACAATCAGATTGTGGAATTGGGCATTATCTAAGACAGCCATTTTATATAGGTACAATATTCAGATGGATGACTACACATAAAAACAGAGAGAAAAAAGAGGTCAAAGGTGGCAATCTGTAATATTTTTTTTTATCTAAGAGCCGAGGAACGTGCTCTCGAATCACCCAAAGTGGAAGAAAAAGTGCAAACGTGTTACACTAAAAAAACGTGCAAAAAGGATGCGGTCTATCAAAAGTCCTTCTCCGATATGAGAGAGGTCCCCCAACAAACCTTACCCTTCGCCTCTGGGCCAAAAGGTACCTGCGAGATTCCAGGTTCAATGTCCCTTTTCGCTGAAGCTACTCAGGGGCCACAAATGCTCCCGACATTCCCCTTGGCATTAGCCAAGGTACCCTGTCCATGCAGGAGTACCGGGAGTTTTTGCAGGGAGGTGTGGAACCTAATGGCCACACACACCCGGAAGGGCTACCACATCCTAACAATCCTGTGGACACACAACATGCAAAAAGTGACACAGTGACCAAAAGAAATATATAAGTGAATGTGCACAGGTATACTGCCCGGACATCCGGCCGGATCTATAAAAAAATTTCTCTGATCCTAGCCAGAAGGCAGGGAATCAAGAGGTGATTGCCACAAGGTGAATAGTTAATGGTGCCAGTACACCCAGTGAGTTTCAGCACCTCATGGTCACCACTCCCCGAGGCACTAAAGTACCTCGGCTCTCGACCCACCCAGCAAGACCCGGAGGGAACGAGTCACCTCGGGGCAGCCGTTGAGCTGATTCCTCAAAACCAGCCCTGATAAATCTGTCCCCTCCATGCAGCACCCCTCCTCACCAGTCCTACATCAGTGATGCCCGATCCAACACTGAAATGAACACTGATAAGAAGAGATACTACACTTGATCTTAGCCAAAAGGCCGAGAAGCAATCTGTTATTGGTGAACCATAGCTGCCACTGAGGAGAATGGTGGCTTTTCAATGGGAATAGAAGCACATAGCTCTGGGTGGGCATGACAGCTAACATTGGGGGTTACTGCTGTGTTTGGTGCTGACTCTGTGTCTTGACTGTGTCTTGCAACATAATACAGACAAAGTTTCCTCTTGATTGGTCACATTTTCTTGAAAGTAAGATATCAGTACAGACCTGACGCATTTTGATCTTTGCGGTCTTAATCACCAGTGAGTTGATGTGATCGCTTATGACTAAGACCGCAAAGGTCAAAAAGCATCAAGCTTCTTATCTGTTCTGATTACACAATTTTAAGAAAATTTGACCAATAAAAAGGAAACCTAATATTCTTATAGTAAATAGTGTTGCTCGCGAATATTCGCAATGGGAATTTTATTCGCGAATATCGCATATAATTTTTTTTTTTATCACAGTACACATCACAGTGATCATCCCTCTCTGCTTCCAGCGTGTGTGGTGTAATGAAGGCTCTAACACTACTGTGTGACACTGACGAGCGAATTTTTGCATATGCGGAAATTTCCATATGCATATGCGAATGTTTTTTATATGTTAATTTTCGCATACACGAAAATTAATCCATACATATTTTCACATATGCGAAATATTTTGACATGTACATTTTCGCATATGCGATTTTTGTATGTGCTGACTTTCGCAGAGATAAAACTACATACGTGAAATTTTCGCATATGCGAATTCTCGTGTATACTAATGTATATCTATGTTAATTTTCATATATGCGAATTTACGTGCATACAAAAATTCGCAGATGCGAATTGTCATGTATGCAAATTTTTATATATGCGAATTTCCGTGTATGCTAATTTTTATATATGCTAATATTCGTATATGCGAATTTGTGCATATGCTGTTTCGCATACGCGAATTTACGCATGTGCAAAAATAAAACGCAAATATTTCTAATATGCGAATCTAGCGAATATATGGCGAATATTCGTCCATATATTTGCGAATATTCGCGAATTCGAATATGGCCTATGCCGCTCAACACTAATAAAGTGTACAGTATATCATTTCAACATGGGGTGTGACAACCTTATCAGTACAAATTTAACTAACATCTCTATTAGACTATGGATATATCTTTGTAAAACCCAATGGACCCCATTAAAAGTCAGTGGGGTCTACTGGGTGCTGTTGGTGTCATGGCATACATTTATAATGTAAACTAGAACCTTATATTGGGGTTTAAGTCCTAGTGACTGATTCCTCTAAATAATAAATGCATACATACATATGAGAGTTTTCATTTCTAAGCCTCAATAACAGAGACCAAGCTATAGAGGGTACCAAGGTAGCAACCAGTCAAATCCAGACCCCTGTATCAGAGGAAGCTCAAAGGTACCCCTACTACATGAAAAACCCACAGCCCTGTTTTTGCACTCTGGACCAAAGATTTTAAGTCAAACCCCTGTTTAAAAAACAAGTCTCGGTGCTGACTGTTGGCCTTCTCCACCCCCTCCATTCATGTCTATGGGAGGGGGCGTGACGGCTACTACGTAGCCGTCACGCCTCCACCCATAGACATGATTGGAGGGAGTGTGGCAGCTGTAGTCGCCAGTCATCCGGCACAGAGCGGAGTGACTGGGGTGCCACACCAGAGATTGCGGAGGTCCCCAGTGGCGGGACCCTTGCAATCAGACATCTTATCCCCTATCTTTTGGATGGGGGATAAGATGTTTTTGGGTGGAGTACCCCTTTAACATGATCTTCATCTCGGCCAGGAAGCGGTCCTGCAAAGGAGCCATGTATCATTAGACAGAGTGGATTACTGACCGGCCAATTTACAGCACTATCCTGCTGGTAAGTGCTGCTGCAAAGAGTGAGAACGGGCAGACTAGGTAAGCTGCTTAAGCACTACACCATTAACACTAGGGTCCTAGGATCAAAGCCAACCAGGGGCAAGATCTGCATTTGGCTTGTCTGTTCTCTTTATGGTTTCTTTTGGGTCCTCCAGTTTCCTTCTACTCACCAAACATGATGATGTGACATACAGTAAATCCCGTCCTTCTGGAAAAATACTTATTTCCCTTGGAACATTGTCAGAAAATAAATCCCCATACACCACAAAGCTGTTGATGTAACACCCTTTAACCCCTTAAGGACCAAGCCCATTTTAACCTTAAGGACCAGGCCAATTTTTATTTTTGTGTTTTTTCCTCCTCGCCTTCTAAAATCCATAACTTTTTTATATTTCCATCTACAGACCCATATAAGGGCTTGTGTTTTGTGTGCCCAATTGTAATTTGTAATGAAACGTCTCATTTTACCATAAAATGTACGGCAAACCCCCCAAAAAATATTTTTATGGAGGAAATTTAAATGAAAACCACAATTTTGCACATTTTGGAGGGTTTTGTTTTCACACTGTACAATTTACAGTAAAAATGACATGTGTTCTTTATTCTGTGGATCAATACGATTAAAATGATTTTTATATTTTTGTACCATTTAAAAAAAATCTAAAACTTTTTGTACAAATACAATATTCTAAAATCGCCCTATTTTGACCACCTATAACTTTTAATTTTTTCGTATATAGGACTGTAGGGGGCAAATTTTTTATGCCGTCATCTGTACTTTTTATTGATACCTCATTTGCCTATATAAAACTTTTAGATCATTTTTTCAAAAAAAAAATTTTTTGAATAAAATGTGACTAAAAAGCAGCATTTTGAACTTTTTTATTTTTTACGTTTACACCGTTCACCGTACAGCATCATTAACATTATATTTTGATAGTTTGGCCATTTATGCACGTGGCGATACCAAATATGTTTATAAAAAATATATATTTTACGATTTTTGGGGGTAAAATGGGAAAAACAGACAATTTTTATTATTATTGGGGGAGGGAATTTTTCACTTTTTTTACTTTTTATTTTTACTTTTTTCAACTTTTTTTTTTTTACACTTTTATATGTCTCCATGCACCTAAAGGGAGGACGGTAGATTTGTCTTTTCATGAATATCAATGCAATGCAGGCTGGTTGGTACCTTAAAAAAAAAAAAAAAAATAGAAAAAAATTTCAAAAGTCATTCCTATGGTGTATGGGGCTTGAAAAAATACACAGATCTGTTTCGCGCATGTAAGGCGCTTCCACAAGCCGATACCCCTGCCTCCGACCCCTGCCCACTGCTACCTGATCTATGCACCACACAAGAAAATAAAGTCTCCTGATTGGTGAGTGCCGGCTGCTGTTCTTCTTTTCATTTTGCTGTGATAACAGAGACTGCGGGGGAGCGAGGAAGGTAAATGCAGAAATTTTTCTTTTCTATGAGACAGTTTGGGCAAATGTATTAAAAATGTATTGTCGGACAACCTCTTTAACCCTAAGAGAAGGATCTAACAAAACTACAAGCTTGGCTAAAGTATGCTTTTTATGAGTCCTACAGCTCATATGTGGCCAAAGTAGAGAATAACCCAATTCAGGTAGACTGACCAAATGAACAATGAGAACCTGCGTAGGCCAATTCTGCTTCCTGCTCAATGGGGACACAGAGATGTTCTTCTAAAGTGCATGAACAGGAACAGATACTTCCCTATGCCCATATTTACTAATCTGAGGCAGAAACACCCACTGGTCCCCCATTATGATTTTGCTTTTTTTTGTTCACGTGTAGCTTGGAAAAATAGTTTTCTAAAAGTTTTAATTCTTTGTATCGAAATCCTCATGAGGGCAGAGACCATTCTCCATTAAAGATGGAAAGCAGACTTCCTAGTAAGCAAAGGAAATGGCAGGCAGTAGGATTAATGAGACTTTAGCCTCCAACTTCTCCAAGGATGGAACAAAACAAGATCTGCATCATTAGCGCTACAGATTAAGTGTCTTCGTGACCCAGGAGCTTAGCAAGTGGTGGCCCTTTTGGCTCTAAGGGATCAAGGAAGAAGGATAAATACCAATGCCTAGTAACACTGCTGACAATACAGAAAATTGTCAGCAAAAATTGTACACCCAACTGCGTGGTGATCACAATGGCTGCCATTACGGGCTTCACAGATTTAGAACTTGATGGAGGTGAGCAGCTTCTGGAATTTTAGGGAAGAAATGCACATTAAAGGGGTTGTTGCAAGAGGACAACATTGTCCATGTGCTATAGATGCCTAAAAGATTGCTTGGGACTACCCTCTAGGAGCTATAACTGAGAGATGTTCTGTAGAGCTGCCATGAAATATTTTATTTAATGGGAATGGTCTAGCTGGGCACAAATGCTCACGGTAAACTTAGCAGTGAATTAAGTCACCATGGTTAATCTCTGTTTTTTTAAAGGGGTACTCCACCCCTAGACATCTTATCATATAAGATGTGTGATCTCAGGGGTCCCGCCCCTGGGAACCCCCGCGATCTCTCCTGCAGCAACCCCTGTCATCTGGTGCACGGAACGAGCTTCACTCCGTGTCAGATGACTGGCGATGCAGGGGCCCTGCCCATGGTGACATCATGCCCTGCCCCCTTAATGCAAGTCTATGGGAGAAGGCTGGGCTGTGACATCACTATCTTCTGGCCCCTGCATCGCCAGTCATCAGGCACTGAGCGAAGCTCACTCCGTGCACCAGATGACAGGGGGTGCTACAGGAGAGATCACGTAGGTTCCCAGCAGCGGGACCCCCATGGTCAGGCATCTTATCCCCTATCCTTTGGATAGGGGATAAGATATGTAGGAGCAGAGTACCCCTTTAAGAACTTCAAGAACACCACAGATTAAAAAGATATGAGCTGAAAGAATGATGATGGCACTGACCGGTGATGATGAAACTGTAACTCTATATTGGTGACAACCGGCAGACTACAGCATAGGGATGAGGGATGCCGCGAGCGTGATAGCTATTTTGTTCGCTAGGCGCACTTCGTCAGACCACTATGGAGTGGTCTGAAGAAGTGCGCCTAGCGCATGAAATAGCTATCACGCTCGCGGCATCCCTCATCCGTATGCTGTAGTCTGCCGGTTGTCACAAATAAAGAGTCATCGTTTCATCATCACCGGTGAGTATCATCGTCATTCTTTCAGCTCGTATGTCTTGCTTGTATCTGGATTGAGCACCCCGGAGGATTGTGTACAGACCAAGTGACCATAAGCGCTGTATACCTCTGAAGTGGGATTGCTATGGGGGCTTGCTAAAGATAGGTCGTTAGATAGATAGACGAGAATGATCGGTGGATAGAAGGGTTGATAGATCAGCTTTTCTTTAACCTTTGGCAACCGTTGAGTTTGCAGCCCCTGACGGCAACGTTCGCATCTGAAGAATATCCTACTTTCATGTTATACGTTGGCCAATGTACTGTATACCACAAAATTCCAGTGATGAGTCTACTGGTGACTAAGTTTTGTCCATTTCGAAGTGTACACAGTGATCCCTCAAGTTACAACAGCCTCAGGTTTTATTGTTCTCAACATACAATGTTCTTTTCTTGTCCATTAAACTTTTTCAAATCAACTGCTGCCAAACAGAATTGTAAATTATTTCTATTTAAAAATCTTAATCCAGTACTTATCAACTTCTGTATGCTCCAGAGGAAGTTCTTTTCATTTTGAATTTATTTTCTGTCTTATCACAGTGCTCTCTGCTGACACCTCTGTCCATGTCAGGAACTATCCAGAGCAGGAGAGGTTTGCTATGGGGATTTTCTCCTACTCTGGACAGTTCCTGACATGGACAGAGGTGTCAGTAGAGAGCACTGTGGACAGACAGAAAAGAACCATACAACTTCCTGTGGAGCATACAGCAGCTGATAAGTACTAGAAGGATTTATATTTTTTAATAGAAGTAATTTACTAATCTGTAGAATTTTCTAGCACTAGGTGATTTAAAAAAAAAAAAAATTCCCCACCGGAGTACCCCTTAAAAACCAGACTCAAAATATTATGTCATAGACAGTCTGGATGCCTTTAAAGGTCAACCAGAGTGGGTATTTTACTGGTTAAACACCTGTATTACTGAAGTACATGCACTGACAGGCTGTCTAGTAGCACCTGTCTACAAGAAAGTATGGCACATGCCCTGTACTGCTCTTTACTTGTGTGAGGAGGATCTGCTCCCTTGGACACCATTTCATGTGTTTTTTAGCATACAGTTGAGGGATTCGTGCAATGTAAAGTATAGGAAGTTATACTCACCTGTCCCCGCCGCTCCGGACCGCGTCCTCACCGCTCCCGATGCAGTCCCAGGGGCTCCTGATGCTGTGCCGCTGCTCCGGCATCTTCTTCGGGATCCTCCGGCTTCTTTTGCTTCTTCTGCAGGGTCCGGGCCTCGCTTTCTGGTGACGTTATTACGCTGCTGCGCCGGCACGGCGTGCAAAGCGACGTAATAACGACGACGGAAAGCGAGGCCCGGACCCTGGAGAAGATACAGAAGACGCCGGAGGATCGCGAAGTGGACCGGGAGCAGCGGGGATAGGTAAGCAAACCTGTCCGGGATACTTAAACTGCTATCCGACAGCAGCTTAAGCATTTTGCGCTGTCGGATAGCAGTTAATGTGATGGCCCCGACATATAAAAGCATCGTATGTCGATGCTGACATCGACATGCAATGGCCTCTGAGAGGCCATCGTATGTCGATTTGATCATATGTCGGGGCCATCGCATGTCGAGGGTTATTGTACTGTTCTTAAGAACTCTAAAGAAGCCCCTGTCCTCTATGTGCAAAAAGATTTGTAGCAGCTCTTGGTCGTCCTGGAACCAATTCATATTGTAACTTAAGGGGTACTCCGCTGCTCAGCGTTTGGAACTGTTCAGCATTTGGGAGCTGGTGACGTCACACCCCCTCCCATAGACTTGCATTGAGGGGGTGGGGCTATAATGCCACAAGCTCCCGGAGCCGGCTCCAGCGTTCGGAACAGTTTGTTCCAAACACTGAGCGGTGCAGTACCCCTTTAAGGTGCCACTGTATTGTATTTTCGTGAGACTGCAACACACGGCCACCTGCTCTTTGGAGTCCCATTATAAACAAAAACAATTAAATTAAATAAACCTTGAAAACAGACCTACTAGGTATAATTATTCTAATTGAGACTCTGAAAAAATAAAAAAAATTGTTGATATTATTCAAAATTATTATTAATGTTTTTAGAGTCTCAATTAGAATATTTTTTATTTTTATTTTTACACTATTTTCATAGCAACTATTTTATTTTTATTTTTTATTTTATTGTTTTTAGAGTCTCAATTAGAAAATATACCTAGTAGGTCAGTTTTCAATTTTTATTAAATTTATTTGTATTTTTGGCACATAGGGTATCGGGCAACACAGTTACCTCGGTATATATTATAGTAATTATAGCGTGAGCCACCCAAATAACTTCTGTATTTCAATAAACAAAAACAGTATAGGCTTTGAAATGGACCGAACGTGGTCACTAGTAGACTACATTGTGCCCACTCGATTTATAGGCCTTAGTCCTGTTTTGCCACGGTATATGTTGACATACCGTTCTGCCAGTGTGCTGACATATGCCCTGAACATAGGCCACTTTTTATAGGTAAACGTTGCGTTAGGGGGCCTTAATATCATGATTAGTGCCTCCAAGGCAGGGGTGCAATGGCAAAAGCTCAAAATTGGCTTCCGACATATCCGTGCTCAAATCGGCAAACCAATGACCCAATGTAGTGACTACATTTGGGTTATTTTTGGCTCTTAGTCACTAGATAACGACCTTTGGGTCATTGGTTTCAATGGGGGCCATGCTGATCAGTTGGCAGTCAATTTTGAGCTTCTGCTGATGTATCCCTGCCTCCGAGGCACTAATCATGATGGGAACGCAGTCTTAGAGTTGTACCTGTTGCATATGTCATGCTAAGCTGTGCTCTTGCTCTTCGGTTCCACAGCAGTTTTGAGGATAACATTAGGCCCCCCATAGTCAATGATAATAAAAGACGACATCCACATCATAATAACACATATGTAACGTGCATCTTTTTGTTTTGTTGTGGAAATAACAGTGCGGTCATGTGATTAAGTGAATCAATAAGCAGAGGTGGCTGCCTGTGCAGATGGGACCCAGCAGGCTGCGTTATGATGCAAGCACTCCCAATGGACGCCCAAGACTGCACAGTACATGTAACATATTTACAGCTCGGCAAAGAACCGGTATGGGAGATATTCTACAGATGGAGGGTAAAAAGGTTCTCCCCCAACCAAAGGCGCCTCTGCCCTTCCTATGGTCTTTTCTATAATGATTAAAACTGTTTTGGAGAAATAAAGAGATTCACTTTGGTCCTTTATAAAGGTTTCTTCCTCTCGTGAAGAATGTATAACTGCATTGGGTTCCTGTGGGACAGGAGGGCTAGAGGAAGACATAATGATGTCACATGGGCATATCTAGAGATTATAGGACCACACGGAAATATGAGACCTGAGGAGATAGCACAACTGCTTGGACAATCACACTAAACCTATTTATAGTAGTTATTAAAAAAAGAAATTTAATGTTGTTTATGATAGATATGAGATAGATAGATGGATAGATAGATATGATAGATATATAGATATGAGATAACCTGGTGCCAGTCGCAGATCAGGTATAGACATCCAAATACCAAACAAATTGCTCCAATGGCACTCCTAGTAGTTTAAAGCAAAAACAGTGTTTATTGACCCATGGTCAGCAGTGGATGCAACGTTTCAGCGGCATCTCGCCGACTTTCTCAAGCATGGTTGAGAAAGGCGGTGAGATGCTGCTGAAACGTTGAAACGTTTAAACTACTTATAGTGCCGTTGGAGCAATTTGTTTGGTATTTAGATAGATAGATATGAGATAGATAGATAGGAGAAAGATAGATAGATAGATATGGGATAGATAGATATGGGATAGATAGATATGGGATAGATAGATAGATAGATAGATAGATAGATAGATATGAGATATATACATACGGTATAGATAGATAGATATGGGATAGATAGATAGATAGATAGATATTTGCTGTCTACTTTTGACCCGTTACCTGGGACAACGGACCGCTGGCACCCACATCTATTTCCCTTGTTTTGGTTGTGCTGATCCATTTCTACTTTTTTGCTAGATAGATAGATAGGAGATAGACAGGAGAGATAGATAGATAAATAGATAGATAGATAGATAGTTATATTATTAGGAGGTCAACAAAAGTGGCCCAATTTCCCTAATTGTTCATAGTGTGACTTTTACGGTGAGCACTCCGGTCCGGCTCTCCGACCGTGAGCGCTCATCTCCCCGCTCTCCCGTCCAGGCCACAGTTCGCATCGCAGGACGCGCTCGCATGTAAATCGCGTCCCGCTTCTCACCTGCTTCCGCTATGGCCCCATTTCCTTCTGCTGCTGGTGGGGCTGGGATTTGCATCGCTTGACGTGCCCGCATGCGAATCCCATCCCGTCACTCACCTCATGCTCCTCCTGCCTCCTCCTCTGTCTCTCTGCTCCGGCGCACATGTCCCCGTTCCCCTAGGGCGCGCGTGCTGGAGTTCGGAGATTTAAAAGGCCAGTATGCCCAATAATTAAGTAACACCTGTGGCTCAGTTATAAGTTCCTCCACCTCCCACACTTGCCTGCTGGATCTTCAGTGCCCCTAGCCTGAGATTAAACGTTCCCAAATGTCTGTTTGCCTTGCCCGTGTATTTTGACCCTTCCGCTACGTTATTTGACTACGCACCTTTGCCGCCTGCTTTGACCTTCTGCTAAGTCCGACTACACCTCTGTGTCATCCTTCTGTACCTTGTCTTACCCAGTTACCTGTGTGGTCGAGTTGTGACAGGGGTAGCGACCTGGGTGTCACCTGCGGCAGCAAGCCTATCCTTGCAGGTGCTGGTGAATACCAGCGGCACCTTAGACTCCGCTCCCTGATACGACCCATGTCATCTCCCACACAGGTTAGAGGATCCACATCCAGCAGCGTTACAGTCACTAGACCCAATAAGGTAAGTACAAGACCCAATATGGTCACCCTTTATGGAAATTAAATGATTGCAAAATGTCACCATATGGTAAAAAGTCATCATTTAGATAAAGACATCAAAGTTGTAAATAAAAGCATTGCTGTGCATAACATTTTTACATTTTCTGATTTCTAAACCACAAACAATGGATAAGGCAACACTATCCAAATATTTGTTCTGCTGACAACCCTAAGGGAACCTAAAAACCATGGACACCAATCAAAGACTTACTCTCATCCAATATACATTCACATTATATCCATTGGACAATTACGTATAGCGACAGTATGAGGTTCATAGTTGTTTTTGTGGTTTTAAGAACATAAACAATCATGAAAAACTTCATAACATGATTCCACATATCACGAAACACCACAGTATTATTGGTATGAACCATGAGTATTCCTCATCAGTGTGTGAAAAGGTATCTGGGTAATTCAAGAAGTATTTCCACCTCAGTCATTTATGGTTTATCCCCAGAACATGCCAAAAAAATGTCACAGGTGTAGGTTCCACCTCTGGAACCCAAACATTACACAAAGTGTTCCTGCCTGATGAAGCCACATATGTGCATTTCTCTCTCCATATTGTTCTATCGAGGAAGGGATTTTTCACGCACAAGTGAACAGACGAAGTATCCCATGGCTAGCTCATCAGATAGGATGACCACTGGTGGACCCCCAACTTCAACATAGGTGAAGAACATAGACATTTATGGTATATCCTGTGGATCTATATGGAAATGGCCCTTTAGGTACCCAGATACTACTTCAGAATTGGGGACTATTACCTTTACACCCTGGTTAGTCATAAAAGAGATGGAAATAACTCTTTAAAGGAGTTCTGTAGTGAAAAATAACTTATCCAAAATCCTTTGGATAGGTGAATAGTTATAGATCGTGGGTATCTAAGCGCTGAGACCTCCAGTGATCTCCTGAACGGGGCCCTGGCAGTCTGCTGGAAGGGGACGTGCCGACCACCACATGGAGCAACGGCCAACACGACATCTCCATGTATCCCATAGAGATACATGGAGGGGGTGTGTTGGCCTCAGCTTCCTGAGGTGGTCGGAACGACCACTTTAGGCAAAATGCCGGGGCCCCATTCAGGAGATCACAGGGGGTCCCAGCGCTCAGATCCCCCACCATCTATACCTTATCCCCTATCCTTTGAATAGGGGATAAGTTATTTTTCTCTGTACTACTCCTTTAACTATAAGATTTTTTTATCCAAAAACAGATCGAAGAAGAACGAAGTGAAAATGCATTAGTCTACACTACTATTATGGTCTATGGCCAATATGTTGGATAATTTATTGCGCAAACCTCAAATCTTGACAGATTCCATTAACGTATAATGGGTCCCAATGGTTTACTTCCAGAATTAAGTGTTTCCAGGCTATGCTATTCTTGACATCAAAAACACAGTGTGGCCCAATGAGTAATATGAAAAGGCTGATGTTTGGTGACCACCAAAGAACCAAGGGTTTGATGTTCACAAAAAGGTTGGATTCACAACAAAACAACAAATACATAAATGTTACATAAATTCTCCACTTGTGTAGCCAAAATGTTTTTTTTTTTTGCAAAAAGACCCTACTTACCTCAGGGTCTTTTTCCATTTCCAGTCCAGCTTCAATGAGGTTATGCTCAAACTCCTCTCGCTGTATTTTTTTCTCTTCCTCAAGGGCATCATGGTGGCTCATCTCCACCACAACCACTTCATGTGGATGACATGATGAGTTTCCATTCTGAGAATGTTGGTGGTCATGCTTCTGTTGCTTTAGTTGGTTGTGTTCTTGTACTTTCTGTTGCTGGTTGTGTAATTCCCCCGGAAGAGGCTGTTCAGGGGGTGTTTTGCCAATTTCTTCTGGGGTCACTGAATTCCCATTGGAAACTATAACTGCGGGAGGTCTGGGATTTGTGGGAGAACCATTCTGTTGGGAAGAACGGTGCCTGTAATAATAGGCCAGAACATAGTCCACTTTTCTTTTACCGTCCCCAAAATGCATACCGGTTTGTTTGATGGGCTGGTTTCCATCCACGTAATTGTTAACAACCTGTGTAAGAAGTAATAAGAAGAAGTAATGAGTAAACCCCAATGGGACAAGAACACACAAACAGAAAAGTGATCCAGAATATTACCTGGGTGACAAAGTGGAAACCAATAAACAAACAGAACCCAAACCAGTCTACATTCTTCACAGTATGGCAGGAAACCAAAGATGAGTTTGCCGCATTGAGATAAGGATATGCAAACATCAAGACGAAAGAAAAAAGTAGAAGCAAACTATCTTACAACTCACCATATGGGTGATCTGTACACATTAGATTTAGATTATAAAAGGGGCCAAAAACTGCACAAGTGTCTCAATCATCTTTGGGTCTTCACCAACTGACCTATATATCCAAGACCACCTAAAAACACCCATTTATGTTTAGGGTTTCATGAGAAGAGGAGACACCATCTTCTTAAATTTGATGCCATTGCTGCTTGGCCTACTAACGTGAGAATATTTGTGTTGGACATGTTAAAGAGGTATTCCACTGCCCCAGCGTTCAGAACATTTAGCTCCCAATGCCGGTTTCAGGCTGCAGTGTATGTGATGTCATGGCCTTGCCCCTCGTGATATCATGTCAAGCACCCTCGATGCAAGTCTATGGGAGGGGTGTACGCCACACCCCTCCCATAGACTTGCATTGAGGGGGTGTGAAGTGATGTCTCAAGGGGTGTGGCCATGACATCACGACCCCCGCAGCCCACAACCAGCGTTCGTAACTTTGGTTACGAACACTGGGGCAGTGAAGTACCCCTTGAAGGTCAGTTGTATAGGAGTATGTGTGTACAGTATGGCACTGTTGTTTATATTGTGTGTTGATCTATTATTTAAACACTCTGTAGCACCATTATGTGCTATCTGTATGCTACTGTCATGTTATCAATCTATAGTGATGCTATTTCGGCTGCGAAATCATATTTTATATGTTGATATGCTGCCATATTTGTCTGTAGAAAATGTCCCATGTGGTGGAAACAGATCACACCACAATGCCTATAGTCACCCCGTTTCCTAATTTTGCCTCTTACAAGCCTGGAATAGCGAGCTATTATGGCAAAAATGTTGATTATGAGATGGGAGAATTTGGTAAAATACTGGGGTTATTGGCCCAGGTTATAGGCTTGGAGGGATTAATAAAGGTTGGTTTGAAGGGTGGGCCTAGAGTGGTCAATACAGCTGAAAAATTTGCTGTATTGGGTGCTTCCAAGTTACAATTACACAGAAAATCTATAGTTGGAGAAATGGTATAGGCAGATACTGTAGGTGGTGGAGTCAGGCATAGCTTTTCCGTTGAGAATGTGGCACTTCCACCAAGTCTCTGTAGAATATGCTATTATGTCTTAAACTACAACACAGGATCAAAATGTGTTAAAGTACTGTCCATATAATACACAGAATGAGACATTCTTAGCAGCAGCTCCCTGGTTAAAGTGCCTAATTTATGGAACCCTCATCACCAGCACCCCACAATTTACTAAGAATTTGTTTCCTAAACCAGAGAAACTCTTCAAAGGTGTTGTCCTATTCGGTCACCTTACCTATTTGCTTTGTTAGAACAAGAGGAGGTTCTATAGTAGAGCCAGAATGGAGATCTATTACCCAGAATGGAGATCTGCCCTGCAAGAGTGGACCTGGTCAACTAAGACATAACAAGGTCAGTGAGGGCTTGATCACATCATAACTATGCACTCTGTGCCATGTAGAGTTTATCTCGGGAAACTGTCAAATTGAGATGTTGAAGTGAATGGAGGTCCCACTGACTTTAATGGCCCAAACATAGTTGAGTAGTGAGTATGTTCGGGTCATTTCCAAACACGTACATGTATTGACTTGTATGAACTCAAAAGCCCCACTGACTTCAATGGCCAAACGTAGTTAAGTAGTGATTATGTTGGAGTAATTTGCCGAATGTATACGTGTTTGTGCTTGGTGCTCCACTGGCCAGCGTTCGAACATTTAGTTCCGAATGCAGCGTGCGCGCTGCGGGGGTTGGCCATGCCCCCTTGTGCCGTCACGTCACACTTCCTCAATGCAAGTCTATGGGAGGGAGCGTGGCGGCCACCACATCCCCTCCAATAGACTTGCATTGAGGAGACTTGGTGTGACAGCACAAGGGGGTGTGGCCAACCCCCGCAGAGCGCACACTGCGTTCGGAACTAAATGTTCCGAACGCTGGCCAGTGGTGTACCCCTTTAAGGGTCAAAGCAGAAACACGTATAAATTTGGAAAATTACTCCAACATAGTCACTACTTAACTACGTTAAGTTACTTCTCTTTCCGTTAGTTGTTCAGAGAAAATGTACCATTACATGCCGGTCTTTAAATGAGTTAGGCTGGGTTCACCTTATGATTGTGCCATCCTTGGAGCTCATGCCTACTTCAGAATCACATTTTTATAGTTGTCAGATGCATGCGTTCCAAGGATGGCACAATCGTAACGGGAACCCAGCCTAACTCATTTAAAGACCTGCATGTAATTGTACATTTTCTCTGAATAACCAAGGAAAGAGAAGTTTATAGCCTGACATGGCCGTCTTCCATTTCCAATGGGACTTGTTTTTCATTAATAGAAGTTACTTGAACGTAAATCTACAATTAAATATGAATTAAATTGAGAATTACATTTACAAATATTATATTGAGTATTATACTATATTGAAAATTATATTATGAGTAGCTGCAGCAGTCTCATGTCCATGTCGAGAGGTGACAGTAATACAGAGACCAGCAGGACAGGTAAGCATCACATTGGTTGGGAATTAGTAAGAAGAGTATAATTACTTCTACCATGTTTCCTTTTTTGATTAAGAGGATGGACAACCTATTTATTTTTCTAGTTTACTACAATGTGAAGATTTTAAAGGGGTACTCCACTGGCCAGCGTTTGGAACGCTGTTTTCGTGATGCGGGGTTGGCCACGCCCCTCGTGACATCACGCCCACACCCCCTCAATACAAGTCTATGGGATGGGGCCTGACGGCCATCACGCCCCCTCACATAAACTTGCATTGAGGGGGCATGGCCATGATGTCACATCCTCCCATAGACTTGCATTGAGGGGGCGTGGCTGTGATGTCACAAGGGGCATGACAGACCCCTGCAGTGTGAAAACAGCGTTCAGAACATTTACTTCCGAATGCTGGCCAGTGGAGTACCCCTTTAAGGGTTTTCCTGAATGGTTTTCTCCATAACCTTTTCCCATCGTTACTTCTACATGACTGGTGTGACCATTTACTCCATTCTCATTATAAATAAATGATCCTGTTGCTTTATATTATAGGACCCAGCTGAGGGATCTGAGCTGATTCTTATCGACTGTAAATGAACAAGGCAAAAGCACAACAAGGCAAAAAAAAATCAACAAGAAACATGGATCAGGATTCTAAATCAATCACTGCACTAACGTTTATAATGGCACAGGGCCTCCAATTATAACATTCGATTTTGCCCTCAAGGATAAAAGGGTCTGGTGTTTATTTGCTCCTATTTTCCATGACCCATTGGTCAATACCCCCCTCGATTTAAGTTCCCTGAAGAGAGGATTTCTGCACAGTTTCTCACCAATAAAAGGAATAGGACCAACTAGGATATTCAAGGGTCCCATAGCAGTCACATGGTCTGTCACTATGTACACACTTGAGCAACACAAAAAGAGAAACACAAGCCACACATCCACCATTTGTAATTTGATCTACTTGCTTCTCACTTGAATCACACTTGAATCGCACTTTACATACATTACATATATCACACTCCTTCACACTACAGTATAAGTCCACTTTTTTGTAAATCTAAATAATTGGGTGGACACCTCAATCTTGCGGGATAACGTCTCTTTGTGTTGACTCCTAGTCGTGGACTGATCTGAGGTTGATCTTATAGTGACCGTGAAACGTTTATCTATAGCAAAATCAGAAGGCAATTCAGTACCTGATACAACAGGTACCTTCTCAGGCATGGCAGATGGTACCATAAGTGGAATAGAAGATGAGGAAGGCTCAGAATTTGGCATAATTGATATGACATCTCCAGATTACACCAGTTGAGACCTCCACCGTGTAAGTTAGTTGGCCAATTTGTGTCGTGATCTTTCCAGGAAGCCACTTTTGTCCTTTGTTATTTCTACATGAAGCCGAAGCAATCTTCTGTGAGTGGACCTGTCCATTTGTTGTGGTTGTTTCTGTTGTAAAGTTCTCCTGAGATCCGGTCTAAGAAGATCTGATCTAGCGTAACGAACGACCGAGAAACAGTTTTGCTGGAGGTTGATTTATAGTAGAAGGATTTTCATTCCAATAAGCAAATATAAAGTTAGTAGGTTTCTGAGACAGAGCCCTGATATATACTCTTGATAAATCTTTCAGCCAAACCATTGGTAGCTGGATGATATGGTGCCGATGTGATGTGTCTGTCGTACAGTATTCCATTTAGCCTCAAAAACGTTTGGAATTGTTCTGACACAACATGGTGGCCATTGTCACAGACAAGCTTTTTAGGGACACCTGCTGCAGAAAAAAGTCCCCTCTGTACATCATCTTTGTGCACTGCTGTGGTAGAGGGCATCTGAAACACTTCTGGCCATTTGGAATGGGCATCAACCAAAACTAGAATGTTTGTTTATATGAAAGGTCCTGAAAGATCAACATGAATTCTTTGCCGTGGCCCATTCCTAGGGCGCAGAGGTGTTGTCTGGCTGGTTATGTACCAGTTGTTCAATTTGTAGGTGGGTTCCAAACCACCATAAATAGCCTCTAGCCAGTTTTTGCTCTTTACTACCATAATATCTCTAACATGTAGATCATTCAACCCCCCTTCCCCCACAAGTTACTTTTTACTTTCTTTTGATTTGTTCTAAGACCACAATGACTTGTTTCTCTCCTCTGTTAGGTTTGATGTCCGGACATTATTAGCTGTTCCCTTTGCAGATTCTCATCCTCTATACCAAGACAACCTCTTCATAGTAGTTTACACTGTTCCACCCACACGGCACCACTGAATTCAATACTGCCATACACTGTCCCGGTGACTACTGCAACATACTTTGGCCCTTAATATAATACTGCCACACACATTCTGCTGAACAAAGTATTGCTAAACACTGTGCTCAATATAATGTCACACACTGTACCCCTAAATATAATACTGTCACATGCTGTGCCCCTTTATTTAATACTGCCACACACTGGGCCCCAGTATATAATATTACAACACACTGAACTGAAATATAATACTTCCACACACTTCTTCTCAGTTTGTTTGAATCCCATCCCTGTACTCTCCCCCCTAGATGATAGATAGTTAAATAGATGTAAGATAGATAGGTAGATAGACAGGTAGATAGATAGATAAATAGATAGGCAGATCACCCCCCCCCCCCCCCCAATAAGTAAATATGCGTAGGAAGCCAGGCAAGTAGCTAGCTAGGTAAGAAGGAAACCAGGTAGGAAGCTAGCTAAGTAAGTAGGTAGCCATATAGCAAGATAGGTGAGTAAGAAGGTAGCAGGGGCCAGGTTTGCCAAATGGTAGGTACATCATTGATAACAGTAGCTAGGTCCGGTGAGAACCGATTGTGGTAGTTTATAAACACTAAAAAGGATTGTAGTTGTGACACATTTTGTGGTCTTGGTGTGTTCATTACTGTTTGCATCTTCTCCACACCTTGTGCATCAATAGTGTGCCGACAGAAAGAAACACTTGTTTTAGAGGATTCACATTTTTCCATAGTCCATGGCTATAAGATCATTTTTAGGCCTTATAAATGTCGCTCATCAGTTTCTCCTCTAACATTAATGTCACCATAAAGTCCCTGGACAGCCTGGTAACACTCAATCCGTGATTTTTTGCCAGAACGCTGGGGCAGATGCCGCTCCAAACACCAGTCTGTTATAGCCATATAATCCCTTGTATTTACTGTGAGGAATACCTTGGAATCTTCTTCCATGTCAGTAAGCTTCACATGGATCACAAGGAAAACTTACTAACGAAAAAATATTTACGATTTCTGTAGTGGATAGGGTTCTGGTTTTTAACACAGGATTTATAGTGACTTTTAAACCCCCACAGACACAGATTCCGCCATCTTTCTTATTGGAACAACAAGAGTTACCCATAGGCTCCAGTCATCCTTGGACATAATACCTTCTGAATAAAACTCATTTCCCACCTTGTGGCGAATATGGGACAGGCCTGGTGTTATGGAACTTGGGAATACTGTTCTCTTATACCACTATACGGCCTTGAATATATTTATTCCCAATACAATTTGCTGATTCATTTAACAATTTTTTAGTCCAGTTTCATCAGTTTTGGATATTGGGGGTTTCTCATTTATAGCGATCCAATCTAACTTCACCTTCTTTTTTTTTTTGGTTTAGGTTGAGAATCTTGAAAATGTAAAGTCCCATCGTGACACGATTGATACCACAGAACTGGCGTCTAATTCCATCCTGATAGTTTTACCATTTATCTTGGGGTTAAGCTATATGGCTTCTTTTATGTAATCTTCTACTGGATTGATAATGCTAACATGTCTGATCGCAGGGGGTCCGGCAGCAATCTCCTGGCCGGCACTGCAGCATTCATAAACATGGAAGCCTTGGGCTCCATGTTCGGGACGTCACGCCATGCCACCTCCAGTCTCGTCTATAGGAGGGGGCGTGATGGCTAGAACACAGCTATCACACCCCCTTCCATAGACGTAAATGGAGGGGGCGTGACCCCAGGCTTCAGTGTTCATGAACGCCGCAGCACCAGCACAGAAATCGTGGGGGTCCCCGTGCCGGACCTCCCGTGATCAGACATGTTTTCCCCTATGCCCTATCCTTCTCTATCTTAGGTGCGGAGTACCCCTTTAAATGGGTACTCCACTGCTAAGCGTTTGGAACAAACTGTTGCTGGAGCCAGTGCCGGGAACTCTCATGGGATTTGATATGACAAACAAAAACACATCAATGAGAAAAGTAAGTTGTGCACAAGCTGCCACTGAAAAAAAACCTTTGTGCTGAAGTTATCATACGTCAATTACGGAATCCATTACTTTTTACAAAAATGTTTCTTTACCATTATTATTTTAACTTCTCAGAGTAACAGGACAAATATTACAAAAATAAAACATACATTTTAAATAATTAAATACAATAAAATATTATTCAAATAAAATATAGAAAATAAATGTATGTGGTAGCATTATATAATTTTTTGGAAAATGTCATCATCCTCTACACTACATTCACGAAAAATATCACTATATAAGTTCCCATTCACACTAGATTTGACCCAGATTTTGACATGGATTTCATGTAGAAATCTATGTCTGATGACAAACCCCCTCGCATTTAAATGGAGTTTCTGCAATACCGTTCAGAATTTTCGGGAATAAGTCGCATTATTTAGGTTAGAAATGATGAGGAATTAGCCCTGATGAAATACAATGGGGCTGATTCTTGTGCAAATCTGCCGTGGATATGCTGCACATCCACATGTATCCAAGTATCAGTCTCAGATGTCTTCTGGATTAATGTCGACTTATGAACAGAGGCTAATCATATGTGGAAGAAGAGTCAATGAATCATTGATAACTACGGTAAATAAAATTACATTTCTAAAAAAAAAATATAATAATACATAAATAATCAAATAACTAAATCATATTTGTATATAAGTGTATAAAAAGCAAATAGTCAAATAAATAAACCATCTAAATGTATAAAAAATACATTAATAATTAAACACATAAAACAAACGCATATATGAATAAATACATAAATAATAAAAAAAAGTATTAATATAAAAGTGTAAATAAATACATAAATAATCAAATAAAGAAACAAAATACATATATAAATACATAAATAATTTTAAAAAATCTACCATATAAATGAATACAAAAAATAGAAACATAATCAAATAAATAAAGCCAATACATTTATCAATACATAAAAAAATCAAATAAATAAATCAAATACATTTTAAAAATATTTTTTTTTAGAAATTAAATGCTTTGAAGCTAATTCATGACATTAGATTGTATATATATATATATATATATATATATATATGTATTTAAGAAAAACTAATATTTATATTTTTTTTAATAATCGTTTAAATTTTGATCCTAACACTCTCCGTCTCCTCTGTTTTTTCTTTACCTCCCATATGGAGACTTCTTAAGGCAGGTGGTGGTACCGCGGTAAGATAATTGGCGGTATAGCGTAACACCTGATGAAAGCGCAGGCCGCCTACTATAATTTGCGCTGTGCCCATGCCTTATAATTACGTGTTATTCACCATGATAATACACCCACTGTTTACAAAACCCATGCAGTGCGCCACTGTTCCGTTCTGCACTCGAAGGCTATAATTTCTGCTTTGTATAGGATGTACTTTTTATAGGGTTAAGCTGTCGTCTTGGATGTATGACGATGACCCTAATGTTTGTAATCCATCCCTTCCCGTTTCTCCACTGTTTACTTACTGGAAGTCCTTGAAGGCTTTCTGGGTCCATCTTTGAAACTGAATCCCAAAATATCCCCTCCCTAGGAGAGAGTCACCGAAAATGCCTGGACAGGGAACTCGGTGTGTGTCATCCTCTTGGTTTGGAAAGATAGAGAGCCCATGAAACCCTATCCATTGTGAGAGGAAACCGGATCCGCTGAGTTTCAGCTTGCTGTAGGACGTGGTGACAGTCAATGGCCGGGCTGTAGTAGATAGGACGTGTAACTGATCACCGCCAGATCCTTTCTTCTCTGCTGGTTCAATATAAATCTGGTCGGTGTTTTCTCTCATTGCCTTGGCACCTAATCTTCCCAGGTAAAAGATGTCTCCATAGAGACACTGAGAACATGAAGCAGCTCTGCTCCCAGGTGGACACGGGCGGGGAGGGGAGAAGACTCTTACCTTGAAAGTAATTGTTATTATGCTGGAGAAAGGAGAGAGTCTCAACATCTACCTCCAGAACAATAGTGAGAGACACAACAACAGGTCGGCTTCATAGATGGACACTAGATCCTTCTGAGCCCGGAATTATCTGTCATATAATAGGGGGGAGGGGGGTTGGTTCCTAGAAAATAGATTAGATTGGGGGGAATATCTGACTGCTTATCTACAAGGGTAGCAGAGCTGAGTTTGTCATGTGGAATGATGTGTTATATTACAATGTATGACTGCAAATAATGATCAACATGATGGATTCACTTGGGTAGGACTTTCTCCGTAAAAGGGGTGGCAGAAATTATTATCTATCTATCTATTTACACAAAAAGAAGATTTACCACAGCACTCACAATAGTGGAAATAAATGGTGTAGCTTTTATTCCATCACAGGCAAGCAACATTTTGGCTTGCAATAGCAGCCTTTATCTATCTATCTATCTATTTCACATCTACAGTATCTATCCATCCATCTTTTTTCTGTCCATTATCTATTTATCTATCTATCTGTCTGTATATATCATATCTATTTCTCCTATCTATCTATCTCATATCTATCTATCTCCTATCTATCTATCTATCTATCTATCTATCTATCCATCGCATATCTATCTATCTCATATCTATTTATCTCATATCTATATATCTATCTCTCATATCTATAATCTATCTATCTCATATCTATCTATCTATCTATCTATCTATCTATCTATCTCATATCTATCTATCTCATATCTATCTATCTCATATCTATCTATCTCATATCCATATATCTATCTATTTATCTATCTCATATCTATCTATCTATCTATCTCATATCTATCTATCTATCTCATATCTATGCCATATCTATCTATCTATCTATCTATCTATCTCATATCTATCTATCTCATATCTATATAACTATCTATCATAACTATAATCTCTCTATCTATCTCATATCTATCTATCTCATATCTATCTATTTATGTCATATCTATCTATCACATATCTATATATCTATCTATATATCTATCTATCTCTCATATCTATAATCTATCCATCTATCTCATATCTATCTATCTATCTCATATCTATATATCTATCTATCTCATATCTCTCTATCTATCTATCTTTCTATCTATCTCATATCTATCTCATATCTATTTCATATCAATCTATCTCCTATCTATCTATCTCATATCTATCTATCTCATATCTATCTCATATCTATTTATCTATCTATCTCATATCTATCTATCATATCTATTTATCTATCTCATATCTATCTATCTATCTCATATCTATCTATTATCCTTAGCTACTTCTATGTGCAGGAGGATGCATGGACTGTGTCTGTGTTTTCCTCCTCCTAAGAATTCACGCTGTGCCTAAAAGGTGAGATCAAGTATTCCATCGTATCTCTGACTATCCATGAAGTTTGTCATTATTATTATTAACAGTAGCAGCAGTTCTCTGCTTAGACCAGGGCTGCTTTTGTGACGTAACCTTTGTCTTGCTGTGATGCTGTTGGTCTTATGATTTCTGCTCATATGGAACCTTTTAAAGCCACTGCATCAATAACCCTTTTTTCCATATGCCTTTATTAGTAGTTTATTGTATTTCATCAACTGTATAGTGTCATCCAGTTCAACTTTACCAGCACTTTGTCATGAGGTAAGAGAAAGGAAGTCCAGTTTGATCACTGGCAGCAAAGAGCCCAGCTCTAGTTTAGCCCCCTGAAAGGAAGAGAAGGAGAAATAGCCGTGCACCATGGAGGTTACTCTCGGGAGCCCAGTAACAGCAGTGAGAGCCCAAAATCACTTTATCACCAGGGTTTATCTAACAAAACCAACAGGAGTTTTCAAAAACTTTTTAAGGTCCAGATATACTTTCAAAAACAACATTCTACTTTTAAGCACATCCTAATCCCACAACAACAGCAATACTAGCCAATCTCCATTTCATCCCAATAATGTAACCCCCAAAATGTTCAAAAGTCCATATGATTTTTTCCATTGTTTCTGTGACTTTCTACACACCGAGATTCTAAACAGATTATAACATTAGATGAAAGTAATAATACTTACCGAGTTATTATGGATGTCCACACAGGATGGTTCAAAAGCTCCATTGATGTTACCTTGAGGGGGGTAGGTGGCCGGGGGATACTGGGTGACTGTGAGATATTTGGACTTCTGTGCGGTGTTTCGTTGCTGCCCATTGCTCAACTGATTCACAGATAAAGGAATATCTGAAAAAAGAAAGAAAAAAGTGCTAAGAGACTACAAGTTTATATGGCCATGTTTATCTACAGATCCCGAAATCACTAGATGATAGATATGAGATATATAGATATGAGATAGAGAGATAGATAGATAGATATGAGATAGATAGATAGATAGATTTGAGATAGATAGATATGAGATAGATAGATAGATATGAGATAGATATGAGATAGATAGATATGAGATAGATATGAGATAGATAGATAGATAGATAGATATGAGATAGATAGATATGAGATAGATAGATAGATATGAGATAGATATGAGATAGATAGATAGATATGAGATAGATAGATAGATAGATATGAGATAGATAGATATGAGATAGATGGATAGATATGAGATAGATGGATGGATAGATAGATATATATGAGATACATAGATAGATATGAGATAGATATGAGATAGATATGAGATAGATAGATAGAAATGAGATAGATAGATATGAGATAGATAGGGAGATATGAGATAGATAGATATGAGATAGATAGATATGAGATAGATAGATAGATATGAGATAGATAGATATGAGATAGATATGAGATCGATAGATAGATATGAGATAGATAGATATGAGATAGATAGATAGATATGAGATAGATAGATAGATATGAGATAGATATGAGATAGATATGAGATAGATATGAGATAGATAGATAGAAATGAGATAGATAGATAGATAGATAGATATGAGATAGATAGATAGGGAGATATGAGATAGATAGATATGAGATAGATATGAGATAGATAGATAGATATGAGATAGATATGAGATAGATAGATATGATATAGATAGATAGATAGATAGATATGAGATAGATAGATATGAGATAGATATGAGATCGATAGATAGATATGAGATAGATAGATAGATAGATAGATATGAGATAGATAGATAGATAGATAGATATGAGATAGATAGATAGATATGAGATAGATCGATATGAGATAGATATATAGATAGATAGATAGATAGATAGATAGATAGATAGATAGATAGAAGTAAAGATGATGCAGCACTCCACAAATATGCAAAAGGTGAGAAACTGGTGAAACGTTGTCTTTGCACATGCTGGAATAAACAACCACCTTTTGCATATTTGTGGAGTGCTGCATCATCTTTACTTCTCTTGATTGAGGACCCAGGTTCCAGGAATGCGGGCACCCCACTTTCATTTTTTTCTCCTACTTTGGACGACTGAGGTGCTGTCTTTATCTATATGTAGATAGATAGATATGAGATAGATAGATAGATATCCACAAATACAAGTTAAGCAGCACAACCTCAGCAGGTCTCAGAGAGTAGATAGGGGTGCAAGCGATGACTGTGGTCCCAGTCACAGACCGTGTCCATCTATAGTTACTTCAAAAGAGTCGCAGCACACCCAAACAGCACAAGGTGCAAAAAAACTGAGCTTTATTGGCCCATGTAATACGACGTTTCGATGGTATCACACCATCTTTATCAAGCATGCTTGATAAAGATGGTGTGATACCATCAAAACTTCGTATTACATGGGCCAATAAAGCTCAGGTTTTTTGCACCTTATGCTGTTTGGGTGTGCTGCGACTCTTTTGAAGTAACTATAGATAGATATGAGATAGATATTAGATATGAGATAGATAGATAGATATGAGATAGATAGATATGAGATAGATAGATAGATAGATGATAGATAAATAGATAGATAGATATGAGATAGATAGATATGAGATAGATAGATAGATATGAGATAGATAGATAGATAGATAGATATGAGATAGATAGATAAATAGATAGATAGATATGAGATATATAGATATAAGACAGATAGATAGAGATAGATAGATACATATGAAATAGATAGATATGAGATATATAGATAGATATGAGATAGATAGATAGATATGAGATAGATAGATAGATAGGAAATAGATAGATAGATAGATATGAGATAGATAGGTAGATAGATATGAGATAGATATGAGATAGATAGGTAGATAGATATGAGATAGATAGATATGAGATAGATAGATAGATAGATAGATAGATAGATAGGTAGATAGATAGATATGAGATAGATAGATATGAGATAGATAGGAAATAAATAGATAGATAGATAAAGTACAAATAGATGCAGCACACCACAACTTGAAAATCACGGTGCAAAATTTATTCCATAGTGTATTCCAATAGACAACGTTTCACCAGCCTCACGCTGGCTTTTTCTGGCTTGAAAAAGCCAGCGTGAGGCTGGTGAAACGTTGTCTATTGGAATACACTATGGAATCAATTTTGCACCGGGATTTTCAAGTTGTGGTGTGCTGCATCTATTTGTACTTTATGGATTGAGGAACCGGCGACCGAGGCTCCAAGTATGCTTGCACCCCGTTCAAAACGACCTATCTTTCTTGATGTGCTGCTCATATTTGGACTTTTGATAGATAGATAGATATGAGATAGATAGATAGATAGAGAAAAGGAAGGGTGGGCCGCACCTCAAAAAATATAGTAGAAAGGTGCACGCAGCCAAAAGGTCCCAGGTCAGGGGTCCACAAGGCTATACAAAAGAACAAAGTTGCTGCGGCACACAAGGCGTAGTGTCAAGTGTTTTTTATTCCAATTGCTTTGTTTCAGCCGCCCATGCGGCCTTTTTCAAGCACAAGCTAATAGTGACCATAGGGCAGTATATATGCAGTGTTCAATAAAATGTCAATTACAAGTGATTAAGTATACATGAATAAAAATATTTAAAAATACAATGTGCAAAAAGATGCAATAAAAAGTATATTGCAATTTAATAGGTTCACTAAACGTGAAACCATAAAGTGCATAACAATTTGTGTTAAAATATACATAGAAAGTGCATAACTTACTAAATTGTGCACAGATGTAAAATAATCAATCAATCTTGCAGGAGGAGCGTAGGCGGAACCTCAGAGACAAATTGCATATAGAAATATCATATCCATCACTCCACGCATCCTCAGTTCGGCGTGGTATAATGTAAATATGCCGGCAACGCAGCGCACATACAGCACGCGCTCGCCGTCACACTTCCAGGAGTAAAGCAGGACGGTGCCGTTGTGATCCTGGACCGTAGCCAATATATTCAGGAGGCCAACAGACAGTTACAAGATACATCCACCTATATTGTTCTACATAATGACCCTACTATTGACATTCAAACCCAGATCGGTCAGGCCCTGGAGGATGCCTTTCATTGAGGCCTGATCGATAAGCAATTGTGTGACTACCTTAATGTGACTTTTCCTATTACACCTCTTTTATATTTGCTCCCAAAGGTGCACAAGTCCCTGGTGAACCCCCCCCCCCCCCCCCCGGGAGACCTATTGTCTCCGGGAGGGGTTCAGTGACCAGCAGACTTTCCATCTTCGTGGACCAAATTTTACGCCCTTTTGCCACTCAGGTCCTACTTTAGGGATACTTCAGATTTCTTACAAAAAATTGCCAATATCCAGTTACCTGAACACACCATCATTGCATCTCTGGACGTGACTAGCCTCTACACCTCCATCCCACACGATGGGGGTGTAGAGGCAGTGAGGTGAGGTCCACCATCACTGGTTCTTTGTCCCCTCACAAGGTTGATTTTGTTATCACATTACTTAATCTAATTTTACGCAACAACTATTTTCTGTTCAACGACACTTATTATTTACAGGTCTCGGGCACGGCCATGGGCACTATGTGTCCCACCACTCCAGCTTATTGCTGGGGTGGTGGGGATACATAGACAATTTTTTTTTGATTTGGACCGGTTCTGATTTTGAGTTACAGGATTTTTTCGTTTATTTGAATTCCATTTCTCCACATATTAAGTTTCCTCTTACTTCTTCGAGATCTAGTGTACAATTTTTAGATACATTGGTGCAAATTAAGGATGGTAGGCTGATCACTGGTCTTTATGTTAGACCTACCGATACAAATTCGGTTCTTCACTTTACAAGTTGTTATCCACGTCCGATGGTGCGATCCTTGCCCATGAGTCAAATGATTCGGGCAAGGCGCATCATCTCCGAGGCTGACCAACTTGAACCTACGTTAAACACTATGGTCAACAATTTCCGTGAGAGGGGCTACCCTTTGCCCCTTCTTCAGGAGAGAAAGACCAAAGCATTATCTCTCCAGAGATATGATTTGATTTATGGTAAGAAGCAATGCGATACCTCCCCTCGCGTTGCCTTTGTGTTTACCTATGCGAGTCTCTCTGGCCGTATTTCCAGTGTCCTGAATAGACACTGGAAATTGTTGGCACGTAGCCATCCTAACATACAGGAATTTCTCTGTCCCCCTTTGCTCTCCTATCGGAGAACTGGTAACTTGAGAGACAAACTTGTCAAATCTGATGTGTCCTTGAACAAACCCGCTCAAAGATATTTAAAAATCCAGAACAAGGGTTTGTACCCTTGTTGTAGATGTGTAAACTGTTCACACATACTAAAGGGTCCAACCTTCACACATCCTGTGACCAACTAGAGCTTTAAATTGCGACATTACCTTACTTGCACCTCAGATTACGTTGTGTATGTCTTGATGTGCCCATGTCGTCTCCTCTATGAGACGACATGGGACTTCAAGACGCGATTTAATCACCACCGATACACAGTGCGTAAAAAGAGACTGGACCTCCCCTTTTCAAGACACTACACAGAGGCTAATCACACGGAGAGAGACCTGAAGTTTGCTCTGCTCGATCACATTCCTCCCCTCAAAAGAGGGGGTGACCGACAGAGCAGACTGAAACGCAGAGAGCTAGAATTAATTTTCAAGCTTAAATCTTTGAGTCCTAATGGCTTAAATGTAGACTACACTGTTTCTAATTAAATACAGTGACCCCCCCCCCCCGACCTACGATGGCCCCGACATATGATCAAATCGACATACGATGGTCTCTCAGGCCCTCTCCGGTGATGTCAATATGCTATTGTGCACGCCATCCCGTCATCCAATAGGAACGGCATACGCAGCGGCGCATTGACGTCGCTACGCAGGCCCAGTAAGGCCTTGCGGAAGACAGCGGAGGACCGGAGAAGACCAGGAGAGCCCAGCAGAGGACTGGAGTAGACCAGGAGAGCCCAGTGGAGGCCCGGGGTCACCATCGGGAGCGGCAGGGACACCATCGGGAGCGGTGGGACCCGGTCCGGAGCGGCGGGGACAGGTGAGTACAGCTTCCTATACTTTACATTGCACGAATCCCTCAACATACGATGGATTCGACAAACGATGGCTCGTTTGGAACGAAATACCATCGTATGTTGAGGGACCACTGTATATAATGCTAGATAATGGCCGGAGGAAGCACACTTAGTGTGCGAAACAGGAGCTCGGTCGCATATCACTGTCCCCCCACTACCCTCTCCCTTTGTTATATTCATGTGAGTATGCTTCAATAAAAGAAGAACATATCAGCTGAATGGTGAGTTGCCGATTTCTTTCTCTTCTCTTGAAATAATGCTAGATAAACCTGTCCTGTCATAATTTATAGCGGCTATGTTCAAATGAGTAGTACATTGTGACCTTTTTCTGCTTTTGACTAACTGATATTCATTTTTTCTTTTTTCTTTTCCTTTTTTTGTTGCAGATTCGGAGAGTCGGCGCACAGTGATGACACACCCTTATTGCACTTTTTCCACCATACCTATTATTCTGATGCTTATCTAGGAGTTCCTGGAGTATTGGCGGCAGCCACGAGGGATTATCCACCGTTAGAGTCACATGAGCCATTATTTTTCTTACATGCATGTTACTATGTGGAGGAGAGGACATTCAATAAAGAAATCCAATAACAAGCTTGCTTATGCACCTTAGTTGGGTCTTTTGCGCACTAATGTGTCTGAAGTGACTTTACTGCACAACCCTGCAGAATGCCTTCCGTCCCAGGTGTGAGGCCCTCTCCCACCTGTTGGACTATCCTAAGGTACATTCAGTTGACCTGACGGGGTCCAATGGGTGACATATTTTCGCCATGACAGATGACGAGGTGTGCTTGGGGTTGTTATCCCACGGGATGTTCGGGTTGAGATGCAGGTATGACTGCCTCTTTATGACTCTCTTTGTGCATTGACCCCATAACTGGTTTTGATCTAGATATGGTATATACATACGTCTCTCCTTTCCACATGATTATATTATGGTTTACTTCTCTTTTTCTGCCTATATCTAAGTTGGTATTCTTAGACTGAGAAGTCAATCTATCTGCCCATAGTTCTACCCACAGTTAAGATGGCACCTGTGACGCCGTGACACTGTTAACTATTCTCTTCACTTTGGGGCACATCTGGGTATGTTGCGTGACCATTTTTTTCCCATAATTTGACATACCCGGGCGTTACTATCCCTGATCATGTGGCTCTACGTGGCGTCTCTCGATTGGCTCCTACTTTACTCCCGGAAGTGTGACGGCGAGCGCGCGCTGTATGCGCGCTGCGTTGCCGGCATATTTACATTATACCACGCCGAACTGAGGATGCGTGGAGCGATGGATATGATATTTCTATATGCAATTTGTCTCTGAGGTTCCGCCTACGCTCCTCCTGCAAGATTGATTGATTATTTTACATCTGTGCACAATTTAGTAAGTTATGCACTTTATATGTATATTTTAACACAAATTGTTATGCACTTTATGGTTTCACGTTAAGTGAACCTATTAAATTGCAATATACTTTTTATTGCATCTTTTTGCACATTGTATTTTTAAATATTTTTATTCATGTATACTTAAAGGGGTATTCCAGGAAAAAAAACTTTTTTATATATATCAACTGGTTCCAGAAAGTTAAACAGATTTGTAAATTACTTCTATTAAAAATTCTTAATCCTTTCAGTACTTATGAGCTTCTGAAGTTAAGGTTGTTCTTTTCTGTCTAAGTAATCTCTGATGACACCTGTCTCGGGAAACGCCCAGTTTAGAAGCAAATTCCCATAGCAAACCTCTTCTAAACTGGGCGGTTCCCGAGACAGGTGTCATCAGAGATTACTTAGACAGAAAAGAACAACCTAAACTTCAGCAGCTCATAAGTACTGAAAGGATTAAGATTTTTTTTAATAGAAGTAATTTACAAATCTGTTTAACTTTCTGGAGCCAGTTGATATATAAAAAAAAAGTTTTTCCTGGATAACCCCTTTAATCACTTGTAATTGACATTTTATTGAACACTGCATATATACTGCCCTATGGTCACTATTTGCTTGTGCTTGAAAAAGGCCGCATGGGCGTCTGAAACGTAGCAATTGGAATAAAAACCACTTGACACTATGCCTTGTGTGCCACAGCAACTTTTTTTCTTTCATATAGATAGATAGATATGAGATAGATATCAGATAGATATGAGATAGATAGATATGAGATAGATAGATAGATAGATAGATAGAAAGATAGATATGAGATAGATAGATAGATAGATATGAGATAGATAGATATGAGATAGATAGACATGAGATAGATAGATAGATAGATAGATAGATAGATAGATATGAGATAGATAGATAGATAGATATGAGATAGATAGATAGATATGAGATAGATAGATATGAGATAGATAGATAGATATGAGATAGATAGATAGATATGAGATAGATAGACATGAGATAGATAGATAGTTATGAGATAGATAGATAGATATGAGATAGATAGATAGATATGAGATAGATAGATATGAGATAGATAGGATATATATATGAAATACTGTAGATAGATAGATTCATTTTGGGCCTTAGGATCAGTCATAAATATCAGATTGGCGGAGGTCCAATTCCTGACACTCCTATGATCAGCTGATCGGGTGAGTACTGTGCCTATTCCATTATTTACCAGGCTCAGCTTTATAGGTTTAGTAGTTGTTTTGCAACTTAGTCCCATTTCGTGAACAGGACTGAGCTGTCGTACCAAGCCCAGCCGCTACTAAATGTATTGAGCTGTGACTGGTAGACAATAAAATGGCTGCATCGCTCTCCGCGACCCTTCACCCAGTTGATGGTGGAAGTGCAAGGATGGGCCGTAAACATGAAGCCCCATTTCAGAACCTTGGCTCATCCGGTGGTTTTCCTTTCCACCAAGCTCATAATGTGTAAATGATTTTCTGCTGATCTTCTAGATAATTCCAGGATTCATAACATGGAGAAAAACTGGCCTGACAACAAATATTGACTTTGTCTTGTATACAGTTTAGTGAAATGTGGTATCTAGATGTTGATGTTTACTTCTTGGGATGAGTATCTAGTTATGTTGTGCTTTTGTATACATACATGATACTATATGTTGTCCATTTAAGATGAAGCAATCTTCTCTGAACATTTGTATACATTATCCGGCCCTTAGAACATTCAGTTTACATATATATATTACATACAATACATTCTTGGTTTTGTGTGCTCTCTGCATATGAAATGGGATATTCTGGTTGAGGTCATCATGAAGGCCTCAGTCTACAGAGGATGAGGTTAGAGAAATAACGTGGATTATAAATAGAATCTCTGAAAGTTAGTAGAATATATATGAATTGCTCAAGAGACAACTAGATAAAGGGGTATTCCGGCCCTAAGAAATCTTACCCCCTATCCAAAGGAAAGGGGATAAGATGCCTGACCGCGGGGGTCCTGCCACTGGGGACCCCCGCAATCTTGCAATCGGCACTCACCTCTTTGAGCTGCACGGCGCGCTGACAGCTCACAAACTGCCGAGTGCTGACCACGGAGCCAGAGTATCATGATGTCACGACTCTGCCACCGTGTGACGTCACCCCCGCCCCGCAAGTCTATAGGAGGGGGCGTGCTGGCCGTCACGCCCCCTCCTATAGACTTGCATAGTGGGGCGATGACGTCACATGGGGGCGGAGTTGTGACATCACGATACTACAGCCCCGTGGTCGGTACCCGTCACCCCCCCTCCCATAGACTTGCATAGCGGGGGCAGGGGGGGTGACGTCACACAGGGGCGGAGTCGTGACATGGAGATACTCCAGCCCCGTGGTCGGTACCCGCCTCGCCCCCTCTCATAGGCTTGCATAGCAGGAGCGAGGCGGGATGTCACACAGGGCAGAGTCGTGACATCACAATACTCTGGCCTTGTGGTCGCTACCCGTCACGCCCCCTCCCATAGACTTGTATAGCGGGGGAGGAGTTGTGACATCACGATACTCCGGCCCTGTGGTTGGAACCCGTCACGCCCCCTCCAATAGAATTGCATAGCAGGGGCAGGGCATGATATCACATGGGGCGGAGTATTGACATCACGATACTCCGGCCCCGTGGTTGGTACCCGTCACGCCCCCTCCAATAGACTTGCATAGCGGGGGTGGGGCGTGATGTCACAGCGGCAGAGTCGTGACATCACGATACTCCGGCCCCGTGGTCGGTACCCGGCAGTTTGTGAGCTGGCAGCGCAGCGTTCAGCTCAAAGAGGTGGGTGCCGAATGCAAGATTGCTAGGGTCCCTAGTGGCGGGACCCCCGCAGTCAGGCATCTTATCCCCTATCCTTTGGATAGGGGATAAGATGTCTTAGGGCCAGAGTATCCCTTTAAGGCAGAATAGAAGATTTAGAAAATAAGAACATGATGCGAGAAAAAAAATGATAATTGATACTTGTATGTAGAACATGAGGCAAGTCACGCCCCCTCCTATAGACTTGCATAGCGGGGCGGGGGGGGGGGGGGTGACGTCACATGGGGGCGGAGTTGTGACATCACGATACTCCGGCCCCGTGGTCGGTACCCGTCATGCCCCCTCCCATAGACTTGCATAGCGGGGGCGGGGGTGACGTCACACGGGGGCGGAGTCGTGACATGATGATACTCCGGCCCCGTTTCCGGTACCCGTCACAACCCCTCCCATAGACTTGCATAGCAGGAACGGGGCGTAATGTCACACGGGGCAGAGTCGTGACATCACAATACTCCGGCCTTGTGGCTCTTGGAAAAAGGGAGCCAAGCATAGGATGGTACCATTCTCTCTTTTACGATTGGGTTTCAAAAAGGGTGAGGTGTACAGGATTTATACAAGGGCCCTTTAGAAAGGGACTGTTCTTGTGAAAATTAAGGAAAGGAGGCATGGATGGGGAAAGAAACATTCTGCCCTTCTGTTCTTTGTCGGAGGCATCAGTAGGATTTGTGTCACCTGGTGTGGTAGAAAATGGTTTTCCCACTGCGGGGCATTGACTGTGGTTGGCCAGAAAGAAATCTGAGGGAGCTGCAATTGGGTTAAGACGGTGACGGTGTATAATATAACACGCAACATGCACAGGAACTTGAAGATTGTGAATTTAGATGCCCCCACCATGGCTCCCTCAGAGGTCTCTGATTCCTGGTCAGCAATTCCACAATCTTACACATGTTGCATAGGAAGATCGTGTAGTTATCGCTCTCGGCCAACACTTTTCATTTCCAACCAGCGATGACGTTAGATGGAGTGACACCGTCAAAGACTTCCTGCTTGGTAGTGTCACCCTGCCTGGGTGTCTCACCTGGGTACGGTCCACACCCCCATAGCAATGCCACTGTCCTTGTGTACACACACTCCAGATCTTTGACATGGAGTTTCCATATGGAAAATCGACAACATTTACAGTACAAGCAATGTGGATGACACTTGAAGAAAAAATTGCATCACTTCTGTATGGAAATTTACTTCTGGTGCAAATTTTTGATTTGATTTAGATTAGATTTTTTAGATTGATTTGATTTTTGATTAGATTTTTTTCATTATTGACTTAATGGGGAAGTTAAAATTGAATTTGGGTTTTGGGATATACCGTACTTACCAAAACTGGAGGGGAAAAGTTGGTGCGTCTTATACGGAAAATACACATTAAAACCCTGTCATATCGCGGCGGTCCCTGCGGCCATCAACGGCCGGGACCCGCGGCTAATACAGGACATCACCGATCGCGGTGATGCCCTGTATTAACCCTTCAGATGCGGCAATCAAAGCTGACCCCCGCGTCTGAAGCGAAAGTGAAACTAACCCGGCTGCTCAGTCGGGCTGTTCGGGACCGCCGCGGTGAAATTGTGGCATCCCAAACAGCTTACAGGACACCGGGAGGGACCTTACCTGCCTCCTCGGTGTCTGATCGGCTAATGACTACTCCGTGCCGGGATCCCCTGCATGGCCCGCGCTCTCCTTCGTCATCACGTCGTTGCACACGCCGTCCCGTCATCCAAGGAGCGGCGTGCGTAGCGACGTGATGGCGGCGACGTAGAGCGAGGATCCCGGGCAGCAGAGACGTTCCGGAGCGACGGGGACACCCCAGGAACGCGGCGACAGCGATGGAGGGCGACATCCAGGTCAGCGGTGACGGGTCCGGAGCGGCGGGGAAACTTGAGTATTACCTCCTATACCAGTGGTCTTCAACTTGCGGACCTCCAGATGTTGCAAAACTACAACTCCTGGCATGCCCGGACAGCCAATGGCTGTCCGGGCATGCTGGGAGTTGTAGTTTTGCAACATCTGGAGGTCCGCAGGTTGAAGATCACTGTCCTATACTTTACATTGTATTTGGTTCAGACTCTTTTTTTTTCTTTTTCTAGATTTTCCTCTTTTAAAATTGGGTGCGTCTTATATGCCGGAGCGTCTAAGGCTGGGTTCACACTACGTTATTGCCGTACTGTTTTCAATCCGTTTTTCTAAAGAAAACCGTATGGCAAAAAACGGATGGAACAGTATGGAAAAAAGGAAACTGTATGCGTTTTGAAACAGTATACTGTTTTTAAAAGTGCATACAGTTCCGTCAGTTTTATTTTTTTTTAAAAGCCATACGTTTTTGAAAATGTTGTCCATTTTTAATGGGAGGGGTCTTGGGTGGGGACTTTAGGATTCAAATGCGCATGTGCAAAGAAAAACGTATACGTTTTTCCCGTATGGAACCGTATACATGTGCATTTTCCATTGACGTCCATGTTAAAAGAAAACGTATGCGGTTGCAGTACGGTTTTTAAACCGGAGACAAAATCATGGTCAGGGTGGGTTCACACTACGTTTTCTCCCATACGGAAGCGCATATGGCAGGGGGGAGCTAAAACCTGGCGCTCCCGTATGTTACCGTATGCGCTCCCGTATGTCATTCATTTCAATGAGCCGGCCGGAGTGAAACGTTCGGTCCGGTCGGCTCATTTTTGCGCTGTATGCGCTTTTACAACCGGACCTCAAACCGTGGTTGACCACAGTTTTAGGTCCGGTTGTAAAAGCGCATACGGCGCAAAAATGAGCCGACCGGACCGAACATTTCACTCCGGCCGGCTCATTGAAATGAATGACATACGGGAGCGCATACGGGAGCGCCAGGTTTTAGCTCCCCCCTGCCGTATGCGCTCCCGTATGGGAGAAAACATAGTGTGAACCCAGCCTCAACCACGGTTTTGACTCCGGTTTAAAAACCGTACTGCAACCGCATACGTTTTTTTTTAACATGGACGTCAATGGGAAACGCACATGTATAGGGTTCCATACGGGAAAAAGTATGCGTTTTTACTTTGCACATGCGCATTTGAATCCTAAAGTCCCCACCGAAGACCCCTCCCATTAAAAATGGACAACATTTTCAAAAACTTATGTTTTTTTTTTTTTTTTTATAAAAACTGACGGAACTGTATGCACTTTTTAAAACAGTATACTGTTTAAAAAGGCATACGGTTTACTTTTCTCCATACTGTTCCATCCGTTTTTTGCCATACGGTTTTCTTTAGAAAAACGGATTGAAAACAATATGGCAAAAACGTAGTGTGAACCCAGCCTAATATGGCGAAAAATACAGTAAATGTAGGGGAGATTTATCAAGCGGTCTTAGGTCCCGTTCAACTACAAAATGTCAATGCAGAATCTAGTTGCGGCAGAATCCTATTGATCTCAATGGGATTCTGCTGCTCAATTCACACTTCTGAACTGAACTTCTGTAGCGAAATTTGATTCAGCCAAAAGATGTTCAATCTTTGAGCCAAATCCTCCGTAGAAGTCCTAGCACTACACTATGCTATATTGCGGAACATAAAGGATACAAAAAGTAGTAGTAGGTTCCATGGGATAACATACACTATTATTTTTAGAATTTCTGCAATAGGAGCTAAGAAATAATTTTGCGCAAATGGTAAATAGTGGTGGATTCCTTTTGGCAACTCAAAGCTGTGTTGGTACAAAACACACCACAGGTCTGCAATAGTGTTGAATGGGCATAGGCCATATTCGAATTCACGATATTTCGTGAATATACATGGAAGAATATTCGTCATATATTTGCAAAATTTGCATATTCGCAGCCTTTGTTTTTTTACTGTGCTCCATAAAATTTGCACGTGCATGCACGATAAAATTTGCATGCGCATTATCGCGTGATAATGCGCATGCAAATTTTATCGTGCATGCACGTGCAAATTTTATGGCGCACAGTAAAAAACAAAGGCTGCGAATGTGCAAATTTTGCGAATTTTATCGCGTGATAAAAGAGCTAAAAGAAGGGAGGGATCAATATGGCCGAAAATTCGCATGCGCGAAAATTTACATGTGTGAAAATTCGCATATGCGAATATTCGCATACGCGCATATTTGCACAAGCAAATTTTCGGGCGCCCGCCAGTCTGGCACAGTAACTAATATTGGAGCCTTGTTTACACCACAAGCTGGAAGCAGGGAGGGATGATCACTGTGATGTGTACTGTGAAAAAAAAATGTGAATATTCATAATTGCGAATATTTAGCGCTATATCGGCAATATTCATGAATTCGCGAATATGCGATATTTGCGATAAATATTCGCATTGCGAATATTCACGCCCAACACTAGTCTGCAAGACACCAAAATATGCGCAAGCACTAAGATTTCTATGGTCCAGAATAGTAGTCATTACCAAACATGGTATGGAGTCTGAAGTGGGCCCTGAAGACCAAACAATGGGCATCTCAGCTTGGCAATGTATGGGGACATACATTCAAATTTTCAGCAAGGCTTCTTGTAATATAGCTGTTCACTTTATTGAGTACATCCTAAACTATAAAAAATTGGGTGTTCTAAAGAGAGAGAACATACCCCTATGAAATGTTAAAATTGCTGTCTTCCATTAGGGCGTTCAACTTGGTCCTGTCTGGTTCCCAGTTGAAACAGTTGACTACAATTACAGCTGATTTAGAAGGTGAAGTTCAAGGCACCAGGAGTACATGTCGACCCATGCTCTCCCAATATACTAATACACCAAACCCTTAAAGGGGTACTCCCATGAATTATTATTATTATTTTTTTTTTTTTTTTAAATCAACTGGTGCCAGAAAGTTAAACAGATTTCTAAATGACTTCTATTTAAAAATCTTTACCCTTCCAGTACTTTTCAGTAGCTGTATGCTACAGAGGAAATTCTTTTCTTTTTGAATTTCTTTTTTGTCTTGTCCACAGTGCTCTCTGCTGACACCTGATGCCCATATCAGGAACTGTCCAGGGCGGGAGAAAATAACATTGCAAACCTATGCTGCTCTGGACAGTTCCTGACACGGACAGAGGTGTCAGCAGAGAGCACTGTGGACAAGACAAAAAAGAAATTCAAAAAGAAAAGAATTTCCTCTGTAGCATACAGCTGCTAAAAAGTACTGGAAGGGTAAAGATTTCTTAATAGAATTTGCTAACCATACAATCCCTAGCAAATTCCATGCACAAGCCCCCTAGCTGGGTGTCATATGGTTACCCCTCCCTACACTGGAGCTAAATGATTGCATAGGCCAGAAACATTAGAGGTGCATTTTAAGAAATTTTAACTGACTTTTGAAAATCCTTTGGACCTGTTGTGGCCTACAAGTAATGGAGCACAGACCAATGTTCCTTCACATGTTTCACCTATAAGCGCATCTTAAATGGGCACTGTCAAAATCAAAAACGTTTTATATGTTGTACTTCTTGGTAAAACATTACCCTTTCTAATATACTTCATAAATTTTTTATCTCCTTTTTATAGAAATCATAGCTTATCAAAAAAGGCCACCAGGGGTCCCCATACCATTAAGCTGCAGCATCATATTTATCCTAACTGAAGCACAGGAAGTGACTGCATGGTGAGTGAGGGCAGGATCAGTACTTGCCTGGGATATGCCCCTTCATGAGCAGTAGATGTCAGAATGGGTGAGCAGCAGAACAGAGGGATTTGTGAGCCAACTACAGAAGATAGACACATAAAAAAAGACACGCAAAGAATCTGCATGATATGACAAGTACACTTTAAGGATTCCCAAGCAGTTGAAAGGGATGCGAGAGGACGATTACAACCACATAACTGTGTAGGCCCCTATGCCACCTGGATGACACTTTTCCACACTCAGGGCCGCCGTCAGGGGTTACAACCCACACTCGGGTTTTTCTTTTTAGGAAGCCCTAAGACAACACTGGTGGGGCTCCTCTATCTAGTTACCTGCTGTCAGGAGCGCAGCGCTATCAAATTACCCCTCCCTCCGTGGCCAAAATGCTAATGGTATAGGACCTGTGATGATGTCACTATCATGTGACCATCATGTGACTGTGCAGGATAGATGTAATAGTGGTTGAAGGACCTGTGTGCTGCTGTGGAGGAGGAGGGGCTGAGCTGGAGTGGAGGTCACATGTCACCACATTAGTACATGAGAATGGGGTTTGTTACAGTGTGTCACCCCAGTAGTAAGGAGATTATATGAGGAGGAGGTTTGTTACAGTGTGTCACCCCAGTAGTAAGGAGATTAAATGAGGAGGGGGTTGTTACAGTGTGTCATCCCAGTAGTAAGGAGATTACATAAGGAGGAGGTTTGTTACAGTGTGTCACCCCAGTAGTAAGGAGATTACATGAGGAGGAGGTTTGTTACAGTGTGTCACCCCAGTAGTAAGGAGATTACATGAGGAGGAGGTTTGTTACAGTGTGTCACCCCAGTAGTAAGGAGATTACACAAGGAGGAGGTTTGTAACAGTGTGTCACCCCAGTAGTAAGGAGATTACATGAGGAGGAGGTTTGTTGCAGTGTGTCACTCCAATAGTAAGGTAATTACATGAGGAGGAGGTTTGTTACAGTGTGGCACCCCGATTAGCTTTTTATATTCCGTAACTGGAGCTAAGCTGATACTCATCCCGTATATATATATATATATATATATATATATATATATATATGAAATAGTATATATAGCATAGGACATATAGCAAGCATTATAAGCAAGCCTACTTCTGGTGTCAGAATCACTCTTCTGACCACCAAGGATATAGGTTGTTTGCCAGGAATCCCCTATGTACAATTCTTAGACTACCAGACCTGGGCTCAGCCCTCTTTCTCCAGGAACCCATGGCAGCTGGGTGGGCTGCCTCTATGGTACGTATGCTCCAAGACTGAAGATTATAGCTGGCAATACATATTAGATAGCTGTTGGATGAATGCTTGTTCCACTGACCCGTCACTGGCTAACTGTTCCTTCTTGCCCGATTTTCTTGGATGATCACAGGGCTTTTTGAAGAGTCAATAACTGAGAATGTACGTTTCTACGAATGTTCGTTTGGCCAATAATTGGCCCATGTAAAAAACACTTACATGGAATAAAACTTATCACCTATTCATAGGATAGGTGATAAGTATCTGATCAGAGGGACCCTCACTATTTTAATTTTTTTAAGAGCCGAGGCAAGTGCTCTCTATCACCCAAAGTGCAAGAAAAAAGTGTAAACATGTCACACTAAAAAAAACATGCACAAAGGATGCGGTCTATCGCTAAGCCCTTCTCCGACAGGAGAGAGGCCCCCAAAAAACCTACCCTTCACCTCCGGGCCAAAAGGCACCTGCAAAGATCCAGGTTCGATACCCCTTTTCACCGAAGCTACAAATGCACCTGGCTTCAACCTAAGTGTTAACCAAGGTATCAGCCATGGAGCCGTATACTAATGGCATCTTGACCGAAGCCAAGATGCCCACAGGTTGCAGGGAGGTGAGGTACCAAATGGCCACACACACCTCCCCTAGACCGCCAGGAGGGACACCCAGAAGGGCTACCGCATCCTGACAATCCTGTGTACAAACAAAACACGTAAAGACGCACAGTGACATACAAAAAAAATAAATAAGTGGATGAAGTGCAGATATACCGCCCGGTCATCCGGACGGATCTATAAAAATTTCCCTGGTCCTAGCCAGAAGGCCGGGATACCAAGGGTGAGTTCCAAAGGTGAAGAGTATATGGTGCAGTGCGTTCACTCAGTAAGCTATAATACCCAGTGCGTTTCAGCACCTCAGGGTCACCACTCCCCGAGACACAAAAGTACCTCGGCTCTACACCATGGGGAGACCCGGAGGAAACAGGTCACATCAGGGCAGCCATTGAGCTGGTTACGTGGCACCAGCCCCAAAACACCCCAGTACACCTGCTCCTCCATCCTACATCAATGGCAGACACTAAACTTAATCTTAGCCAAAAGGCAGAGGAGTGGGACCCTCACTAATTAGAAGAATGGGAGTCCCTTGTTCCTCTATGTGGATGGTTTGGCGGTTGAACATGCTGTTGCCACTCTATTCACTCTCTATTGGACATATGGAGATTCCCAAGTACAGAGATCATGTATTTTTGGCACCCCCATTGGGAGTGAATGGAGCTTCAGCACACATGCCTGTCTACCACTCCTTTTACACAGAGGGATGTGGTCCCAGTGGTCATATCCTAACCCCATTAGATGTTTATGAGTTTCAATCTAGAGAAGGGTTTCCCAACCCTCCATCTGTTGCAAAATTACAACTCCTGGCATGCTAGGAGTTGTAGTTTAGCAACAGCTGGAGGCACACTGGTTGGGAAAAACTGCTCTAGAGATTAACCTAAAATACCTATATTCCAATGCTTCCTAAAATCAACTGTAAAAAAAAAAATGTATTATTTTTTTATTTCCGTATTATAAACATTTCAAAGTAGTAAAAACATATGAATTAGAAATATTCTAATATAGTTAAAAATAATTATGAGAAATATTATAATAAATTAATAGGTATTTAGTTATAAATATGATAAAACATTAATATAAACTTTATTATAGTTATTTAATATTATAATCATTTTATGACAAATATTTTAATATATTAATATTCACTTTATTGATGACTGCTAACTTTTCTTATCATACTACTTAGATATTTTGGTGTTTTTCCCGTATGCCTTCCATTCTCATCTACTTCAATTCCAAAGAATACAGTATATACCTATATAGTTCTGTAGATCTGAGCAAAATTGATCTTTATAGGATTCTAATTTCTCATTAAAGGGGTACTATGGCGGCAAACTTTTTTTTTATTTATTTATTTTTTTTTTTTTTAATCAACTAGTGCCAGAAAGTTAAACAGATTTTTAAATTACTTCTATTAAAGAATCTTAATTCTTCTAGTACTTATTAGCTGCTGAATACTACAGAGGAAATTATTTTCTTTCTGGAACACAGAGCTCTCTGCTGACATCATGACCACAGTGCTCTCTGCTGGCATCTCTGTCCATTTTAAGAACTGTCCAGAGTAGAAGAAAATCCCCATAGCAAACATATGCTGCTCTGGACAGTTCCTAAAATGGACAGAGATGTCAGCAGAGAGCACTGTGCTCGTGATGTTAGCAGAGAGCACTGTGTTCCAAAAAGAAAATAATTTCTTCTGAAGTATTCAGCAGCTAATAAGTACTAGAAGAATTAAGATTTTTAATAGGAGTAATTTACAAGATAACTTTCTGGCACCAGTTGATAAAAAAAAAAAAAAAAAAAAAAACATTTTCCACAGGAGTACCCCTTTAAAGTAATTATAAAATTAATGAGTGTCTAATGGGATAACTAAACTATTCTGTAAAATGCTTAGAACTAGGATCCAGGCTCCTTGTATTGTGATACTTAAGTAACAACTCTTTAAATAATTTTTTTTTCTTTCCCTTTTTTTTTTTTAGAAATGAAGTAATACAACCCAAATACATAGATTAAAATAATGTAACTTAATCATTTCTCAGGTAGTTTTTAAATAATTGTTTGTAGTAAGACATATGAGTTCAGGTGGCACGAGCACTACCGTTCCTCTTCTATTGTAAGCACAGTTACGAATATCCAACCCTATTAATTATGAAAGAAAAAGCCTTTTGTTCACCACCTGTTAAAGGAAACATCTTATTCTAAATCTGTATTGTGTGCGTTTTAATTTTCATTCCAGTATAGAAATACAATAACCACAAGCGAAAACAAAATTATTTTGGGTATTTTAACATTATGTTAATACAAATTTTTAAAATTTTATTTAATTATTTTTCATATTTTGTTACTTAATTATGATAGTATAAAATGACTCAAATTTCAGTCTCAAAAATCTAACCAATAAACAGTATATTTCTGGGCCAAAAACTAAAAATAAAGAAAAGAAGCACAAAATAATTTTATAATGCTAACTAAGCCACACCGGCCAAAAGCAATAATCATATTATAGACTAACATTACACACACTTGCCGGGTCAACTAGGAATATTGTGTATACTCAGTGCATCTGCTACATGCTCCCATAGAGGGATCCTATGTTCAAGAATCAGGGATTCTGGTTAATGAATCGAAAATATGAGAAATAATAGACACAAAATCAATAATTTGGAAGGTTAAACTCACCAGTTAGTTGTGTCGAGGAAGATTCCATATTGCACTGAGGGATTTGTAAGCTGGAAGTTGAGACACTGCTAATAGGATGATGTGGATGTGAAGCTACTGTGTACAATCTGCTTCTGCTTCTAACCTGTCTTAATTTGCCAATGGTACTGGCTGCTAATTCCATCCCAGCTTGAATCTACTTTAGGCAAACAATGAGTGGAACAAATAAGCCAGACCTTCTGCTAATGTAATCACAAGCCTGCAAGAACAATAGTCTAAAAAGAAAAAAAAAATAATTAAAAATAAAAAAAGACAAGATTCCAACAAAAATCCCAAAAATAAATAAAAAATTAAGAATTGGGAATTATGGCACCTTATAATTATGACGACGTTAGGAAAATTCTTTACAGAGTGGACAAAGGGGACGCATTGTCTCCAGTAGGTCAGACGTCAAATAAAAAAGCCATTCCATTTGTAGAAATACACAAAAGAGCAATAACGTGGAAAATCCAGAAGAAGAGAAATCCAATAAGCATGACAGCCCGGGTCCTGCTCTCTGTATGTTGTGGTATTGTTGAGGCGAGAACAATGCTCTTTGTAAAGTCATAAGAACTCTTCTGCTATAGAGTGTTGAGGGTTGAGCTTTTTATATGTTTTTTTTTTTTTATCTCAGGTTACGCTTGGTATACGGAGATACAGTCTTTTAAATATTAAAAGGTTTACCTTGTAATCACCTGCATGTTTGGATAAGACGGGGCCATTCTAACCTTAAACAAGGAGTAAAATGGAATGGGGTTTCAGTTAACCCGGTTAAAGGGAATGTATCACCTAGAGTTTATTTTCCTGTTTAGAGACAGGCATTAAATAATTTTCTTTTTCTAATCTGTTTCTATTTTCTGATTGTAATTTTTTTATTTACTTTTTGTACATCATTATGAGGCAGCCATTTTGCCTGAGCTGTTTTTAAAGGGGTACTCAACCCCTAGACATCTTATCCTTTGGATAGGGGATAAGATGTCTGATCGTGGGGGCCTCACTGCTGGAACCCCTGTGATCTGTGTGCAGCGACCGGCGTTCATTTAGAAAGCTAGGTGTGGGAGGTGGGGTCATGATGTCACTGCCCCACGCCCCTGCCTTCTCCCATAGACTTGCATTGTTGCATTGTTACTGGGCATGCTCTGTGACCTTATCATAGGTTATTCCACAGGGGAGGGGAGAGTGAGCTGTGAACATCACCTATTGTGAATACATGCGTTATACATCTACTGGTGTCAAGTATCACTGTAATCCTGTCTGTGATGACAAGGAGGAGACTGCTGGAAAATCATCAGTACAGAACAGAAAGTCTCCCCATTATATCAGGCTTAGTGTCCAGACTTAAAACTTTAACATTTCAGTACTATTTTATAATATAGATAGCAAGTTAAACCATCTGTGAGAGTAGCTTATTAATATTTAACACAAAGGATTGATGATCTTCAGGTTTTGCGGTGTAGGAATTAGTTACAGTACATTTCCTTACCCTTTTAGTACATATAGCATTTTTTTTCCATTTACAGTTGGTTACACTTACCAACCACAACACAGAAGTTACTTAAAGCTTTATAGCATAAAAAAAGAGAACATAAAAAAAAGACCAAAAATTGTATTTAACTAAACTCATGTAGATCTCTGCATCTCCCCTTTTTGGGTCGATCTTATTTAATAAAAATGATTGCCTTCCGTAAACTGCTCGTTCCTTTACTAACCCTACTAATTATCTTACAAGATATCTTGGGCTGATTTCTAGGGGGCATTAACCTGCCTAATTTGGTGGCTAATCTACACTACACTATGGACTGGATTGGGGAATGAACAGTTTTGTCATTTCCTCTCTTGCTTCTCCCATAAAGCTACCTACCTAACTTTACTTAAAGGGGTACTCCGGTGGAATTTATTTTTCCTTAAATGAACTTGTAACAGAAAGTTAAACAGATTTGTAAATTACTTCTATTTAGAAATCTTAATCATTTCAGTACTTATTAGCAGCTGTATGCCAAAGAGGAAATTCTATTTTTTTTAATTTCTTTTTTGTCTTGTCCACAGTGCTCTTTGCTGTCACCTCTGTCCGTATCAGGAACTGTCCAGAGCAGCATAGGTTTGCTATGGGGATTTTCTCCTGCTCTGGACAGTTCCTGATACGGGCATTAGGTGTCAACAGAGAGCACTGTGGACAAGACAAAATAAAAATAAAAAATAATAGAATTTCCTCTCTAGCATAAAGCTGCTAATTAGAGATGAGCGAACTTCCAGTAATTTGATTCGTCAAGAACTTTCAGCTCGGCAGTTGATGACTTTAGCCTGCATAAATTAGTTCAGCTTTCAGGTGCTCGGGTGGGCTGGAAAAGGTGGATACATTCCTAGGAAAGAGTCTCCTAGGACTGTATCCACCTTTTCCAGCCTACCGGAGCACCTGAAAGCTGAACTAATTTATGCAGGCTAAAGTCATCAACTGCCGAGCTGGGAAGTTCGTGACAAATCAAATTACTGGAAGTTCGCTCATCTCTACTGCTAATAAGTACTGAAAGGATTAAGATTTTTAAATAGAAGTAATTTACAAATATCTTTAACTTTCTGACAACATTTGATAAAAAAAAAAAGAAAAAAAAAAAAAGGTTTTCCACCGGAGTACCCCTTTAGTATCATCTGAAGTCCCTCCCATGCTTAAACACAACCAACTTATTTGGTGCACTGTTCAGAGCTGGAGGCTTTCCCAGATTACTTTGTAAGCTTGATTCTAATTAGACTTTTAAAAAATTTGGTTTGGTGGGATTGCCGAACTATCTAAAAAAAAGTTTGGTTCTCGGAGAACAGGTTCTCTGTGAACCGGAAATAAAAGAAGCCAAAAACGTACGTATAACACTGCCTACAAGCTCTAAAGGCCTGTATAACACTGCTAGAGCCCAATAGGAATGAAGTCAAGTAATTTTATAGTGGTTTTAAGGCTCAGTTCATGTAAAAGTTACAGTGACATCTTTTAACCCAAGGCAACTAACAACTTGTTTAAAAACACTGCATTAGTAGAATTTGTATGTTTTGTAACACAAAAATAAAGCAGAATACTGTATTCTTGGTTGTTGGCAGATTTCTGCCGGAGTTAAAAATCCACACAGAGCAATTGGAAGACGCAATGGCTTTTTCTAAGCGTTCCAACAATTAGCCCTTTTTTGGGAATTGCAACAGGATTGGTAACGATGTATCAAAATAGTGAAATAGTGAACTTGAGAATTGAAAAAAATTATCAATAGCTCTCGTTTTGTAGCTAGCAAGTGAGGAAGATGCAATGGCTTTTGCTAAGTGTTACAAAAATGATTGGTAAAGGTCTCTCAGAATAGTGAGGAAACAGTAGGTAGTGCAGAAATGTTTTTTGTAAATACTGAAAAGTTAAAAAAAATATATAAAAAATTCTACCATTTTGGGAGTTGCAACAGGATTGGTGACAGTGTTTCAAAATAGAAGAACTTGTAGATACAAAGAAAAAGCTTTTGTAAATATTGAAATTATTATTTTTTTTTTAAATAACTCTCCTTTTTTTGTGGCTGGCAAGAAAGAAAGAAAGAAAGAAGCAATGGCTGTTTCTAAACGTTCCAAAAATTCTCCCTTTTTGGAGCTGCAACAGGAGGATTGGTATCCCAAAATAGTAATAGCTTATGTATGAAATACCAAAAAATATTATGACTTTTTTGGGGATCATGGGGTGTGTATGTGTAGCAGCAAGGGTTATGGTGGACTTTGTGGACTGGTGGGAGTTGTAGTATCCAGTGGACAGCGGGCAATGGTGCACTGGCTGGAGTTGTAGTATCCAACGTACAGCAGGCAGTGGTGGACTAGTGATACTTCTAGCCAGTTCTTGTGATGCCACTCCATGTGCATACAGAGAGCTTATATTGTGATAGCTTTTGTGGGCTCATTCACTGCTGGCTGGGATTTATAGTGCACCAACTCTACACAGTAGTTCAGGTTAAAGGAGATATCCAGTGCTGAAAAACTCCTAAGGATAGGGGGGTCCGACTGCTGGGGCCCCCCGCGATCTCCTGTATGGGGCCCCAGCAGCCCACGGGAAGGGGGCGTGATGACCACTGCACGAAGCAGCGACTGACACGCCCCCTCAAGACAACTCTATGACAGAGCCGGAGCACTGCCTCCAGCAATCTCTGGCTCTGCCATAGCGATGTATTGAGGCGGCGTGTCGGCCGCCGCTTTGTGTGGTAGTCGACACCCACTATCTGGCCAGACCCCGTACAGGAGATCACGGGGGGCCCCAGTGCTCGGACCCCCCGCGATCTGAAACATATCCCCCACCCTTAGGATAGGTAATACGTTTTTAAGCACTGGACTAACCCTTTAAGGGGAGGTCACTGTCGGAGGTCAGCCAACTGAACAATGTTTTGCTCTGCTTGTAATGTGATAGCTTTTACAGCTTGTTCACTACTGGCTGGGGTTTGTAGTGCACAAACTGTACACAGTACTGCAGGTGACAAAAGGTCAGCCCAGTGACTAATACTTTGTTCATGTTAGTGTTCTCAGTACTTCCTCCTTTCATTAAGGCATCAAAATGCCATATGTTTCTCATCCTTTTTGGTATTATTGGCTGGGTTGTACAAACCAAAAGTGGCAATGTTCGAAGGTTTGGCAAGTCATGGTTACCCCAAAGTTTGGAGCAAAGCCAGGTTCTCTGGGCTCGGCTTGCTCATCTCTAATTAAAAGCCTGATGGTAGTCACTAGTAGTGTTGCTCACGAATATTCGCAATTCGAATATTATTCACGAATATCGCATATTCGCGAATTCGCGAATATAGCGCTATATATTCGTAATTACGAATATTCGTTTTTTTTTTTGGTTTTTTTTTCACAGTACACATCACAGTGATCACCCCTCTCTGCTTCCAGCTTGTGTGGTGTAAAGAAGGCTGTTATACTACTGTGTGAGACTGACGTGCGAAAATTCGCATATGCGAAAATTCGCATATGCGGATTTTCGCATATGCTAATTTTGTATATGCTAATATTCGCATATGTTAATTTTCGCACACGCGAATTTTCGCATATGCTAATTTTGTATATGCTAATATTCACATATGTTACTTTTCGCATACGCGAAGTTTCGCATATGCGAAAATATAACGAGGATATAACGAATAAGCGAATATTCGTGAATATATGACGAATATTCGTCCATATATTCGCGAATATTCGCGAATTCGAATATGGCCTATGCCGCTCAACACTAGTCACTAGTTGACTACATGCAAGCTGTTAAACTATATGGTCCACCACATACAAGCCACAGTATAAGGCAGCATTTCTTTTTTTACATGATACTGATATGTACTAGATCTTCCATTGACTTAGAGTCAAACAAGGTTAATCTGTTTTAAGAAATGACACAAACTGATTGTCAAGTTGTTAAAATTTACTTTATTTATATTTTTTATCTTTTTTTTTGCAGCTAAAAGGAACAGAATGCAGGATGAACAATCTGTGACAGTAGCATATTAATGTTTAACACCTAGATTTAATGATCTCCAGGTTTTGCGGTGTGTCGGAATTAGTCACTTTCAGCACATATAGAATTTTTTTTTTTTTTTTTTTACAGCTGGATGGATTTACCAACCAAAACACAGCTAAAGCTTTATTGCATTTTAAAAAAACATAAAATAGTCAATGCTTTCTAAAATAGAGAATAATTTGTCTATAGAAATAAAAAAATACAAAATTTGAATTCAAAATAAAAACTTTAGATTGCACATTGTCAGGTCTCTAACATTGGTCATTTCCCAGTTTTATCAACTATTTTCCTCGGCCATGACGGTTCCCCCCATTTAGGACATATAGGCTTGAAAAGGCATAATCTCACATGTTATGTTTGTGCACAAATAACTGACAGGGCACTATAGATGGGCACATTGCTCAGCCGCCACCTTACACAGCAGTAGTTAGACATTTTTATTTGGTACATTTCCGGGACACACATTCACAGTTTGTGGCTTGCGTGACCTCATGTTCTACTGTAGTCCCATTGTTGCATCGGAGTGAAACTTTCACCAGTTCAGTCTGTGTTGCTGTGCAACAGGTGCACTGGTCTTCCATATTGTGGGTTTTTGTGTTGTAGATGGATGTACTAGTGCATTTACCCTATAAAGGATAAGAAAAAAATATATATAACAGATATGTATTAACACTATAGCAGGTTCACTATGGGCATGTACATGGGCAAATTATGGAGTTAGAGATAGGCCACAGAGCCTGAGAAGCATGAAAACTGCACCAAACATTACTATTTACTGCCTTTCATGAATTCCAATGCCACCAAAATAGAGGTGCCACTATGTTACAAATGCAACCTCTACGTCGCAACCCTGTTACCCTCACTTGGGTTACCAACCAAGTCAACTACACCAATTTGTAGACTGTAAAGTTCAAAACAATATTTGAGTCATCCAAGTAGAAAAAATGTGAATATGACCCACAAAAAGTGGCCTATACAAAGTGTTCTGCAAAAGGCAATATTTCCAAAGACAACCAAGAGAAGGTCAAGAACAAGGACAAAGCTTAGTGAGTCATTCTGGCCCTGGAGTTTGCCTTGCTGTTATCCACATCACACTCTCCCACGAACGTGGTCACTAAGTTGGAATGCCCCAGGGTAACACATGACTAGGGGAGAGTTATTACCTTCCCAAAAAACATAGACTCCTTAATATGGTGCAAAGACCACAGCGGACCCACATTTTATTATCTTTTATTTATATTTTAAATCTCTCTTTGTAAATAATATGCCAAAATAAATAACAAAAATATAACAAACTATTTGGGGGTAACATACCCTTCCATACATATTTAAATAACCTTTACATTGTGAAACCCGAAACTGACCCTACTCCCTGATCTAGCAACAGGCTGAAGGGGGACCTGAAGGCACCTTCTCTTCCATGCACTCTCTCCTACTGTGTCCTTGGTCGACCATCACCTGACCCAAGGGAACCACCTTCGGAGATCACTCTGTCCCTTCCGCTTGGGACCCCCATAAGTAGCTGGCTACCAACCCAGCTCCCCCCGGCCATTATACCATCCTTCCAGCATGCCTCCAAATCCCCCTCCAGCTCCCGCCGCTGTGACAAAAAAAAACACAGCCACACCCACCCAGAATCACCACCCTAGATGCCTGAATCCTAGGACGGGACACGCTGTCTTCTTGACGAATGGCTCCTCCCCTTCCTAGCACCCTTGCCGACCTCCTCACTCCTCCCATTTTTAACCCCTTGCCTCCCATTTTTCTACCTAATTTTAACCCCTTATCCCCACTTCCTACACCGCCTGTCATGTGCCCCCTCCCCTCCCATGCTGTCCACTCCAGGGGCTTTCTGTGCTCAGCCATGACTCAGGGTAAATGACATGCAGATCTGAAAGGGCAAAGCAGCAGTAGCCAAACAATCTACAATTTAAAGGGGTTATCCAGGAAAAAACTTTTTTTTATATATCAACTGGCTCCAGAAAGTTAAACAGATTTGTAAATTACTTCTATTAAAAAATCTTAATCCTTTCAGTACTTATGAGCTTCTGAAGTTAAGGTTGTTCTTTTCTGTCTAAGTGCTCTCTGATGACACCTGTCTCGGGAAACGCCCAGTTTAGAAGCAAATCCCCATAGCAAACCTCTTCTAAACTGGGTGTTTCCCGAGACAGGTGTCATCAAAGAGCACTTGGACAGAAAAGAACAACCTTAGCTTCAGAAGCTCATAAGTACTGAAAGGATTAAGATTTTTTAATTGAAGTAATTTACAAATCTGTTTAACTTTCTGGAACCAGTTGATATATATATAAAAAACGTTTTTTCCTGGAATACCCCTTTAACTCTACATACGTATAGTATACTTACCTCACAAGACAGCATGCTCAGCTCTCGCTCCGACACGCAGTCAGCAACCTGAATATATTTGGGAACTCCTATTTGTTTGCATTCTGGCTCCACACCTACAACAAACCAAAAAAAAAAAATTTCAAAAAAAAAATGACTTTCTGAAGTAGACTTTGTCAAGTGGTCAAACCTGGTTTGATGACCACCCCTTGACACTTGCCAGGATTAGAAAGGGCAAAATTCAGGCTTATAATATATATACATATTTGTACATACAGAAGAAGAAAGCAGCAATCCCAGTCCAATTGTGCGCAGGTGCCCACCAGCCCGGGTTCCAGTCCAGAATCCACCATTTACAGTCATGAAAAAAAGGCTGTGGCACTCCAAGTAGTGAAAAAAGAAGGGTCTTTATTCACCCCAACGTGCAGCTTGACTATATAAGTGTACACACACACACACACACACACACACATATATATATCATTTATTTATTTATTTTGTATACTTACAGGTTTCACAGCAAGAATCGGCAAGCTGTTTAATTACACCCTACAAGAGAAGATGTATGAATGTAAGAATTATACATATGGTATATATATATATATATATATATATATATATATATATATATATATATATACTAAAAACGTATATGCTGACATAGTTTTGTAAAACAATATTCTATAATACATCTGTTTAAATGTATAGTAGAATGTGGTCTAGGGATGAGGGTCACAAATAATAAAGTCACCCATCATTTAACTATGAATACTAAAGAGACGACCATAGGGCTATGGTCTGGGAATCCAAATCAAGGTTGCCCCAACCTTTTCCTTGGGGGCAGTTCACTTTTCGTTGCACAGACAATGAATGACAATTGGAAGGAAAAACATGCCAAATGGTCGCACCTTTCTTTAGTCCTACACCAATGGGAAGGGAGGGGGGGGAACAAGGCCAGACTCCAAGCTTATTGATGTTCTAAAACGGAAACTCTGCCCCTAGACATCTTGGGGGGGGGGGGGGATTTATCAAAGGATTTAGACTATTTTTTCTTGTCTAAAATTGTCGCACAGAAAGTCAAAGTTTAAATACACTTAACTTTTTTGCGACTTTTTCTTTAGAGGATTTTTAGTACATGATGCATTCTAGGCTATTTTAGATGTGAAAATGCATTGGTGCTTAATTTAACAATTGCAACATTTTGGTGAAAATTTGCATCGGGCGAAAATGCTGAAATGTCAGACCATGCTGAAGCAGGTTTACATACAGCCTAAACCATAGATCCCGAAGTCCGTGCGCAGAATTTATCAATTGCCGTGCGACTTTTGATAAATTAGGCACACACAATAGACCAGCCTAAGGCTCTGTAGTTTGGTCTATATTGATGCGGGACATAGACAGCTTTGATAAATCCCCCTAATCCCCTATTCAGAGGATTGAGGATAAGATGTCTGATCGTGAGGGTCCCGCTGCTGGAGCTCCCAACGATCTCCTTGCAGCACCCAGCATTTGTTTAGAGCATCTGGTGCAGCTCCAAAGGCTCATGATGTCACGGGCATGGCCCTCGTGACGTCACGCCCACGCCCCCTCAATGCAATCTCGCTGTCACGCCCCCTCCCATAGACTTGCATTGAGGGGGCAAGCCTCCAGCCCTGCACCACCAGTTATCTGGCATGGTGCAAAATTCGCTTTGTGCACCGGATGACTGGAATGCCGCAGCAGAGATCGCGGAGGTCCCCAGCGGTGGGACCACCGTGATCAGACACCTAATACCCTATCCTTTCTATAGGGGATAAGATGTCTAGGGGCAGAGTATCCCTTTAAGGGTGATTTCCTATTGGGTAAAGTTATCCATCATCCAAAGGGTTGGATGCAAAGATAACTTGGGTGGCCCGAAATGAATTACAGTGGAGGCTAATTTAGGTCATGTTATGAGCCTGCTCAAAAAGTTTTTTGAGAGTAAGGTTGAGTAAGATATTGGGAGATATGAGCGGATTTGAAAAAGACTAAAACCTACTTATTAGACTATTGGCTTACACCAGAGTGATTACTATGCATAAATAGTTTGACACAAAACAACCGTCGATTAGAGAATGGTTAGTTCTTATTGGTAAAAAAAAAAAAAAGTTTGAACTCGAAAAAAGCAAAGCAGACAAGTAAAGGAATAAATTTATTTCAGAAAGGTTGGGGGAAATGGTGGAGGAACTGTGCTTATTTTTTTATTTTTTGTTTGTGCCAAGACCTCAAAGGGTAGGGGTGGATTATTGGAATGTTTTAAGTATGTATATCGTATGTACAGTGGGGCCAAAAAGTATTTAGTCAGCCACCAATTGTGCAAGTTCTCCCACTTTAGATGGCCTGTAATTTTCATCATAGGTATACCTCAACTATGAGAGACATAATGAGAAAAAAAATCCATAAAATCACATTGTCTAATTTTTTAAGAATTTATTTGCATATTATGGTGGAAAATAAATATTTAGTCAATAACAAAAGTTCATTGCAATACTTTGTTATATACCCTTTGTTGGCAATGACAGAGGTCAAACGCTTTCTGTAAGTCTTCACAAGGTTTTCACACACTGTTGCTGGTATTTTGGCCCATTCCTCCATGCAGATCTCCTCTAGAGCAATGATGTTTTGGGGCTATTGCTGGGCAACACAGACTTTCAACTCTTTGGATGCAACTCGCCATTCTTTCTCCTCCAAACACGACGAGTTGAGTTTTTTCCAAAGTTCTACTTTGGTTTCATCTGACCATATGACATTCTCCCAATACTCTTCTGGATCATCCAAATGCTCTCTAGCAAACTTCAGACAGGCCCAGACATGTAGTAGCCTAAGCAGGGGGACACGTCTGGCAAGTCTGCATGACTTGAGTCCCTGGCGGCGTAGTGTGTTACTGATGGTAGCCTTTGTTACTTTGGTCCCAGCGTTCTGCAGGTCATTCACTAGGTCCCCTGTGTGATTCTGGGATTTCTGATCACTGTTCTTGTGATCATTTTGACACCACGGGGTGAGATCTTGCGTGGAGCCCCTGATTGAGGGAGATTATCAGTGGTCTTGTATGTCTTCCATTTTCTAATAATTGCTCACACAGTTGATTTCTTCACACTGAGCTGCTTGCCTATTGCAGATTCAGTCTTCCCAGCCTGGTGCAGGTCTACAATTTTGTTTCTGGTGTCCTTCGACAGCTCTTTGGTCTTGGCCATATTGGAGTTCGGAGTGTGACTGTTTGAGGCTGTGGACAGGTGTCTTTTATACTGATAACAAGTTTAAACAGGAGCTATTAATACAGGTAACGAGTGGAGGACAGAGGAGACTCTTAAAGAGGAAGTTACAGGTCTGTGAGAGCCAGAAATGTTGCTTTTTTTTAGGTGACCAAATACTTATTTTCCACCATAATTTGCAAAAAAATATTTTTTTTAATCAAACAATGTGATTTTATGGATTTTTTTTCTCATTATGTCTCTCATAGTTGAGGTATACCTATGATGAAAATTACAGGCCTTTCTCATGGGAGAACTTGCACAATTGGTGGCTAACTAGATACTTTTTGCCCCACTGTTTATGATTGATTTGTAACAAATATTGGTATTAAAAAAAAGAAAGAAAGATTTTTGTCAAAAGTGTTTGAATGCATGCAGCATGCCCTTAAAGGGGTACTCCACCTCTAGACATGTTATGACCTATCCAAAGGATAAGGGATAACATGTCTAGGATAGGGGATAACATGTCTGATCGCATAGTCCGGCCACTGGTGACTCCCGCGATCTCCTCCGTGGTACCCCAGTCATCGAATGACTGGTGATCACAGCTGTCATGGCCCCTCCTATAGACCTTGAATGGAGGGTGCGTGGGGTAATGTCACAACCACAAAAGCCCCAGGATTCCTTGATCAGAGCTGACATGGAGATCGCGGGGGTCCCAAGGATAACATGTCTAGGGGTAATTACACTCAATTACCCTGTGCTTATACTGAGGACTTGGAGCTATATATCAGAAAATCAGAGATCTGAAACCCATACAGATATACACTGTTCAAAAAAAATAAAGGGAACACATCCTAGATCTGAATGAATGAACTAATCGTATGAAATACTTTCGTCTTTACATAGTTGAATGTGCTGACAACAAAATCACACAAAAATTATCAATGGAAATCAAATTTATCAACCCATGGAGGTCTGGATATGGAGTCACACTCAAAATCAAAGTGGAAAACCCCACTACAGGCTGATCCAACTTTATGTAATGTCCTTAAAACAAGTCACAATGAGGCTCAGTAGTGTGTGTGGCCTCCACGTGCCCGTATGACCTCCCTACAATGCCTGGGCATGCTCCTGATGAGGTGGCCGATGGTCTCCTGAGGGATGTCCTCCCAGACCTGGACTAAAGCATCCGCCAACTCCTGGACAGTCTGTGGTGTAACGTGGCATTGGTGGATGGAGCGAGACATGATGTCCCAGATGTGCTCAATTGGATTCAGGTCTGGGGAACGGGCGGGGCAGTCCATAGCATCAATGCCTTCCTCTTACAGGAACTGCTGACACACTCCAGCCACATGAGGTCTAGCATTTTCTTGCATTAGGAGGAACCCAGGGCCAACAGCACCAACATATGGTCTCACAAGGGGTCTGAGGATCTCATCTCGGTACGTAATGGCAGTCAGGCTACCTCTGGCAAGCACATGGAGAGCTGTGCAGCCCCCAAAGAAATGCCACCCCACACCAATACTGACCCACTGCCAAACCGGTCATGCTGGAGGATGTTGCAGGCAGCAGAACGTTCTCCGCGGCATCTCCAGACTCTGTCACGTCTGCCACATGTGCTCAGTGTGAACCTGCTTTCATTTTTGAAGACCACAGGGCACCAGTGGCGAATTTGCCAATCTTGGTGTTCTCTGGCTAATGCCAAATGTCCTGCACGGTGTTGGGCTGTAAGAACAGCCCCACCTGTGGACGTCGGGCCCTCATACCACCCTCATGGAGTCTGTTTATGACCTTTTTGAGTGGACACATGCACATTTGTGGCCTGCTGGAGGTCATTTTGCAGGGCTCTGGAAGTGCTCCTCCTGCTCCTCCTTGCACAAAGGCGGAGGTAGTGGTCCTGCTGCTGGGTTGTTGCCCTCCTACGGTTTCCTCCACGTCTCCTGATGTACTGGCATGTCTCCTGGTCATGGCCATGCTCTGGACACTACGCTGACAGACAACCTTCTTGCCACAGCTCGCATTGATGTGCCATCCTGGATGAGCTGCACTACCTGAGCCACTTGTGTGGGTTGTAGACTCTGTCTCATGCTACCACTAGAGTGAAAGCACCGCCAGCATTCAAAAATGACCAAAACATCAGCCAGGAAGTATAGGAACTGAGGAGTGGTCTGTGGTCACCACCTGCAGAACCACTCCTTTATTGGCTATAATTTCCACCTGTTGTCTGTTCCATTTGCACAACAGCATGTGAAATTGATTGTCAATCAGTGTTCTTCCTGAGTGGACAGTGTGATTTCACAGAAGTGTCATTGACTTGGAGTTACATTGTGTTGTTTAAGTGTTCCCTTTATTTTTTTGAGCAGTGTATTACGAAATCAATCAGCCCAATTTTTGAGTTAAAAAGTCTAGGACCGGATCTGTGGTGGCCTGAAGGTGAAAATCTTCAAAAATCAGGACTTTACGTCTCAGAAAGAGGCTCATACAACAAGTGTTTATTTGTGTACTTTATATATGTACATACAAGAACTTACCCCATCAGCTAGGCACTTTTCTCGACTAAAGTCCGGGCATTTAGTCTTGCTAGTCACCAACATCAGGCCACCTTGCTCATTCGCTTTGCAGGTGTAAGCGTTGCAGCCTTCTCGTAAGGTTTCATTGAGCTGAAGGGACAGGATATTGTTATACAATACATGGGAGATAAGACGTCCTCAATTGTTGTTTCTACAACTCTTATGCAGACCTATTTGTTTCCATGGTTACAGACTACAAACAAACTTTGTGTAGTCTGATACTGCAATCATATTTCACTCCCTTTCATCTGTCCCTTACTTTTTATAACCTACCCGAGTGCAAGTTAGGAGAAAGATATTAGGGACTAAACCATGACTGCTAATATTTGTCCGACTTTAACTTTGGCTGACCAGAGGTAACAACCTTTACTATAAGACTGTCCAATCGTAAGACTCAATGACAAAGGAATTAATATTAAAGGGGTACTCCGGTGCTCCAACGTTCTCAACATTTTGTTCAGAACGATCAGAGCCAGAGGCCGTGATCGTGACGCCACCCCCCACCTCCTCCATTCATGTCACGCCCTTTCCAGTAGACATGAATGGAGGGGGCATGGCGTGACGTCCTTTGGATAGGAGATAAGATGTCTAGCAGCGGAGTGCCCCTTCAAGCCCAGATAAGTATGAAAGACACATAATTTGGCTTTTTGAGCAGCATCACTCAAGTCTCAAGGAATCAAGATGAAGTTAAGCATTTGCCATTATATATATATCCAAGAAATGAGGTGGAAGCGGCACTCCAATGTAGAAAGTAAACGTGGTTTATTCACTCATCTGTGTACAGCGACGTTTTGGCTTATTGATAAGCGAATAAACCACGTTTACTTTCTACATTGGAGTGCCGCTTCCACCTCATTTTTTGGATATTACATTGGGAGTTGGTCTGCTCCAGAAGCATATAGAGATATATATATTTATTTATTTATTTATTTATTTTAAATGAAAGTCTACAACGATGTATGCAACTGTATGGTATATGTCTCTTATCCTGAGCACCTAACATGTCCATTGATTTCTAACACAATGGTGTAATACTTAATTTCCCCTGTGATGGCGCTGCAGAGATATTGAATATTTCCTGAATGTTAGACTTGATCGCTAAAGTTAAAGGGGTACTCAACTGGAAAACTGGTTTGCATGAATGTTAGACTTGATCGCTAAAGTTAAAGGGGTACTCAACTGGAAAACTTTTTTTTTTTTTTTTTTTATCAACTGATGCCAGAAAGTTAAACCGATTTTTAAATTACTTCTTTTAAAAATCTTAATCCTTCCAGTACTTATGTGCAGCTGTATGCTCCACATGAAGTTCTTTTCTTTTTGAATTTCCTTTCTGTCTGACCACAGTGCTCTCTGCTGACCATTTTAGGAACTGTCCAGAGTAGGAGCAAATCCCCATAGCAAACCTATCCTGTTCTGGACAGTTCCTGACATGGACAGAGGTGTCAGCAGAGAGCACTGTGGTCAGACAGAAAGGAAATTTGAAAAGAACTTCATGTGGAGCATACAGCAGCTGATAAGTACTGGAAGGATTAAGATCTTTAATAGAAGTAATTTACAAATCTGTTTAACTTTTTGACACCAGTTGATTTTAAAAAAAGTTTTCCAGTGGAGTACCCCTTTAAGATCAAAAGGATACCCTGTGATCAGCTTATTGTTGGGGGACCTTTCTAACAAAAATGGATCCTCCCAAGCGAAGATGTCTAAAACCCACCTGTACAGTGACCCGATTTCCATTCTTCATGGTGACCGGACAGGCTGTCATTACACATTTACCACAACATTCTCCACTATTCTTCTGTAAGACTGTATTCTAGAAATCAAAAAATGTAATTTACCAAAATGTAACCAAAAGATAAGAGAAGACATATTACTGGGGCCAACAAGTCAGGGCTGTGGACTGACCTCTGGACATGGTTCACAGCGGATCCGTCTACAGGAAAGTTTATAGCTTGTAGTAGGTCCGCTGGAGAAGCTGCATTCACAGGAGGAGCATTCGTCAATCATTAACGTTTTTCCGGGCTAAAGTGATTAAAAAATAATAATAATTCAGTGTAAATATTTAATATTGATCCTTACTAGTAAAAAATGCACAACAACAATGTTGTTATTTATGTAGAGATGTGTGCAACTAAAGCAATCCAGCCAGCCTATGCATTGAGGGGGGGGGGGGGGGGGGGGGTTGTCTTAAGAAATCCTGCCCCCCATAGTGTTTTCTATAAGGGGAATTATTGTATTGATGGAATAGCAAGTGTTGGAATTAATGTTGGGTTGGGGGATATATTCATTCTGTGGACTTAGGGAAACTGTAGGTAATAATGTGTGTATCTTGCCTATCTTGACTGAATCCTGGTTACTGTATCTAGATTATAAAAGGACAGGGTGCTCTGTATGATGAAATGAGATAAAGGAGATAAGATTCTTATGAAGAATCTGAAGGGGCAACCGAGTACTGGCAGGGAAAGGGGGCTTCTACAGATGAAGGTAATAATGTGTGTATCTTGCCTATCTTGTCTGAACACTGGTTACTGTATCTAGATTATAAAATTACAGAAAGCTCTGTATGATGAAATAAGATAAAAGAGATATGCTTCTTAAGTAGAAGAACTGAGTACTGGCAGGGAAAGGGGGGCTTCTACAGCTAAAGGTAATAATGTGTGTATCTTGTTTATCTTGTCTGAATCCTGGTTACTGTATCTAGAATATAAAATTACAGGGTGCGCTGTATGATCAAATGAGATAAAGGAGATACGTTTCTTAAGTAGAATCCGAGGGGGCAACTGAGTACTAGCAAGGAAAGGGGGCTTCTACAGCTACAGATAATGATGTGTGTATCTTGCCTATCTTGTCTGAATCCCAGTTACTACATCCAGTTTAAACAACTACAGGGTGACATATGTTTTGTATGGGGATGCTTCTTTGGGGACAGTTGAGTACTAGCGAGGAGAAGGAGCTCTATAGGTAATGATGTGAACAAACATAACTGGTCATTGATATGACAATATTTTTATATAAAGGTAATATGTTTAGTAAAAATGTTTGCTTTGGAAATTCCTATTTACAATATACTGTTCCTAGGCTAGATAGCAGAAGGGGAGGGATGTGCACTCATTGAAAGGGACACAATACATTCTGAGAAATGGCTTGTATATCGAAAGCCACCTGAGATAACCCGTCCCGAGGGGCACAGACTGCCATCCCTAGCAACCAAACATCTGCTGCCAATCTTAATTACTCCCTTGATCTGTGCTATTAAGTGCAGCAAAGTTTGTTAAAAAAAATAAATACAAAAATTTTTATTCATTTTTATACAACCCCGTGAAATAGGTTTATTTTATGCATTTTATCGGCCACTGTAATATCTCTTTAAATAATTCTGTCTAGCTATTTTGACTTTCTTAGGGGGTTGTCACCTAGAGCCCTGAATGGCATAAAATATTGCTGATAGGAATTTGGCACTCGGATCCTCCATAGTGCTCGCAGACAGGGCACCCAAACCATAGTGCTCGCAGACAGGGCACCCAAACCATAGTGCTCGCAGACAGGGCACCCAAACTTTTCCATATATTGTCCTGAATGGCATTATAGACCATCAGATCTGATCCTACTCTGTTGCAGGTAACATTCTGAAACATGTGCACCCTTACGGAACAATATAGAAGTGGGCTACAGGGCCCCGGAGCAAAAAGTTGCCCTGATAACTCCCCTTCCCTTACCCACTTGAAATCCTTCACCAGAACTCAACAACCCCCTGTCTCATTATTCCCCTCCTCCACTGGTGAAATCCTTCTGCCCCTGGTGAAATCTTTTACGGAACTTCTACCCCCCCCCCCCCCCCCCCGGGGTAAAACAAAATCCTTCAGAGCAACCCTTGCCGCTTCCCCCTGTAACCTAAACCCCTCCCTCTATCCCACCCCTCATAACCCCAATTCCCTCTCTATTCCACCACCACACCATTAAACTCCCGACCCATTCAACCCCCGTGCCATTGGGTTTGTTAAATGTGCAGGTCGCTCCTTTCTGTACTTACCCCGATGATAGTCCCATTAAGGAAGCAGCCAGGAATGGGTTCTAGAAAACAAATAAACAATTAAAAAAAAAAATCAAGCAAAAAGACCATCATCCATGTTGCATGTGCCTCCCTGGGGTGCCACCATGTGGCATGAGGAAATTGCAGCCACACAAAGGTACAGTATGGGCCATTACTTTGGCATGGGGGCTGTAATATAGATCCGAACAACAATATGTCCATTGGTACTAACTCTACTATCCTCATGATAGAAGACAGGGTCCTAGGCGATAGGATGAAGCTTGCTCATTGCTACTTGCTTTTCAGAGGTAAGTTGCGATCCTATATGCACTGAAACTTTCTATCGTCACTGTGCCTAAAGCAGCAAATATTCACTGAGCAGTGGGCCTATGTATTCCTTGCTGCTCAGTAGCAGTTTCCATAATGCCAAAGTGTAGATCGTCATGCAAACTACATAGAGAAGTAGAGACACTTATCAAAGACAGGAGTCCCTGCTCTTGTCCCAATGCTCTATGCAGGGAAAGGTGCTGTCTAAGTGGCCCTTGAGGTCTTTCTCTAAGGTCTACAGGAAATCCTATCTCTATGAAACCAGATGAGAGAAAGGTACTTACCACATCGGCAGATGGGACAACATTCGGAGCCATGTGTGCAGGTCAATTCCAACCCTGTAGGACATTTCGTAGTCTCCATATCAGAGCAGGAGACATTCATCTGCAAGGTGAAGACTTCTCCGTTCACCAGAGTGCATTCATTGATGATACAAGGATCATAAGGTGACGTCCACCTTGCACCAACCTGCAATGACCAAAACAAAATCTATATTTATATAAAACTCAACGTGTGTATGTATGTATGTATGTATGTGTGTATGCATGTATGTGTGTATGTGTGTATGTATGTATGTGTATGTATGTGTGTATGTGTGTATGTGTGTATGTATGTATGTATGTATGTGTGTATGCATGTATGTATGTGTGTATGTGTGTATGTATGTATGTATGTATGTGTGTGTATGTGTGTATGTATGTATGTATGTGTATGTATGTATGTATGTATGTGTGTATGTATGTATGTGTGTATGTATGTATGTATGTATGTGTGTATGTATGTGTATGTATGTATGTATGTGTGTATGTTCCAGCATCACGTCCAAACGGCTAAAGATATTAACATGAAACTTGGCCACATGTTACTTATATGTCAACAACAAACATAGGATAGGTGATTTAACCCTTACTCACCCCCATTTGCCAGGGGCGGGGTTTATGTTTAAAGTTCTATACAAGTCAATGGGAAATATATGTTACTGCATAACTTCCAAACAACTGGAGATATTTCGAAAATACTTGGTCACATGTTACTTATATGTCCACTTAAAATTAAAAAAAAAGTTAATTTAACCCTTAACTAGCCCCATGCAAATCAATGGGAAATATATGTACCCACATAACTTCTGTACGGCTGGAGATATTTCAATACCTGGTACACATATTACGGGTCAGGATAGGAGGTCGGGATAGGAGGACGGGATAGGAGGTCGGGATAGGAGGTCGGGATAGGAGGTCGGGATAGGAGGATGGGATATGGGGAGGGGATAGGGGGATGGGATAGGAGGATGGGATAGGAGGATGGGATAGGAGGAAGGGATAGGAGGACGGGATAGGAGGTCGGGATAGGAGGTTGGGATAGGAGGTCGAGATAGGAGGATGGGATATGGGGAGGGGATAGGGGGATGGGATAGGGGGATGGGATAGGAGGATGGGATAGGAGGATGGGATAGGAGGATGGGATAGGAGGATCGGATAGGAGGTCGAGACAGGAGGTCAAGATAGGAGGTTGGGATAGATGGACTGGATAGGAGGACGGAATAGGAGGTCAGGATAGGAGGTTGAGATAGGAGGACGAGATATGAGGATTGGATAGGAGGATGGGATATGAGGTCGGGATAGGAGATCGAGATAGGAGGACGGGATAGGAGGTCAGGATAGGAGGTCGGGATAGGAGGTCGGGATAGGAGATCGGGATAGGAGGCCGGGATAGGAGGCCGGGATAGGAGGTCGGGATAGGAGGTCAGGATATGAGGTCGAAATAGGAGGATGGGATATGAGGTCGGGATAGGAGGTCAGGATAGGAGATCGGGATAGGAGGTCGGGATAGGAGATCGAAATAGGAGGATGGGATATGAGGAGAGGATAGGAGGACGGGATATGAGGAGAGGATAGGAGGACGGGATAGGAGGTCGAGATAGGAGGTCGAGATAGGAGGTCGAGATATGAGGACGGGAAAGAAGGACGAGATAGGAGGTCGAGATAGGAGGTTGGGATAGGAGGTTGGGATAGGAGGTTGGGATAGGAGGTCAAGATAGGAGGTGGAGATAGGAGGATGGGATAGGAGGACGAGATAGGAGGATGAGATAGGAAGACGAGATAGGAGGTCAGGATAGGAGGAGGGGATATGAGGACGGGATATGAGGACGGGATAGGAGGTTGGGATAGGAGGACGGGATAGGAGGACGGGATAGGAGGTCGGGATAGGAGGTCGGGATAGGAGGTCGCGATATGAGTATGGTATATGAGACGGAATGTGAGGATGGCATATGAGGTCGAGATATAATGACGGGATAGCAGGTTGGGATATGAGGACGTGATATGGGCTTGGGATATGACAACAATATATGAGGACGGGATGTGAAGTCAAAAGATTCCCCCTTTGTTCATTTTCCTCCCCAAAAAGGATTAGGAAGGAAAAACCGGGCAACGCCGGGTACTCAGCTAGTAAAATAATAAAACACTGTGAACCTATAGATACAGATAGTCTACAGGGTGGTGAGGTACAATGATTGCTCCTTTATCGAAGGGGTTGTCCAGTGTTTACCCCTTTACATTAATTTTGTGTTGCTGTCTGTTTTGTGCGTTCAGAATTAATTTTGTGTCACAAAACCTTTTTCTTGTTGCACAAAACAGCTTTTTTATTTTACAAATTTTGTGTCGCAGGATGTTTTCTTGTCGCATGGCGTTTTGTGACACAGGATATTAGGTGGCACAGAATGTTATTTTGTGAAATAGAATCTTTTTTTCATACTAGGCATTTTGTAAAGCTGGTAATAAAAAGACAATGGGCGGTCATATTCAAAACTCTTCACATCATAAATTCCGAATTATTATTTATTTATTTTTTAAATGTGTTATTTAATCAATTATTGAAAAAAATATTATTATTGGAACATGTTAATTATATATATATATATATATATTTTTTTTTATTATTATTATTATTTTTCTTCATTTTTTCATGGTGACTGCACCTGCACTCACATTTAACCCTTGGACATGTTTTATGTTATCAGTTATTGCTTGTATGAGCACTAGCAATCATGGAATATTATGTAGGAGGATCCCGCCAGAATTTTCTATGATTAAAAATTTGAATCAACAATTATAGCGCAATAAATTAAAGATGGTGGCAATGAAAATTTTTTGTTAGGTGGCAAAATTGGCAATTTTGGCATCAAAAATTTAAGATGGCAGCAGAAAAAGAATTTTGGGCGCCAAAATCGCACAAAAAGTGGCACGGAAATGAACTCACATATTCACTCAATTGTGTATTTTCATTTGTTTTATTCTTCTATATTTTGTCATGACATGCTGTTTACCAAATTCCCTGTGAAAAAATGGGCCCCCATATGAGAGATGCCATATTTTTGTAGCTATGGTCAATAGATAAGGGTCCAGAATGGGCCAACCTGGGTATTTAAAATGGGTTTTCTAAACTAGACAACCTATAAAGAAAATGCATAAATAATATAAAGTCATACGAGGGCTGTAAAAACACACACATATATATATATATATATACAGCACCTCTGGTCAGTATGTATTCTTACACTATAATAGCGTGTTTCTCTCGGTGCTCCGCCCATTATCATATCTCCTCTTCTTCTGGAGATCACCTCCTGTTCACACACAGCTCTTTTACAGGTTCCGCAGCACTCGTGTTCCTTAGTCACATACTTAAAACCCTAATGGGGAGGGGGGAATAAAACACAATTGTTAAGTTATAATTGAAAATATTTGGGGAATAATATCAAAATCTAATCCATCCCTCAAATTATATACAGTATATCCCATAAGTGAGTCCACCCCTCACATTATATATACAGTATATCCCATAAGTGAGTCCACCCCTCACATTATATATACAGTATATCCCATAAGTGAGTCCACCCCTCACATTATATATACAGTATATCCCATAAGTGAGTCCACCCCTCACATTATATATACAATATATCCCATAAGTGACTCCACCCCTCACATTATATATACAGTATCTCCCATAAGTGACTCCACCCCTCACATTATATATATACAGTATATCCCATAAGTGACTCCACCCCTCACATTATATATACAGTATATCCCATAAGTGACTCCACCCCTCACATTATATATACAGTATATCCCATAAGTGACTCCACCCCTCACATTATATATACAGTATATCCCATAAGTGAGTCCACCCCTCACATTATATATACAGTATATCCCATAAGTGAGTCCACCCCTCACATTATATACAGTATCTCCCATAAGCGAGTCCACCCCTCACATCATATATACAGTATATCCCATAAGTGAGTCCACCCCTCACATTATATATACAGTATATCCCATAAGTGAGTCTATCCCTCACATTATATATACATTATCTCCCATAAGTGAGTCCACCCCCACACTATATACAGTATCTTCCATAAGTGAGTCCACCCCTCACATTATAAATACAGTATCTCCCATAAGTGAGTCCACCCCCACACTATATACAGTATCTTCCATAAGTGAGTCCACCCCTCACATTATATATACAGTATCTCCCATAAGTGACTCCACCCCTCACATTATATATACATTATCTTCCATAAGTGACTCCACCCCTCACATTATATATACAGTATATCCCATAAGTGAGTCCACCCCTCACATTATATATACAGTATATTCCATAAGTGAATCCACCCCTCACATTATATATACAGTATATCCCATAAGTGAGTCCACCCCTCACATTATATACAAACAGTATATCCCATAAGTGAGTCCACCCCTCACATTATATATACAGTATCTCCCATAAGTGAGTCCACCCCTCACATTATATACAAACAGTATCTCCCATAAGTGAGTCCACCCCTCACATTATATATACAGTATATCCCATAAGTGAGTCCACCCCTCACATTATATATACAGTATCTCCCATAAGTGAGTCCACCCCTCACATTATATATACAGTATATCCCATAAGTGAGTTCACCCCTCACATTATATATACAGTATCTCCCATAAGTGAGTCCACCCCTCACATTATATACAGTATCTCCCATATTGAGTCCACCCCTCACATTATATATACAGTATCTCCCATAAGTGACTCCACCCCTCACATCATATATACAGTATCTCCCATAAGAGAGTCTACCCCTCACATTATATACAGTATCTCCCATAAGTGAGTCCACCCCTCACATTATATATCCATATCTGACATAAGTGACTCCACCCCTCACATTATATACAGTATATCCCATAAGAGAGTCCACCCCTCACATTATATACAGTATCTCCCATAAGTGAGTCCACCCCTCACATTATATACAGTATCTCCCATAAGTGAGTCCACCCCTCTCATTATATACAGTATCTCCCATAAGAGAGTCCACCCCTCACATTATATACAGTATCTCCCATAAGTGAGTCCACCCCTCACATTATATACAGTATATCCCATAAGTGAGTCCACCCCTCACATTATATATACAGTATATCCCATAAGTGACTCCACCCCTCACATTATATATACAGTATATCCCATAAGTGAGTCCACCCCTCACATTATATACAGTATCTCCCATAAGAGAGTCCACCCCTCACATTATATACAGTATCTCCCATAAGTGAGTCCACCCCTCACATTATATACAGTATATCCCATAAGTGAGTCCACCCCTCACATTATATATACAGTATATCCCATAAGTGACTCCACCCCTCACATTATATATACAGTATCTCCCATAAGTGAGTCCACCCCTCACATTATATACAGTATCTCCCATAAGTGAGTCCACCCCTCACATTATATACAGTATCAACCATAAGTGAGTCCACCCCTCACAATATATATACAGTATCTCCCATAAGTGAGTCCACCCCTCACACTATATACAGTATCTCCCATAAGTGAGTCCACCCCTCAAATTATATATACAGTATATCCCATAAGTGAGTCCACCCCTCACATTATATATACAGTATCTCCCATAAGTGAGTCCACCCCTCACATTATATATACAGTATCTCCCATAAGTGAGTCCACCCCTCACATTATATATACAGTATCTCCCATAAGTGAGTCCACCCCTCACATTATATATACAGTATCTCCTATAAGTGAGTCCACCCCTCACATTATATATACAGTATATCCCATAAGTGAGTCCACCCCTCACAATATATATACAGTATCTCCCATAAGTGAGTCCACCCCTCACACTATATACAGTATCTCCCATAAGTGAGTCCACCCCTCACATTATATATCCATATCTGACATAAGTGACTCCACCCCTCACATTATATACAGTATATCCCATAAGAGAGTCCACCCCTCACATTATATACAGTATCTCCCATAAGTGAGTCCACCCCTCACATTATATACAGTATCTCCCATAAGTGAGTCCACCCCTCTCATTATATACAGTATCTCCCATAAGAGAGTCCACCCCTCACATTATATACAGTATCTCCCATAAGTGAGTCCACCCCTCACATTATATACAGTATCTCCCATAAGTGAGTCCACCCCTCACATTATATACAGTATCTCCCATAAGTGAGTCCACCCCTCACATTATATACAGTATCAACCATAAGTGAGTCCACCCCTCACAATATATATACAGTATCTCCCATAAGTGAGTCCACCCCTCACACTATATACAGTATCTCCCATAAGTGAGTCCACCCCTCAAATTATATATACAGTATATCCCATAAGTGAGTCCACCCCTCACATTATATATACAGTATCTCCCATAAGTGAGTCCACCCCTCACATTATATATACAGTATCTCCCATAAGTGAGTCCACCCCTCACATTATATATACAGTATCTCCCATAAGTGAGTCCACCCCTCACATTATATATACAGTATCTCCTATAAGTGAGTCCACCCCTCACATTATATATACAGTATATCCCATAAGTGAGTCCACCCCTCACAATATATATACAGTATCTCCCATAAGTGAGTCCACCCCTCACACTATATACAGTATCTCCCATAAGTGAGTCCACCCCTCACATTATATATCCATATCTGACATAAGTGAGTCCACCCCTCACATTATATACAGTATCTCCCATAAGTGAGTCCACCCCTCACATTATATACAGTATCTCCCATAAGTGAGTCCACCCCTCACATTATATACAGTATCAACCATAAGTGAGTCCACCCCTCACAATATATATACAGTATCTCCCATAAGTGAGTCCACCCCTCACACTATATACAGTATCTCCCATAAGTGAGTCCACCCCTCAAATTATATATACAGTATATCCCATAAGTGAGTCCACCCCTCACATTATATATACAGTATCTCCCATAAGTGAGTCCACCCCTCACATTATATATACATTATCTCCCATAAGTGAGTCCACCCCTCACATTATATATACAGTATCTCCCATAAGTGAGTCCACCCCTCACATTATATATACAGTATCTCCTATAAGTGAGTCCACCCCTCACATTATATATACAGTATATCCCATAAGTGAGTCCACCCCTCACAATATATATACAGTATCTCCCATAAGTGAGTCCACCCCTCACACTATATACAGTATCTCCCATAAGTGAGTCCACCCCTCACATTATATATCCATATCTGACATAAGTGACTCCACCCCTCACATTATATACAGTATATCCCATAAGAGAGTCCACCCCTCACATTATATACAGTATCTCCCATAAGTGAGTCCACCCCTCACATTATATACAGTATCTCCCATAAGTGAGTCCACCCCTCTCATTATATACAGTATCTCCCATAAGAGAGTCCACCCCTCACATTATATACAGTATCTCCCATAAGTGAGTCCACCCCTCACATTATATACAGTATCTCCCATAAGTGAGTCCACCCCTCACATTATATACAGTATCTCCCATAAGTGAGTCCACCCCTCACATTATATACAGTATCAACCATAAGTGAGTCCACCCCTCACAATATATATACAGTATCTCCCATAAGTGAGTCCACCCCTCACACTATATACAGTATCTCCCATAAGTGAGTCCACCCCTCAAATTATATATACAGTATATCCCATAAGTGAGTCCACCCCTCACATTATATATACAGTATCTCCCATAAGTGAGTCCACCCCTCACATTATATATACAGTATCTCCCATAAGTGAGTCCACCCCTCACATTATATATACAGTATCTCCCATAAGTGAGTCCACCCCTCACATTATATATACAGTATCTCCTATAAGTGAGTCCACCCCTCACATTATATATACAGTATATCCCATAAGTGAGTCCACCCCTCACAATATATATACAGTATCTCCCATAAGTGAGTCCACCCCTCACACTATATACAGTATCTCCCATAAGTGAGTCCACCCCTCACATTATATATCCATATCTGACATAAGTGAGTCCACCCCTCACATTATATACAGTATCTCCCATAAGTGAGTCCACCCCTCACATTATATACAGTATCTCCCATAAGTGAGTCCACCCCTCACATTATATACAGTATCAACCATAAGTGAGTCCACCCCTCACAATATATATACAGTATCTCCCATAAGTGAGTCCACCCCTCACACTATATACAGTATCTCCCATAAGTGAGTCCACCCCTCAAATTATATATACAGTATATCCCATAAGTGAGTCCACCCCTCACATTATATATACAGTATCTCCCATAAGTGAGTCCACCCCTCACATTATATATACATTATCTCCCATAAGTGAGTCCACCCCTCACATTATATATACAGTATCTCCCATAAGTGAGTCCACCCCTCACATTATATATACAGTATCTCCTATAAGTGAGTCCACCCCTCACATTATATATACAGTATATCCCATAAGTGAGTCCACCCCTCACAATATATATACAGTATCTCCCATAAGTGAGTCCACCCCTCACACTATATACAGTATCTCCCATAAGTGAGTCCACCCCTCACATTATATATCCATATCTGACATAAGTGACTCCACCCCTCACATTATATACAGTATATCCCATAAGAGAGTCCACCCCTCACATTATATACAGTATCTCCCATAAGTGAGTCCACCCCTCACATTATATACAGTATCTCCCATAAGTGAGTCCACCCCTCTCATTATATACAGTATCTCCCATAAGAGAGTCCACCCCTCACATTATATACAGTATCTCCCATAAGTGAGTCCACCCCTCACATTATATACAGTATCTCCCATAAGTGAGTCCACCCCTCACATTATATACAGTATCTCCCATAAGTGAGTCCACCCCTCACATTATATACAGTATCAACCATAAGTGAGTCCACCCCTCACAATATATATACAGTATCTCCCATAAGTGAGTCCACCCCTCACACTATATACAGTATCTCCCATAAGTGAGTCCACCCCTCAAATTATATATACAGTATATCCCATAAGTGAGTCCACCCCTCACATTATATATACAGTATCTCCCATAAGTGAGTCCACCCCTCACATTATATATACAGTATCTCCCATAAGTGAGTCCACCCCTCACATTATATATACAGTATCTCCCATAAGTGAGTCCACCCCTCACATTATATATACAGTATCTCCTATAAGTGAGTCCACCCCTCACATTATATATACAGTATATCCCATAAGTGAGTCCACCCCTCACAATATATATACAGTATCTCCCATAAGTGAGTCCACCCCTCACACTATATACAGTATCTCCCATAAGTGAGTCCACCCCTCACATTATATATCCATATCTGACATAAGTGAGTCCACCCCTCACATTATATACAGTATCTCCCATAAGTGAGTCCACCCCTCACATTATATACAGTATCTCCCATAAGTGAGTCCACCCCTCACATTATATACAGTATCAACCATAAGTGAGTCCACCCCTCACAATATATATACAGTATCTCCCATAAGTGAGTCCACCCCTCACACTATATACAGTATCTCCCATAAGTGAGTCCACCCCTCAAATTATATATACAGTATATCCCATAAGTGAGTCCACCCCTCACATTATATATACAGTATCTCCCATAAGTGAGTCCACCCCTCACATTATATATACATTATCTCCCATAAGTGAGTCCACCCCTCACATTATATATACAGTATCTCCCATAAGTGAGTCCACCCCTCACATTATATATACAGTATCTCCTATAAGTGAGTCCACCCCTCACATTATATATACAGTATATCCCATAAGTGAGTCCACCCCTCACAATATATATACAGTATCTCCCATAAGTGAGTCCACCCCTCACACTATATACAGTATCTCCCATAAGTGAGTCCACCCCTCACATTATATATCCATATCTGACATAAGTGACTCCACCCCTCACATTATATACAGTATATCCCATAAGAGAGTCCACCCCTCACATTATATACAGTATCTCCCATAAGTGAGTCCACCCCTCACATTATATACAGTATCTCCCATAAGTGAGTCCACCCCTCTCATTATATACAGTATCTCCCATAAGAGAGTCCACCCCTCACATTATATACAGTATCTCCCATAAGTGAGTCCACCCCTCACATTATATACAGTATCTCCCATAAGTGAGTCCACCCCTCACATTATATACAGTATCTCCCATAAGTGAGTCCACCCCTCACATTATATACAGTATCAACCATAAGTGAGTCCACCCCTCACAATATATATACAGTATCTCCCATAAGTGAGTCCACCCCTCACACTATATACAGTATCTCCCATAAGTGAGTCCACCCCTCAAATTATATATACAGTATATCCCATAAGTGAGTCCACCCCTCACATTATATATACAGTATCTCCCATAAGTGAGTCCACCCCTCACATTATATATACAGTATCTCCCATAAGTGAGTCCACCCCTCACATTATATATACAGTATCTCCCATAAGTGAGTCCACCCCTCACATTATATATACAGTATCTCCTATAAGTGAGTCCACCCCTCACATTATATATACAGTATATCCCATAAGTGAGTCCACCCCTCACAATATATATACAGTATCTCCCATAAGTGAGTCCACCCCTCACACTATATACAGTATCTCCCATAAGTGAGTCCACCCCTCAAATTATATATACAGTATATCCCATAAGTGAGTCCACCCCTCACATTATATATACAGTATATTCCATAAGTGAGTCCACCCCTCCAATAAGTGAGTGATTAAAACAACTGCCCATATATCTACCTATTTTATTTAATAGGTAACAAAGGGCAAAATCAGTTCCCAATATGGTGCCCTATACTGTATTCAAGAGTAGATGTATGGGACCAATATGATTGTTATGGTGATTATATAACTAAATTGATGATGTAATGGCCCCAAGTCCTAAAATGGTAGATGTGTTATAGTAGTAACCTTCATTTAACCTCCAGCTATCAAGTAGAATGGCTTCCTATATGTTTCCATGTTGTATAGAACTTTATTGTGGGAGGAGATCTTTTCTTGACAGATATGACAGACGCATTCAGTGAAAACATTCTCAGGGAACATGATCCTTAATTCTAGGCTTTATTAAAGGTTAAGCCTCCTGCTCCCCCACAGCCGAGAGGATGCAAAGATTTATCATGTGACATCTGGCACATCTTTTCCGATGTATTATCTATTGTCTGTTGACCGGGTTTATTACTCTAATGGAAGGCAAACAAAAGATAGGTATGACATGGATCCAGGTGTTTGTCTAAGTGCTTGACTGTAATGAAAATGAAGGTTATGCTGCGGTACAGAGAAAGCCCTGAGTAATGCCTTGTGTGTGCTACATGAGCTGCAGTCTACGAGACATGGTACAAGGACATAAAGGTTTGGAATTAATCATTACACAAAGTTTTCGTTCTACTATACAGAGAACTGTACAGTACAATGTGGTAAATTATCAAGATATTCATGTCCTCTTGGTCAGTGCTTTGTCATATGGTTTCTTAATATTCGCAATGCAAATTTTATTCTCGCATATTCGCGAATATTCGTGAATATAGCACTATATATTCGTAATGACGTTTTTTGGTTTTTTTTTCTCACAGTACACATCACAGTGATCATCCCTCTCTGCTTCCAGCTTGTGTGGTGTAATGAAGGCTGTAATACTACTGTGTGAGACTGGCGTGCGAAAATTCGCATATACGAAAATTCGCATACACTACTTTTCGCATATGCGAATTTCCGCGTATGTTAATTTTGTATATGCTGATATTCACATATGTTACTGTTCGCACATGCGAATTTACGCATATGCGAAAATAAAACGGGGATATAACGAATATGCGAATAATCGCGAATATATGACGAATATTCGTCCATATATTCGCGAATATTCGCGAATTCGAATATGGCCTATGCCGCTCAACACTAGTGTCCTTAGAATCTTCTATACGTGAGTGTTAGAAGGCCATAGATGTGAAGGCTTATTCCACAATATTGTAGTGTTGAGCGGCATAGGCCACATTCGAATTCGCGAATATTCGCGAATATATGGACGAATATTCATCATATATTCGCTAATATTCGCATATTCATAATATTCTCGTTTTATTTCCGCAGATGCGTAAATTCGCGTATGCGAAAATTTACATATGTGAATATTAGCATTTACAAAATTAGCATACATGTAATTTCGCATATGCGAAGATTAGCACATCTTAATTTTCGCACGCCAGTCTCACACAGTAGTATTACAGCCTTCTTTACACCACACAAGCTGGAAGCAGAGAGGGGTGATCACTCTGATGTGTACTGTGAAGAAAAAAAACACGAATATTCGTAATTACGAATATATATAGCGCTATATTCGCAAATATTCGCGAATATGCGATATTCGCGAATAATATTCGAATTGCGAATATTCGCGAGCAACACTACAATATTGATCAATCATGGTCACTGAGCCATCACCATCAGCCACATACCACAGTCAAGTCGGCCATTCCAAACATTATGGGCTGCCACTGTCATCATGTCCATTCAACGAAAAGTTGCATGTTCCTTTTTCCCAATTTGTTTTCACAATCAATAGTCAAGCCCAAAAAACATTGGTAAATGACATTTTTCCCAAAAATCCTCCATCCAGGGGACACCTCTCTGGTCTATTGATGTCTGATAGTTTCATTGTTGTATCTCAATTAGTGTTGCTCATGAATATTCGCAATACGAATTTTATTCACGAATATCGCATATTCGCGTATTTGCGAATATTCGCGAATATAGGACTATATATTCGTAATTACAAACATTCGTTTTTTGTTTTTTTCACAGTACACATCACAGCGAATATTCGTAATACGAATTTTATTCGCGAATATTCGCGAATATAGCACTATAAATTCGTAATTACGAATTTGTGATCATCCCTCTGCTTCCAGCTTGTGTTGTGTAAAGAAGGCTCTGATACTACTGTGTGAGACAGGCATGCAAATGTTCGCATATACGAACATTTGAAATGTTAATTTTCGTATATACGAAGTTTAGTTCATGCAAATTCATGTATGTTAATTTTCGCATACGTGAAATGTTCACATATGCGAAAATAAAATGAGATTCTTACGACTATGCGAATATTCGCAAATATATGACGGATATTCGTCCATATATTCGCGAATATTCGAATATGGCCTATGCCGTTCAACACTAGTGTTGCTCGCGAATATTCGCAATTCGAATATTATTCGCGAATATCGCATATTCGCGAATTCGTGAATATAGCGCTATATATTCGTAATTACGAATATTCGTTTTTTTTTTTTTTCTTTTTTTTTTTTCTTCACAGTACACATCACAGTGATCACCCCTCTCTGCTTCCAGCTCGTGTGGTGTAAAGAAGGCTCTAATACTACTGTGTGAGACTGGCGTGCGCAAATTCGCATATGAGAAAATTCGCATATGTTAATTTTCGCATATGCGAATTTGCGAGTATACTAATCTTGCATTTGCTAATATTCACATATGCTAATTTTCGCATACGCGAATATTCGCATATGCGAAAATAAAACGAGAATATAACGAATATGCGAATATTAGCGAATATATGACGAATATTCGTCCATATATTCGCGAATATTCGTGAATTCGATTATGGCCTATGCCGCTCAACACTAACAGTGATCACCCCTCTCTGCTTCCAGCTTGTGTGGTGTAAAGAAGGCTGTAATACTACTGTGTGAGACTGCCGTGCGAAAATTCACATATGCGAAAATTAGCATACGCTAATTTTCGCATATGTTAATTATCGTATACGCGAAAATAAAACGAGAATATAACGAATATGCGAATATTCGCGAATATATGACGAATATTCGTCCATATATTCGCGAATTCGAATATGGCCTATGCCGCTCAACACTATTCAACACTATATCTCAATTGTGTAAGTCAATAATATGGTACAAAAATAAATCTGTGTGTAGCCCCGTCTACACATCCACGCATTTTTAAAGGAAAAATAAGGCACAAAAAATGGGACACAAATCACTCAAAACATTACAGAAAAAAGGGGAAAAAAACACTCAAAAATCTAAGAAAAAAGTGCGACTTCCCCTTATATAGCATTGTGTCTGATCTGCATCATAATGGAATTAGGCGCCTTATCTGCCCTTGTACCAGTAACCAGTAGTGTTGGGCGCGAATATTCACATTTCAAATTTTTATTGCGAATATATTCGCTATATATTCGAAATTACGAATATTCGTTTTTCCCCACATATTCGCATAATTCTTCTTTTAGCTTGTGGGCCAATGAGAATGATGCAAATACACTTGTCAGAGGTTATCAACAACATCCCTAGTAACCAATAGTAAAGTTGCCCACCCCCTCACTGTTCTCTTCCTCGAATATGAACATATGCAAATATGCAGCGAATACGCAAATACACAATGAATTAAAGGAATACACAAAATTCGTGAATATAGGAGGAATATTTGTCTATACATTTGCAAAATATCGCGAATTCGAATATGGCCAATAGGGCTGGGCGGTATACCGGTTCATACCGAATACCAAAATTTTTGTGCTGCACGATATGAATCTTAACCCATACCGCAATACCTGTTTGGCCCCTCCCCCTCGGGAATGAATGAATTATCAGCCCAGCGCTGCGCTGTCCCCATCGGGGAACTAATCATATGTGACCCGCGAGCGCTGTTCTGTTACCCCCCCCCCCCCATTAATTATCAGCCCAGTGCTACTACTCAGATATGTCACCCACAAGCGCTGCCCTCCTCGTCCTCCTGTTTGTTGCGGCCGCCGGCACTGACACTCTATACCAGTGTTCTTCAACCTCCAGATGTTGCAAAACTACAACTCTCAGCATGCCCGGACAGCCAACGGCTGGGAGTTGTAGTTTTGTAACATCTGGAGGTCCGCAGATTGCAAACCACTGCTCTATACTGTACGCGATGCCCGGGCTGCAAAAGGTAAACAAAATAAACTTTAACTCACCTTCCCCCGTCGGTCCGAACTTGCTTCCTGGGGAATGGAGCGTCGGCAGCCGTCAGCCTATCACCGGCCGCAGCGATGTTCCACCTCGGCCGGTGATAGGTTGAGCGCACTGTCATGTAAGAAGCCGGCTTCTTACATGACAGTGGGCTCAGCCTATCACCGGCCGAGGCGGAACATCGCTGCGGCCGGTGATAGGCTGAAGGCTTTCCGACCGACTTTCCGACCGGCTTCTTACAAGACAGTGGGCTCAGCCTATCACCGGCTGAGGCGGCTTTCCGACCGGCTTCTTACATGACAGTGGGCTCAGCCTATCACCGGCTGAGGCGGAACACCGCTGCGGCCGGTGATAGGCTGAAGGCTTTCCGACCGACTTTCCGACCGGCTTCTTACATGACAGTGGGCTCAGCCTATCACCGGCTGAGGCGGCTTTCCGACCGGCTTCTTACATGACAGTGGGCTCAGCCTATCACCGGCCGTGGCGGAACATCGCTGCGGCCGGTGATAGGCTGACGGCTGCCGACGTTCACGTCCCCAGCGTAAGGCCGACGTCGGAACATGCGTTAGTATATTTTGTTTACCTTTTTGCAGCCCGGGCATAGGGATACAGCATAGGGATACCGCACAGTATAGTGTCAGCGCCGACGGCCGCGACAAACAGGAGGACAAGGAGAGCAGCGCTTGCGGGTGACGTGAGTAGTACCCCGATGGGGACAGTGCAGCGCTGGGCTAATAATAAATTTTGGGGGAGGGGTAGGGAATACCGTTATATTTTGTGGAACCGCCATAAGTTACAAAAATACTGCGATAGACATATTTGGCCATACCGCCCAGCCCTAATGGCCAATGCCGCTCATCACTAGTAACCAGTAAGTGTGCCGTTTTTCCTGTAATTTTTTGAATAGTATTTTTAAAGGAAGGAAAACATCTTACCCAACACTATGTGTGAATGGCTAGCCCGCACACAGTTTTTCCTACACATTATCACTCCTGGAATCACTTGTATCCAAAACACCTGCATAATGTTCTTTTCTGTGGATCCGCTCCAGAATTTCTTATTTTTTTAACCCAGCAATCACTATAAAAACGTCAAGCCGATATTACCTACTTCATCTGAAGCTCGCACAACCCTGGTATTAAAAAGTGGAATCATTTCTTTGTATTTCTTTTATAGTTCATCACTGTAAATGATTTTTGACCCTGTGATCCCATAAGTGGGTGGGTTACAAAAAATTCAATACAGCCGGAGATTCCATAAAGGGTCATCTGTCGTTGTCTCCTGACAGCACAGTAAATTATTTGGCACTAAACAACAATAGAATTTTGCTTCTTCCCCCTCTTTCGAGGAACCTCGTTGAGTTTAATACTTGCCCCTGACCACCCAAGGAGTCATGCCATGCAGTCGGTGACTACCTCGCCTGGTCCTCCGGCTTGGTACACTGCTTTTTCAATTAGAAAGTGTCGAAATGTAAGAAAGCTTTGAAGCACGTATGAAGGAGAGGTCATAAAACACAGCACACTCATTGTTCCCCATAGATATTCCCAAACATTCTCTCTAAAGTCAACACACTTGTGGGTGTAGAAGTGCCTTGCAACATATTATAAACCAAAGTGAAGCTTACGCTAAGCTTTTCGAGCAAAGCTCAAGCCATGAAGACAAAGTGGTGGCTTTCTCGGGAACCATGCTGCTAAATAAATCAGGCGGTTCTATCTCTGTTTAGACTGGTGCCTACATTAGAATTAGCCAGGCCCTGGCACCTCGTTTGTGCCGTAATGAAAGCCAGACATGTTTCCACTAACAAGGCACCAAAAGAAAAGTCACACTTTGCTTTTATTGACCTTAAAGGGGTACTCCGCTGCTCAGCGTTAGAAACAAACTGTTCCGAATGCTGGAGCCGGCGCCGGGAGCTCGTGACACCAATGAAAATCTATGGGAGGGGGCGTTCCCATAGACTTGCATTGAGGCGGCGGAGCGTGATGTCATGAGGGGGCGGGGCTATGGCGTCACGAGCTCCCAGCGCCGGCTCCAGCGTTCGGAACAGTTTGTTCCAAATGCTGAGCAGGGGAGTACCCCTTTAAGTGGGTGTTAGAAGTGTCTCCTCCTTGGTAGTTTTATACAACCGCAACAAAGCAAGTAGGTAAATGATAGGATTGGGCACAACTAACATATTAGTTCCATTTGCGTAGCTGAAAACATCTAATTAACCTTTTGGCTGTTGTCTACTCCTACTGGTGGCTGTATGACAGTAACAAGCAAGTAGTTAGGTTTCAATGGGCTTTTGGTTTGGCTATCTTTATTTGGGTACCGGTAGGCATGTGGGGAAAAATCATCGATGTTCATCTTACATGGGCAAACTTTTTATGTGTTGTACATCTTGGCAAAACATTAAAGGGGTACTCTGCTGCTCAGCGTTTGGAACAAACTGTTCTGAACGCTGGAGCCGGCACCGGGAGCTTGTCATGTCATAGCCCCGCCCCCTCATGACATCATGCTCTGCCCCCTTAATGTAAGTCTGTGGGAGGGGGGTCCCCATACCATCCAGAACATAATCCTGTCCTGCTGCTGCATCATCTTTGTCCCAGCTGAAGCACTGGCAGGGACAAAGTTCAGGAAGTGAGGAGCGGGACTAGCACTCCTCTGTACTCACTCCTGTCCTATCAGACTGCAGCATGAAAACAGAGAGGAGGGGGTTACAGAGCAGCCTGCATTGATTGGATGAAGAGACCCAGCACAGCACAGCAGACTCAGGGAGAAAATGAATGCATGGGGAGTGAGGGTGGGCTCAGTGCTTGCTGTAGAAACGCCCCTTTCTGAGCAGTGGATGTCAGAAGGAGTGAGCAGTAGAACAGATGGAGTTGTTAGCCAAATACAGAAGCTAGACACATAAAAAGACATGTAAAGCATCTGTATGACTGTTACGCCGAGCGCTCCGGGTCCCCGCTCCTCCCCGGAGCGCTCGCAACATCCTCGCATTTGCAGCGCCCCGGTCAGACCTGCTGACCGGGTGCGCTGCAATACCTCTCTCAGCCGGGATGCGATTCGCGATGCGGGAGGCGCCCGCTCGCGATGCGCATCCCGGCTCCCGTACCTGACTTGCTCTCCGTCGGTCTTGTCCCGGCGCGCGCGGCCCCGCTCCTTAGGGCGCGCGCGCGCCGGGTCTCTGCAATTTAAAGGGCCACTGCGCCACTGATTGGCGCAGCTGGCTTAATTAGTGTGTTCACCTGTGCACTCCCTATTTATACTTCACTTCCCCTGCACTCCCTCGCCGGATCTTGTTGCCATTGTGCCAGTGAAAGCGTTTCCTTGTGTGTTCCTAGCCTGTGTTCCAGACCTCCTGCCGTTGCCCCTGACTACGATCCTTGCTGCCTGCCCTGACCTTCTGCTACGTCCGACCTTGCTCTTGTCTTCTCCCTTGTACCGCGCCTATCTTCAGCAGTCAGAGAGGTTGAGCCGTTGCTGGTGGATACGACCTGGTTGCTACCGCCGCTGCAAGACCATCCCGCTTTGCGGCGGGCTCTGGTGAATACCAGTAGCAACTTAGAACCGGTCCACCAGCACGGTCCACGCCAATCCCTCTCTGGCACAGAGGATCCACCTCCAGCCAGCCGAATCGTGACAATGACCTAGAGAGTAACATGTAGAAGCAGTTTCTTTTTTTCTGTGATATGACAGAGCACATCTTGGTATGAAATCCAAACACAACCCAAATTTATCACTGCCCTCTATGTCCTATATTATCAGCACTGACCTGTTTTACTGCCCCTAACCCCAAAAGTTAGAATTTTGAACCTTAACCCTATCTGCACAGGAAGAGCAACCAAACATATAAGCAAAACTGGGGCACACTTTTGAGTTCCTTTTCAGAGGACAATGTAGCAAACATTGGGACAGTTTGGTGATACTGCCCCCTATTGACAAGAATATGTACCTCACTTGGTAGATATTGAAATGTTTTCAGAATTTTCCTAAATATGTTGAAACTTTTGGGATTCACTTCAGAACAAGTTTAAGAGTTGAGATAGGGACCCGATCCTTAAAGGGGTACTCCGGGGGGGATTTTTTTTTTTTAAATCAATCAGTCCCAGAAAGTTAAACAGATGTGTAAATTACTTCTATTAAAACATCTTAACCCTTCCAGTACTTATCAGTTGCTGTATACTACAGGGGAAGCGGAGTTGTTCTTTTCTGTCTGACCACAGTGCTCTCTGCTGACACCTCTGTCCGTGTCAGGAATTATCCAGAGTAGGAGAAAATCCCCATAGCAAACCTCTCCTGCTCCGGACAGTTCCTGACATGGACAGAGGTGTCAGCAGAGAGCACTGTGGTCAGACAGAAAAGAACTACACAACTTCCTCTGTAGTATACAGCAGCTGATAAGTACTGGAAGGGTTAAGATTTTTTTTAATAGAAGTGATTTAAAAATCTGTTTAACTTTCTGTCTCTAGTTCATTTGAATTTTTTTTTTTTATAAATAAATACATTTTTTCCACCCGAGTACCCCTTTAACCCTAGCTTAGGTTTATAGATACACAGTCTTTATGGATTCAGTTCTAGGACACCTCAGAGGGTCCTACAAAGCAATGGGGCACTTTTTAGTCTAACAGCCCATTTGATCAAATCAGACCCGAAACACATTTTTTGGAAATGTGCTCATCTTTAGTAGGGTAGCATTTACAGTATACAAAAAATAACAATACTGCATGTGTGCTGCGATATTATGTACTTACGGGACTGCAGTTTCTATCACACGGCTTCTGCTCACACTGGACACTGAGAAGGTTTGTGATGGGGTCCACCAGGTCGGTGCACTTACAATTCAGGCAGCCATCTTCCCAGGAGCTCCCAACATGGTAAACGTTACTCTTATGTACACAGACCTATATTACAAAGTAAAAAAAACTATTAGGAAGTTTAATGATTTCAGAACACACAATGAGCACAAAAGCTTAAATAGGCACTGTCATTAAAACAAATGTTTGCTATTGCACTCCTTATGGTAAATAAAAAATCTTTCTAATGTACTTTGTTTAAATAAAATTAAGTTTTCTATGTTTTATTTGTGTTTTAAAAAGCTGCCACTAGGTGTCTCCCTACTTGTCCAGAGCACATTTCCCCCCCCCCCATCTCTTGCACAGACTTTGGACTCCTGCTGGCCTGGCCGAAGTCCAAAAATCAGGAAATGCAGTCTGGAGTGCTGAGGGGGGTGTGTGCAGCCTTAGCCAATCATAGCTCATCTCACACTGAACTGCTCTGGGCTGTGTGTAGCAGAGTGAGGGAGGAAGTTCTCCCCTGTATGGCTTCAGATGATGTCACGCCTGCTGGGGAACACCCCTTCCCAGTCTGTGAATCTGACTGAGCGGAAAATACAGAGCAATATCAAGGTAGAAAACGAAAATAATAATACAAATAAAGGCAGGGGGTGGTTTATCATGATGGGGGCAGTAGTGTTGCTCGCGAATATTCGCAATTCGAATTTTATTCGCGAATATCGCATATTCGCGAATATTCGCGAATATTCGCGAATATAGCGCTATATATTCGTAATTACGAATATTCGTTATTTATTTTTTTTTTTTTCACAGTACACATCACAGTGATCACCCCTCTCTGCTTCCAGCTTATGTGGTGTAAGAAGGCTCTAATACTACTGTGTGAGACTGGTGTGCGAATTTTCGCATATGCGAAAAGCTGCATATAATAATATTCGCATATGCGAATTTTAGCTAAAGTTAATTTTGTGTATGCAAATTTTCGCATATGTTAATTTTCGCATACGGGAATATTCGCATATGCTAAAATAAAACGAGAACATTACGAATATGCGAATATTCGCGAATATGACGAATATTCGTCCATATATTCGCGAATATTCGCGAATTCGAATATGGCCTATGCCGCTCAACACTAGGGGGCAGTGACCTGGGAGGATTTTAACAATATAACATTTAACAAGATCATGAGAGGTACTCTTTAATGGCTGCAACACTTAAAGGGGTACTCCCATGGAAAACTTTTTTTTTTTTTTTTTTTATCATTTGGTGCCAGAAAGTTAAACAGATTTATAAATCACTTCTATTAAAAAAAATCTTAATCCTTCCAGTATTTTTTAGGGGCTGTATACTAAAGAGAAATCCAAAAAAGAAATGCATTTCCTCTGATGTCATGACCACAGTGCTCTCTGCTGACCTCTGCTGTCCATTTTAGGAACTGTCCAGAATAGGGAAAAAAAACCATAGCAAACATATGCTGCTCTGGACAGTTCCTAAAATGGACAGCAGAGGTCAGCAGAGAGCACTGTGGTCATGATGTCAGAGGAAATGCATTTCTTTTTTGGATTTCTCTTTAGTATACAGCCCCTAAAAAGTACTGGAAGGATTAAGATTTTTTTTATAGAAATGATTTACAAATCTGTTTGACTTTCTGGCACCAGTTGATTAAAAAAAAAAAAGAGTACCCCTTTAAGGAGGAACGCTGACTTAGGCTTCACGAATAGAATTCTTATTCCCACCCCTGTTGCAAAACTACAACTCCCAGCAGGCCCGGACAGCCTTCGGCTGTTCGGGCCTGCTGGGAGTTGTAGTTTAGCAACAGCTGGAGGCACCCTGATTGGGAAACACTGCTCTAGAGGATGTCTGTCTGTTCACTCACCTTATCTGCAGTACAGGTGACGCTGGTGCAGCCGCACTCATTGGTGTGGATAGACGATATATATCCGGACGGACAGGTGTCGGTAGAATTTAGGCAACTGCAGACACATTCGTAGGTGTCACAGCACTCGGTGGTCTTCCTGGAAAGCCTCTTATAGGGTGGGCAGCTGGGACGTCGTAACAACGGGCATGTCTCCCTTCTGCAGGCTGGTGATATCAAAGAAAGGGCAATAAAGAACTTTACCAGATGCTCTACAGGTCACTTATATAGCACAACCTATAGCACTGTTCATCCTGATCTTCCTGGTTCATCAGAGGTTCCCCCCCCCCCCCCGAATCGGCCAAAGCAAGAAGATTTGACTGATCGCAACTGGGTGTTATGTGGATGCCCATTCACATTACATTGTTGCGGGTGGTCTTAGGTGGGTTCTCCAAGTAAAAAAAAAAAAAAAAATTCCATGTACCCTTTTAGGGGAAAAATGGGTTAAAGGGGTACTCTGGTGGAAAACTTTTTTTTTTTTTTTTAATCAACTGGTACCGGAAAGTAAAACAGATTTGTAAATTTCTTCTATTAAAAAATCTTAATCCTTTCAGTACTTATTAGCTGCTGAATACTACAGAGGAAATTCTTTTCTTTTTGGGTACACAGAGCTCTCTGCTGACATCATGACCACAGTGCTCTCTGCTGACATCTCTGTCCATTTTAGGGACTGTCTCTGGACAGTTCTCCTGCTCTGGACAGTTCTTAAAATGGACAGAGATGTCAGCAGAGAACACTGTGCTCGTGATGTCAGCAGAGAGCTCTGTGTTCCAAAAAGAAAAGAATTTCCTCTGTAGTATTCAGCAGCTAATAAGTACTGGAAGGATTAAGATTTTTTAAAAGAAGAAAACTACAAATCTGTTTAACTTTCTGGCACCAGTTGATAAAAAAAAAAAAGTTTTCCACCGGAGTACCCCATTAATGGGTTCTTGGATTTAAAAAATGGCTACAAAGAGCATCTCCCTCTTTGGAGGACCTAGGCGTTTCCCTCTCCTGTATCACACGTGCAGGCTATTGATTTGACAGGCCAGTGTAATGCTTAATTTCTCCTGTGGAGGTGCTGTAGGGAAATTAAACACTTAGGTGTCAGGTTCCCCCACAAGTTACATTGCTTATGAAAGGCCCAGGAAGCTCGCCTTACTGGTAGTAGCTACTTTTATGGGTGGTCTTAGTGTCTAGAACCCAATGAACATCTGATTATTGGGGAGGAAGGAGGTTCCCCAGTATAGAAAACCCTAAACCCATTCCTATATAACATTTTTAGGGAAATAATGGGTTAATGGAAGGTATCCTCTGTGCCTGGTCCTCTGTTCTGGATGCAGAGTGGCTACAAAGAGAGTCTCCCTCTCAGGAGGACCTGTGCTGTGTCACACAGCCTATTGATTTGACAGGGCAGTGCAATGCTTCATTTCACCCCTGGAGGCGCTGTAGGGAAATTGAACAATTACTGCCAGGTTCTTCTACAAATTACACCAAGTCTTTGGGGGTTCCTTTAAGGGGAACACTTACTTTATTTCCTGCTTACTGTCAACAGATCTTTCTAGTAGGGTTTGTCCAAAGCGGAGAGTCCTGTTAAAGGGGTACTCCCCTGCTCAGGGTTTGGAACAAACTGTTCCGAACGCTGGAGCCGGCATCGGGAGTTCATGACGTCATAGACCCGCCCCCTCATGATATCACGCCCCCTCCATCACAAAGCAAGTCTATGGGAGGGGGCGTGACGGTTGTCACGCCCCTCCCATAGACTTGCATTAAGGGGGTGGGGCGTGACATCATGAAGGGGCGGGACTATGACGTCACAAGCTCCCGGCAGCGGCTCCAGCGTTCAGGACCATTTGTTCCAAACGCTGAGCAGCGGAGTACCCCTTTAATATCATGCAAGAACAACTGTGATGGCAAAACAGGAGGGGGTTAAGTAAGTCTTCAATGGATTATCCTGGATTAATTTTCTTCGGAAAACAGCGCCACACCTGTCCTCAGGTTGTTTGTGGTGTTGCAGCTGAGTTCCACTGAAGTGAATGGAGCCAAGTTGTAATACCGCACACAACCTGAGGACAGGAGTGGAGCTGTTTTTGAAAGAAATTAGCTCTGTTTTTCTATTCCTGGATACATATATCTGACTGTGATCACTATTATGGCTAGGAAAGTTAATACTGGGATCGGTCACAAGAGGATTATATATAAAACATAATATGCTAACAGATACGACATACAAGCATATAGTTGTATATCCTAAGAAAATATAAAACAATTATGTGAAAAGCAGTATGCATGCATTTTACTGACAAAAACAGCTCTGCTACATCTAAGTGATGTTTATGTATTTGCAGTCATTTCTATCCAGGACATTAAAGGGGTACTCCGGTGAAAAACTTTTTATTTATTTTTTTAAATCAACTGGTGCCAGAAAAGTAAACAGATTTGTAAATTACTTATATTAAAAAATCTTAATCCTTTCAATAATTATCAGCTGCTGAAGTTGAGTTGTTGTTTTCTGTCTGACATCTCTGCTTGTCTCGGGAACTGAGTAGAAGAGGTTTGCTATGGGGATTTGCTTCTAAACTGGGCGGTGCCCGAGACACGTGTCATCAAAAAAATCTTAATCCTTCCAGTACTTATTAGCTGTTGAATACTACAGAGGAAATGGTTTTCTTTTGGAACACAGAGCTCTCTGCTGACATGACGAGCACAGTGCTCTCTGCTGACATTCCTGTCCATATTAAGAACTGTTGAGAGTAGGAGAAAATCCCCATAGCAAACATATGCTGCTCTGGACAGTTCCTAAAATGGACAGAGATGTCAGCAGAGAGCACTGTGGTCGTGATGTCAGCAGAGAGCACTGTGCTCGTAATGTCAGCAGAGAGCTTTGTGTTCCAAAAAGAAAACCATTTCCTCTGTAGTATTCAGCAGCTAATAAGTACTGGAAGGATTAAGATTTTTTAATAGAAGTAATACAGTAACCTCCCGACATGCGATGGCCCCGACATATGATAAAATCGACATGCGATGCTTTTATATGTCGGGGCCATCGCATTAACTGCTATCCGACAGCGCAAAATGCTTAAGCTGCTGTCGGATAGCAGTTTAAGCATCCCTGGCAGGTTCACTTACCTATTCCCGCTGCTCCGGGTCCACTTCGCGATCCTCCGGTGTCTTGCGCATCTTCTCCAGGGTCCGGGCCTCGCTTTCCGGCGTCGTTATTACTTCACTACGCACGCCGCGCCGGCTCAGCAGCGTAATAACGTCACCAGAAAGCGAGGCCCGGACCCTGCAGAAGATGCGCAAGACACCGGAGGATCGCGAAGAAGACACCGGAGCAGCGGGACAGCATCGGGAGCCCCTGGAACAGCAGCGGGAGCGGTGAGGACCTGGTCCGATGCGGCGGGGACAGGTGAGTATAACTTCCTATACTTTACATTGCACGGATCCCTCAACATACGATGGATGCGACAAACGATGGGTCGTTTGGAACGAATTACCATCGTATGTTGAGAGACCACTGTATACAAATCTGTTTAACTTTCTGGCACCAGTTGATTTAAAAAAAATAAATAAAAAAAAAGGGTTTCCACCAGAGTACCCCTTTAAGGAGAAACACGTTCCCTGTACATGAATTCACAGCACACCAGGTGTTTACAGCTAATAGTTGGAGAAAACAAACAGCGCCATCTGCTGGCTTCTTGGAGAACTCCTAAAAATAGTTTTTCGTAATTCTCCGGAATTTCCAGGGGGGATTTCCTATAACTACTGTATACGTCATTTTATTTTCAAAGTATATGTCCTTGGATGCTGTGTGACCTGCCTTGCAGGAGTTTGGGAAAGTTGGGTGTGAACCTTACTGGAACTAGAACAGCAGCCATATTTGTTGTTGAAGGAGTTAAAATTGCACTCCACTGGAAAATATATCATTTTTTTTTTTTTTAATCAACCGGTGCCAGAAAGTTAAACAGATTTATAAATGACTTCTATTTAAAAATATTAATCCTTCCAGTACTTATCAGCTGTTGTACAGGAAGTTATTTTCTTTTTTGAATTTGTCTGACCACAGTGCTCTCTTCTGACAAGTTTGTCCATTTTAGGAACTGTCCAGAGCAGGAGAGGTTTGCTATAGGGATTTGCTCCTACTCTGGACTGTTCCTGACATGGACAGAGGTGTCAGCAGAGAGCACTGTAGTCAGACAGAAAGGTAATTAAAAAAGAAAAGAACTTCCTGTGGAGCATACAGCAGCTGATAAGTACTGGAAGGATTAAGTAATTTACTAATCTGTTTAACTTTCTGGCACCAGCTGATTAAAAAAAAAAATGTTTTCAACCGGAGTACCCCTTTAATGGTGTGGATGTAGCAGAGCTGAGGTAATGCAATGAGTTTACCTGCTGTAGTCTTCTGTGAAAACCAAATAACACATTTGTGAAGTTACCAAGATTCATGCCAAATGGCAAACTCAGTCCTGCTGCATTTGATGCTCATGTCTTCTACAAAAGACAAACTCAGCTCTACTGCACCAAACCAGCTCAGCTTAAGACATTTATGGCTTATTCAAAGTTTTTTCACCTTTTATTTGTCATTATCTTTCTTCCTGTGTGTAGATGTAGCAGAGCTGACCCTCCGAATTAAGAGAGCGCAAGGAGTTTTCCTGCTGTAGTCTTACACATCGTGATAACACCACGATTTGTGCTAAATGACAAACTCAGCTCTGCTATCCCAAACCAACTCAACTTTACTGCGCCAAACCAACTCAGCTCTACTGTATTAAAGGGGTATTCCAGGAAAAAAACTTTATATATATATATATATATATATATATATATATATATATATATATAAATCAACTGGCTCCAGAAAGTTAAACAGATTTGTAAATTACTTCTATTAAAAAATCTTAATCCTTTCAATAATTATCAGCTGCTGAAGTTGAGTTGTTGTTTTCTGTCTGACATTTCTGCTTGTCTCGGGAACTGCACAGAGTAGAAGCGGTTTGCTATGGGGATTTGCTTCTAAACTGGGCGGTTCCCGAGACAGGTGTCATCAAAGAGGACTTAGACAGAAAAGAAGAACTCAACTTCAGAAACTCATAAGTACTGAAAGGATAAAGATTTTTTAATAAAAGTAATCTACAAATCTGTTTAACTTTCTGGAGCCAGTTGATGTATAAAAAAAAAGTTTTTCCTGGATAACCCTTTAAACCCACTCAGCTCTGCTGTATTAAACCCACTCAACCCTGCTGTATCTGAGAAGCTCAATCCTGCCTTATCAGACAAGCTCGGCTCTGCTACGTCTTTTTGGCAGAGTGAAAAATATAAATATAAGTCATTTACAGCTTATTCAAAGCATTTTTACCTTTTATTTGTATTACTTTTCTTCCTGTGTGCAGATGTAGCAGAGTCTGTGAACTAAGAAAACGCGACAATCTACCTGCAGTAATGTGAATACCAGAAAACACCTATCGATATCATCCCGATTTGTGCCAAATGGAAAACTCATCTCTACTACACCAAACCAACTCAGTCCTGCTGCACCTAAGAAGGCCAATCCTGCCTTATCAGACCGGCTCAGCTCTGCTACATCTTTTTGGTGTTATCATTTTTCCTTTATTCCCATGTAGCAGAGTCGACTCTCTGAATTAAAATACCACCATGAAGTTGTAATCTTATGTAAAACCATTTGTGGGGACTGACAAACTCAGCTCACATCTTCTACACCAGACCAACTCAGCTCCATTATGCCAAACCAACTTAGTTCTACAATGCCAAAACATGCCAAACCAACTCAGCTCTGCTATGCTAAACCAACTCAGCTCTGCTATGCCAAACCAACTCAGCTATGCTATGCCAAACCAACTGAGCCCCACTGTCTTCAAGAAGCCCAATCCTGCCTTATCAGACACGCTCGGCTCTGCTGCATCTACTTTTAGGCCAAACAGAGTGTTAACGTTATGTTAAAATATATGTGTGACCGCCGCAGCTCACATCTTCTACACCAGATCAACTCATCTCTGCTGCACCAAACCAGCTCAGCCCGACTATGCCAAACCAACTCAGCTCTCCTATGCCAAACCAACTCAGCTCTCCTATGCCAAACCAACTCAGCACTGCTATGCCAAACCAACTCAGCACTGCTATGCCAAACCAACTCAGCACTGCTATGCCAAACCAACCAAGCTCTCCTATGCCAAACCAACTCAGCTCTGCTATGCCAAACCAACTCAGCACTGCTATGCCAAACCAACTCAGCACTACTATGCCAACCCAACTCAGCACTGCTATGCCAAACCAACCAAGCTCTCCTATGCCAAACCAACCCAGCTCTGCTATGCCAAACCAACTCAGCTCTGTAATGCCAAACCAACTCAGCACTGCTATGCCAAACCAACTCAGCACTGCTATGCCAAACTAACCAAGCTCTCCTATGCCAAACCAACCCAGCTCTGCTATGAAAAACAAATTCAGCTCTGCTATGCCAAACCAACCCAGCTCTGCTATGCCAAACCATTTCAGCACTGCTATGCCAAACCAACTCAGCACTGCTATGCCAAACCAACTCAGCTCTGGTATGCCAAACCAACTCAGCTCTGGTATGCCAAACCAACTCAGCACTACTATGCCAAACCAACTCAGCTCTGGTATGCCAAACCAACTCAGCTCTGGTATGCCAACTCAGTTCTGGTATGCCAAACCAACTCAGCTTTGCCAACTCAGCTCTGGTATGCCAAACCAACCAAGCTCTCCTATGCCAAACCAACTCAGCTCTACTATGCAAAACCAACCCAGCTCTCCTATGCCAAACCAACCCAGCTCTGCTATGCCAAACCAACTCAGCTCTGCTATGCCAAACCAACTCAGCTCTGCTATGCCAAGCCAACCCAGCTCTCCTATGCCAAACCAACCCAGCTCTGCCAAACCAACTCAGGTCTGCTGCACTAAACCAAACCAGCTCTCCTATGCCAAACCAACTCAGCTCTGCTATGCCAAACCAACCAAGCTCTCCTATGCCAAACCAACCCAGCTCTGGTATGCCAAACCAACTCAGCTCTCCTATGCCAAACCAACTCAGCTTTGTTATGCCAAACCAACTCAGCTCTGCTATGCCAAACCAACTCAGTACTGCTATGCCAAACTAACTCAGCTCTGGTATGCCAACTCAGCTTTGGTATGCCAAACCAACTCAGCTCTGCTATGCCAACTCAGCTCTGGTATGCCAAACCAACTCAGCTCTACTATGCAAAACCAACCCAGCTCTCCTATGCCAAACAAACTCAGCTCTGCTATGCCAAACCAACTCAGCTCTGCTATGCCAAACCAACCCAGCTCTCCTATGCCAAACCAACTCAACTCAGCCAAACCAACCCAGCTCTGCCAAACCAACTCAGCTCTGCTGCACTAAACCAAACCAGCTCTGCTATGCTGAACTAACTCAGCTCTGCTATGCCAAACCAACTCAGCACTGCTATGCCAAACCAACCAAGCTCTCCTATGCCAAACCAACCCAGCTCTGCTATGAAAAACCAATTCAGCACTGCTATGCCAAACCAACCCAGCTCTGGTATGCCAAACCAACTCAGCTCTACTATGCCAAACCAACTCAGCTCTGGTATGCCAAACCAACTCAGCTCTGCTATGCCAAACCAACTCAGCTCTACTATGCCAAACCAACCCAGCTCTGCTATGCCAAACCAACTCAGCTCTGCTATGCCAAACCAACTCAGCTCTGCTATGCCAAACCAAATCAGCTCTGCTATGCCAAACCAACTCAGCTCTGCTGCACTAAACCAACCCAGTTTTGCTATGCCAAACCAACCCAGCTCTGCTATGCCAAACCAATTCAGCTCTGCTGCACTAAACCAACTCAGCTCTGCTATGCCAAACCAACTCAGTACTGCTATGCCAAACCAAATCAGCTCTGGTATGCCCAACCAATTCAGCTCTGCTATGCCAAACCAACTCAGCTCTGCTGCACTAAACCAACTCAGCTCTGCTATGCCAAACCAACCCAGCTCTGCTATGCCAAATCAACTCAGCTCTGCTATGCCAAACCAACTCAGCTCTGCTGCACTAAACCAACTCAGCTCTACTATGCCAAACCAACTCAGCTCTGGTATGTCCAACCAATTCAGCTCTGCTATGCCAAACCAACTCAGCTCTGCTGCACCAAACCATCTCAGCTCCGCTGTCTTCGAGAAGCCCAATCCTGCCTTATCAGACAAGCTCGGCTCTGCTGCATCTACTTTTAGGCCAATCAGAGTGTGAACAATATGTAAATATATATGTGTGACCGCCGCAGCTGTACCATGTGACATCCAGTCTGTGGCACATATGCTAAAGGTCCTCTCTGGAGTCTTTCCCCAATACTTTCCCGTGTGAAATCCTTCTGGGGCATTATGGCCTCTGCATGGAAGCTCACCGCTCAGGAATGCGGAGAGAAAATCCCTTTGGCCAGGCTGGCGGTATGGGATCGGAGTTTGGGCAATAATACGGAGGGATCAAGAGGGTTTTTTCGCAGCGCAATTTAAAAAGAATCGGATTCAAACCAAAGGTCATGTGTTGAAAGAAGGAGCTCGGGAAAGAACACGGATTCCATGTCAATTCTTTCATTTATGGCCGATCGGATCTCATACATTACAGACAGAACCTATATACAGAGACTGGACAGAACCTATATACCCAGACTGGACAGGACCTATATACATAGACTGGACAGAACCTATATACATAGACTGGACAGAACCTATATACATAGACTGGACAGAACCTATATACCCAGACTGGACAGAACCTATATACATAGACTGGACAGAACCTATATACATAGACTGGACAGAACCTATATACATAGACTGGACAGAACCTATATACATAGACTGGACAGAACCTATATACCCAGACTGGACAGAACCTATATACCCAGACTGGACAGAACCTATATACATAGACTGGACAGAACCTATATACATAGACTGGACAGAACCTATATACATAGACTGGACAGAACCTATATACATAAACTGGACAATGGAATGGGAATACAGGGTACAGTAGCGGGTTATATTATTCCCTTCAGATCAGTTGTCACTAAACTGTTGCAAAACTACAACTCCCAGCATGCACGGACAGCCGTTGGCATGCTGGGAGTTGAAGTTTTGCAACAGCTTAAAGGAGTACTCCAGTGGAATTTTTTTTTTTTTTTTTTAAGGTCAACAGGTGCCAGAAAGTTACCCTTCCAGTACTTATTAGTAGTAGTGTTGAGCGGCATAGGCCATATTCGAATTCGCGAATATTCGCGAATATATGGACGAATATTCGTCATATATTCGCGAATATTCGTATATTCGTTATGTTCGCGTTTTATTTTCGCATATGCGAAAATTCACATATGCGGGAATCAACAGATGTGGATTTTGGCAAATATAAAATTAACATGCACTAATATTCGCATATGCGTAAATTAGCTTATGCGGAAATTAGCATATGCTAATTTTCGCATGTGCAAAGTTTCGCGCACCAGTCTCACACAGTAGTATTAGAGCCTTCTTTACACCACACAAGCTGGAAGCAGAGAGGGATGATCACTGTGATGTGTACTGTGAAGAAAAAAAAAAAAAACAACGAATATTCGTAATTACGAATATATAGCGCTATATTCGCGAAATTCGCGAATTCGCGAATATGCGATATTCACGAATAATATCCTAATTGCGAATATTCGCGAGCGACACCAATTAGTAGTGTTGCTCGCGAATATTCTCGAATTCGCGAATATAGCACAATATATTCGTAATTACGAATTATTTTTTCCACACATGCGAATGTTATATGCTAAGCTTAACCTATACGAACATTAGATGGGAAAACTTTCGCATATGCAAAGCTTTAGCACATGCGAATTTTTATTTGGTTAATTTTTGTGTATACGAATATTATTGTGTACGCAAATTTTCGCATTTTATAAAAAAAAAAAAAGTTTAGGAAAATTCGCATACACACACAAAAATAATACCTCATGCGAAAATTTGTCTGAAAAGGGTGACACAAGTAAAAATGCGTATATGCGAAAATTAGTATTACATGTTCGCATATGCGAAAATTCGTACACCAGTCTCACACAGTAGTATTAGAGCCTTTTTACACCACACAAGCTGGAAGCAGAGAGGGGTGATCACTGTGATGTGTACTGTGAAAAAAAAGGAATATTCGTAATTACGAATATATAGCATATTCGCGAATAAAATTCGAATTGCGAATATTCGCGAGCAACGCTAAAGATTAGCATATAAAATTTTTTGTATATGTGGAGAAAAATAATAAATAATAATTCGTAATTACAAATATATAGTGCTATATTCGCAAATTTACGAATATGCGATGTTCGCGGATAAAATTCGCGTTGCGAATATTCGCGAGCAACACTAGTGTATACTACAGAGGAAATTCTTTTCTTTTTGAATTTCTTTTTTGTCTTGTCCACAGTGTTCTCTGCTGACACCTCTGTCCGTATCAGGAACTGTCCAGAGCAGCATAGGTTTGTTACAAGGATTTTCTCCTGCTCTGGACAGTTCCTGATACGGCATCAGGTGTCAGCAGAGAGAGAGAGAGCACTGTGGACAAAAAAGAAATTCAAAAATAACAGAATTTCCTCTGCAGCAAACAGCTGCTAAAAAGTACTGGAAGGGTAAAGATTTATAAATTACTTCTATTTTTAAAATCTTAATCCTTCCAGTACTTATCAGCTGCTGTATACTACAGAGGAAGTTCTTTTCTTTTTTAATTTCCTTTCTGTCTGACCACTCTCTCTTTTTTTTCAAGTAACTTTTTATTGGGTTTTCCAAACAAAACAAACAACAAAAGGAACATCATGTCTGTCTGACCACAGTGCTCTCTGCTGACATCTCTGTCCATTTTAGGAACTGTCCAGAGCAGGAGAGGTTTACTATGGGGATTTGCTCCTACTCTGGACAGTTTCTAAAATGGACAGAGGTGTCAGCAGAGAGCACTGTGGTCAGACAGACATGATGTTCCTTTTGTTGTTTGTTTTGTTTGGAAAACCCAATAAAAAGTTACTTGAAAAAAAAAAGAAAGGAAATTCAAAAAGAAATGAACTTCCTGTGTAGTATACAGCAGCTGATAAGTACTGAAAGAATTAGGATTTTTTTTTTTTTTATAGAAGTAATTTACAAATCTGTTTAACTTTCTGGCACCGCTTGATTTAAAAAAAAAAAAATATATGTTTTCTAGTGGAGTACCCCTTTAATGCTGATGTTGAAGGACTACCTCAGCTCTGCTACACCAAATAAACCCAGCTCCGCTACGCCAAACCAACTCAGCCCTGCTGTATCGGAGAAGCTCAATCCTGTCTTATCAGACAAGCTCAGCTCTGCTACATCACTTTCTAGGCAATCCCATATAACAGTGTTTCCCAACCAGGGCGCTTCCAGCTGTCGCAAAGCTACAACTCCCAGCATACTGGGAGTTGTAGTTTTGCGACAGCTGGCGGGACACAGTTTCGAAAACACTGCTTTAGGCTTATGCAAAATTGTGCACTATAAAAACCGTATAGGGTTTTTATATTGGTTAAAAGGCCATTCAACAGCCGCCCTTAGACTCCAGCAGCCATGGGTACTACTACTTCTATCATAGAAAAGATTTGTTTCCATGATGGGAGTAGTAGTTCCCCCAGCTGCGGGAGCGTGTGGGTGGTTGTGGTGACTACAGTAGCGCGTGTACTACTACTATCATGGAACAGAGTCTGTTCCGTGTTGGGGGTAGTAGTACAGGGGCTGAGGGACCGATCACGCCAGGTCTCACTTCTGAGACCCACTGCGATCATAAGTTATAAACCAGGGCACTAGCAGCATGCCACACCGCTCCACTCCCCTGGGATGTCTATGTAAAGCTGTGTACTTGATATTCATATTCCCCATCAGGAGCCCTGAATGGCCGGTGAAGTGAAAAAAAACTGTGACCCGTAGTTGATTGTGACCTGAGCTCCGCGCTCTCAGCCCTTCTCAGCGCTGATCACTGTTAGGGCTTTGGATTAGGGTTAGGGGTTACGGGTAGGGGATAGGATTATGGGTTAGAATTATGGGTTAAGATTAGGGTTAGGATTAGTGTTGAGCGGCATAGGCCATATTCGAATTCGCGAATATATGGACGAATATTCGTCATATATTCGCGAATATTCGCATATTCGTAATATTCTAGTTGTTTTTTTTTCGCAAAAGCGAACATTCGCAAATGCGAAAATTAACATACGCGAAAATTAGCATATAAAATTTTGCACCACAAGTGAAAATTTGCATATACGAAAATTAGTGTATGCAAATTTACGCATATGCGAAAATTCAAGCGCACAGTACTATTAGAGCCTTCTTTACACCACACAAGCTGGAAGCAGAGAGGGATGATCACTGTGATGTGTACTGTGAAAAAAAAAAAAAAAAAAACGAATATTCGTCATTACGAATATATAGTGCTATATTCGCGAATATTCACGAATTCACGAATTCGCGAATATGCGATATTCGCGAATAAAATTCGCATTGCGAATATTCGTGAGCAACACTAGTTAGGATTAGGGTTAAGGGTTAGGATTAGGGGTTAGCATTATGGGTTAGGATTAGGGTTAAGGGTTAGGATTAGGGGTTAGCATTATGGGTTAAGATTAGGGTTAAGATTAGGGTTAGGATTAGGGTTAAGGGTAAGAACTAGGATTAGGGGTTAGGATTAGGGATAAGGGTTAGGATTAGAGTTAGGGAGTGAGAGGGAGATGGCTGCAAAGCAGAAAAGTGTGTCCCTGTGTTGAGGGTCACATTTCACTACAGGGACACAGTTTTCTTCATTACACCGGCACTGACTGGCCATTCTCAGCAAGGTTTTTGAAATTATACAGTGATGTTTAATGTTTTTACAGAGAGCCGTCCGCTTCCCTGGCAGGAGCCGTCCCTTCTACTACTGCTCCAGATCATGGAACAGACACTGTTGACCTCAGTTTTGTAAAAAAAAAAAAAAAAAAAAAGGCACAAAATCGTACAAAAACTTACTCAACCAAATACATCTAGTTGTGTAAGTTTTTGTTTGGTAGGTCAATTTATACAGTTTTCTATATGGTTGAATACAGTTTTAAATAGAAAATGCATACTGCAACCGTATAGAATAATCTCGATGTGAATGCACCCTTAGAGGGACACACATGGGGCATTGAGGACACAGATACCAGTAGTTAAAATGTTATCTTTCTGGTTTTTTTCCTCCTTGCCTTTTCAGAGCTATAACTCCTTTATTTTTCCAACCACAGACCATTATTACTTTGTAATGACACCTTTAATTTTACAATAATTAATAATATACGACGCAATGATAAAATGATTATTTGTGAAGGGAAATTAAGAAAAAAAAAATTTGCAACATTGGGGGATTACGCAGTCCACTTTACTGTAAAACTGCCATGTTTTCTATTTTCTCTGGGTCACTATGATTAAAATGATACCCATGGTTACATAGCTTTTCTATTAATGTTCTACTTTGGCATAGCACTGATCAGTACGATCGGTGATCTGCTTTTATAGCCTGCCAGATTGCAGACCTAGACATTTTCCCAGAAAAAATATATATATCAATCTGCTCAGATTATCCTGCTGTATACCATAATACTTGCAGCAGGGGTGGTATCTGCTTACTGGGTGGATTGCCTGCCTAGTGGGGGAGCTACCTGCCTAACGGGGGGATTACCTGCTTGCTGAGGGCAACCTACCTAAAGGGGCCATTACATGAAAACTGGGGGGACTGCTTTTCTACTGGAGGAGCTACCTGGCTAATTAGGGGGATTGCCTACCGATATGGGGGAAATGGCTATCTGGTAGGGACTGTTGCCTTCTGGGGAAGCTACCATTGGCTGTCCAGGGATTCTGGGAGTTGTTGTTTTGTAACAGCTAGAGGCAAACTGGTTGAGAAACTCTGATATACACAGTATTCAGTAAACAGGGATGACAGAAGACTGGAGGGGCCTGCTTTTTTGGTCAGGGTTCATTCTGAATCTTAAAGAGCTTCTCCAGTTTAGATGACACATTTTAATATACTGTGTTAAAGGGGTTATCCAGGAATAAATAAAAAAAAACAGGCCTAATTTCTTTCAAATACCACTCCCTGTCTGTCTCCACTTTGGGTGTGGTATTACAACTAGTGTTGAGCGGCATAGGCCATATTCGAATTCGCGAATATTCGCGAATATATGGACGAATATTCGTCATATTCGCGAATATTCGCATATTCGTAATAGTCTTGTTTTATTTTCGCATTTGCGAATATTAACGCATGCGAAGATTTACATATGCGAAAATTTGTATATACAAAAATTAACATATGCGAAAATTCGCACACCAGTCTCACACAGTAGTATTAGAGCCTTCTTACACCACATAAGCTGGAAGCAGAGAGGGATGATCACTGTGATGTGTACTGTGAAAAAAATATATATATAAAAAAAAAAAAAAAAAAAACGAATATTCGTAATTACGAATATATAGCGCTATATTCGCGAATATTCGTGAATAAAATTCGAATTGCGAATATTCGCGAGCAACACTAATTACAACTTGGCTCCATTCACTTCAATGGAACTGAGCTGCAGGACTACAGAGTCGGGGGCCTTTCTTTAGAATCCCCATCTTGAAGGTTACAAAGAGTTTGCCAGGTTTACCCATAGATGACATCTGATCGTTCGGGATCCCAGCTGGGAAACACTTTGTCACCCACTGGTGAGCTAGTGTTGCTCGCGAATATTTGCAATTCGAATATTATTCGCGAATATCGCATATTCGCAAACTTCGCGAATATAGCGCTATATATTCGTAATTACGAATATTCGTTATTTTTTTTTTTTTTTTTCTTCACAGTACACATCACAGTGATCATCCCTCTCTGCTTCCAGCTTGTGTGGTGTAAAGAAGGCTGTAATACTACTGTGTGAGACTGGCGTACGAAAGTTCGCATACACGAAAATTAGCATATGCTAATTTCCGCATATGCGAATTTCCGCGTGTGCTAATTTTGTATTTGCTAATATCCACACATGCTAATTTTCGCATACGTGAATATTCGCATATACGAAAATAAAACGAGAATATAACGAATATGCGCATTTTTTGCGAATATACGACGAATATCCGTCCATATATTCGCGGATTCGAATATGGCCTATGCCGCTCAACACTAGTGTTGCTCGCGAATATTCGCAATTCTAATATTATTCGCGAATACTAAATATTCGCGAATATAGCGCTATATATTCATAATTACGAATTTTTTTTTTTTCCTTCACAGTACACATCACAGTGATCACCCCTCTCTGCTTCCAGCTTGTGTGGTGTAAAGAAGGCTCTAATACTACTGTGTGAGACTGGCATGCGAAAATTCGCATATGCGAAAAGTAGCATATGCTAATTTGCGTATGCTAATTCTGTATATGCTAATTTTCACATATGTAACTTTTCGCATATGCGAAAATAAAACGAGATATAACGAATATGTGAATATCCGCGAATATATTACGAATATTCATCCATATGTTCGCGAATATTCGCGAATTCGAATATGGCCTATGCCGCTCAACACTACTCAACACTAGCGAGGACACTAGGGATTGAATAAAGGGAAGAACCACTTTAAAGGAGTACTCCCCTGCTCAGCGTTTGGAACAAAATGTTCCGAATGCTTAGAGCCGGTGCCGGGAGCTCGGATGTCATAGCCCCTCATGATATCACGCCCCGCCACCCTCAATGCAAGTCTATGGGAGGGGGCGTGATAGCCATCACGCCCCCTCTGATAGACTTGCATTGAGGGAGCGGGGAGTGACATCGTGAGGGGCGGGGCTATGACTTCACGAGCTACCGGCGCCGGCTCTAAGCATTCGGAACATTTTGTTCCAAACGCTGAGCAGCGGAGTACCCCTTTAATGTAAATAAATATGTTGGCCAGCCCGGGCCTCAGATAAAAGAAGGCAATAATAGACAAATACTATTTTGCAAACCTACCGCACTCATAGACGGGTTTGCACTCTCCTGGGTTGATCAGGACGGGTTCCATTCCATTCTCACAATGTGGCACTGAAGGGATTTCACAGGAGCTTTTATCACAAACTATAATAAGGGAACAAAAGAAAAAATTAAATATGTAAAGAATAAAATAAAAAAATATTTACAAAAACCTTACAAAAGACAAAAACTTAACATGTAATATAGACGAGACTTTGGGAGTCAAGTCATTAATAAACGGCCCAATATCTGTGGATAAATGATGAGCATTAGCATAGATGACACACGGTCACTAAGGGCCCCATTACACGGTGCAATTATCGCCCAAACAGGCCAGTATTGCCCTATGTATTAGGGTCAGTGATCATCTGACTAATGAGACTTCAAACCCCATAAAGAATTTAGTAGTGTTGCTTGCGAATATTCGCAATGCAAATTTTATTCGCGAATATCGCATATTCGCGAATATAGCACTATATATTCGTAATTACAATTATTATTTTTTTTTAATCACAGTACACATCACAGTGATCATCCCTCTCTGCTTCCAGCTTGTGTGGTGTAATGAAGGCTAATACTACTGTGTCACACTGATGAGCGAATTTTCGCATATGCGGAAATTTACATATGCAAATTTTCACATATGCGAATAATATATATATATATATATATATATATATATATATATATATATATATATATAATTTTCGTATATACGAAAATTTGTCCATGCGACATTTTCGCATATGCGAATTGTTTGTGGGTACTATTTTTATACATGTACATTTTCATATATACAAAAATTTCCATATGGAAATGTTCACATATGCGAATGTTTTTCATATAATAATTTTCGCATACGTAAAAAAAATTTGTCCGTGCAAAATTTTCGTATATACGAATTTTTATGGGACCTTTTTATTACATTTGTACATTTTTGCATATACGAAAATTTACATATGCAAAATTTTCACATATGTGAATGTTTCTTTTTTTTGTTGTTTTTTTGTACATAATAATTTTCGTATACGCGAACATTTTTACCACGCGACATCTTCGCGTATGCAAATTTTAGTGGGTATCAATTTTAGAATTGTAAAATTTTCCTATATGCAAAGTTTTCGCGCATGTAAATTTTCGCAGAGGACAAAATTTGCATGCGCGAAATTTTCGTATTTTCGTATAAACGAATTCTCGTGTATACTAATTTATATCTATGTTAATTTTTCGTTGGCATATGCGAAATTTCGTGTATGCAAATTTATACATATGCAAGTTTTCGCATATGCGCATTTGTGCATATGCAAATTTTTGTATACTCGAATGTTCGCATATGCGAACATAAAACGCTATTATTTTGCTTATGCGAATCTAGCGAATATATGGCGAATATTTGTCCATATATTTGCGAATTCGAATATGGCCTATGCCGCTCAACACTAGAATTTAGTCCCTACATTTAATTCAAACCCCCCCCCCCCCCAATTAATTTATATCTCAAACATCAGACCTCAAAAATAAATTCAGAACCCCAAAAATGTTTGACCCCAGACCTCAGGTCCCAAATGTGTATTGAAATCCCAGACCAGATACATTTATATGGACCTCAGACTTTAGACTACAGACCCCGAAATTAATTCAGACTCCAGACATGAAACCCTAAAAATAATTTATACCCAAAACTACACATCCCAAAATGAATTCATACTCTAGAATAAACTCAGACCCCAGACCTGAAAAATGAACAAGGATCCAAGACTTTAGACCTCTGAAAATGAATTCATACCCTAGACTACACACCCTAAAATGAACTGAGACCATAGCATGAACTCAGACTCCAGACTTCAGTCCCTAAAATGAATTATGACCCCAGACAAGACCTCCAGAATGTTTCATATCCCCCATCCCATAAGTAATTCAGACTCCAGACTTTAGACCCTAAATTTAATTTAATCCCTCCTAAATTAATTTATACCCTCAAAATGAATTCACAACACAAAATAATAATTCAGACTGTAGACTACAAAAAACTAATTGTCATCCCAAAAATGTATTTGAACTCCAGACCTCAGGTCCCAAAAACGTCCCATCAGACTCCAAAATTAACAATCTTTCCTGCAGCACCCCCGTTCATTAGCTGAACGGAGCGAAGATCGCTCCATGCTGGATGACTGGCGGTGCAGGGCCGGAGGCTCGTGATGTCACGGCCATGCCTCCTCAATGCAAGTCTATGGGAGGGCTCATTGACTTGCATTGAGGGGGTGGGGTGGGATGTCATGAGGGGGCGGGGCCTTGATGTCACGGTACCCTGGCCCCTGTATCGGCCGTCATCAGCCATGCAGCTAATGAACGGGGGTGCAGCAGGAGAGGTTGCGGGGGGCCCTAGCGGCGGGACCCCCGCGATCGGACATCTTATCCCCCATCCTTTGGATAGGGGATGAGATGTCTAGGGGCGAAGTACCCCTTTAACATGTCTATGGTGGATAACCCCTTTAAGAGTTATAACTTAGTTTAGCATAGAGTAATAAAACATTTAGGAATTTTTAAATAATTTAAATAATTTTTGAAATAAAATCATCAAAGCAAATGTTTTCTAAACTAAGAAATGAGGTAATATATGAAGCCGTCGGCTTTTATCAGCTGTCATACTTTAGTGTTGACAGAAACACATCGTATAATCTCTTACATTTTTATGTGAAATTGTTTCCTTGGAAGGAAGTAAACAATTTCAAATAAATCTAATGTAAAACATACAAAGAATCAAAGCAGCATAAGCCGGAGGAGGCCCCTAGGATTTCAAGTCAACAAAGCTCTGACATCTCGTATAGAGCCTGGGGGTACTAAGTTTAACACCTACATGGGCAGATTAGGACCCGCCATTTACACATGACATATAGTTTCCAGGGAAAGGAACTTTTAAAATTTGTCAAATAAAAGATTAAAGGCATCTCAAATCGTTTACTTAAAAAATGTAAAACGATTTTCAAAATTAGGAGGACGATGTGTTCGCTGTCTATTTATCACTATGGCAATGTCCCGCCAGCTGGAGAAGGCCATCACTGACTAAGAACTTGTCCTAACAGGGTGTAGCGTAACCTTCAGAGACGACACAGATACTCACCTTACCCTGAGGTCTTTCCACTATGTTTAGTCTTGCCCAAATCTTTACATGCCTACGACACTTAAAGGTGCAGAAAAGTGTTGTCAACAAGAAGACTACAACAAAACAAAAGTAGCACAAAAGGGACTCCGTACTCAAAGGGTCCATCCCATTAAAAAGATTTATTACCTATCTAGAGGATAAGATGAGCAATGTATGATTGCTGGGGGCGTCCATTACTGATCACTAAAATAAGGGTCTTCACTCCCTTGGCATCCCAGTTTTAGGGATACAGTAAAGGGAAAAAAATTAATCCCCCCTCCTGATTTTGTATGTTTGCCCGCTGACAAGGAAATGATCAGTCTATAATTCTGATGGTGGAGACAGAATAACAACAACAAAATCCAGAAAAATGCATTCCACATAAGTTGTGAATTGATTTGCATTTTACTCTGCATGGAGGGGGCAGGTTCCGAAGAATCAGCTCGACGGCTGTCTCGCCATGAGGCTGAGAGGGTCTAGAGCCGAGGTACTTTTGTGCCTCGGGGAGTGGTGAGCCTGAGGTGCCGAAACTCACTGGGTGTACTGGCTCAATGAGTGGAAGAACGGGCACCATGATCTCTTTACCTTGTGGCACTCACCTCTTGATTCCTGGCCTTCTGGCTAGGATCAGAGAAATTTTTATAGATCCGGCCAATATATCTGCGCACGATCACTTGTTTATTTATTTTATTTGTCACTGTGTCACTTTTTGCGTGTTCACAGGATTTATCAAGATGCGGTAGCCTTTCTGGGTGTCCCTCCAAGCGGTCTAGGGGAGGTGTATGTGGCCACTAGGTTCCGCACTTCCCTGCAAAAACCCTTGGTACTCCTGCATGGGCAGGGTACTGACTGTTATCGGCTCTGCGGGCAGACACCTTGGCTAACGCCAAGGGGGATGCCGGGAGCATTTGTGGTCCCTTAGTAGCTTCGGCGAAAAGGGACATTGAACCTGGAACCTCGCACGTACCTTTCGGTCCGGAGGCGAAGGGTAAGGTTTGTTGGGGGGGGGGGCCTCTCTCTCCTGTCGGAGAAGGGCTTGCGATAGACCACATCCTCTGTGCACATTTTTTTAGTGTCCATGTTTGCACTTTTTCTTGCACTTTGGGTGATTCGAGAGCACGTTCTTCGGCTAAAGAAAAAAAATAATAATAAGTATCCGATCCCCTATCAATCAGTAACATTTCTGTCCCTGGTGTTTTTATACATTTAACAAGCTGAGATCAGGAGCAATCTCTTAAAGGGAATCATTTAGATATTCATTGGAAAACATTGGGCATGTACATGTGCTTTCTTGAGCAGGGGGACCTTGCAGGCGCTGCTGGATTGTATTTCTTTCCAGCGTAGTGTGTTACCGATTGTTTTCGTGGTAACTATGGTTCGAGCTGCCTTGAGATCATTGACAAGATCCTCCCGTGTAGATCTGGGCTGATTCCACACCATTCTCATGATCTTACATGGAGTACCCCAACCATTTGTGAATAATGGCACCAACTGTTGTAAACTTCTCACCAAGCTACTTTGTGGTGGTCTTTTATCCCATTCCAACCTTGTGTAGGTCTACAATCTTGTCCCTGACATCCTTGGACATCTCTTTGGTCTTTTGCCATTGTGGATAGTTTCGAATCTGATGAATTTTCTGTGGACATATGTCTTTTATAAGTAACAAGCTGAGATTGGGAGCAGTTTCTTTAAAATAGTGCTCTTAATCTCTACTCGTTACCAACTTACCTGTGTAAAAGACACCTGGGAGCCAGAAATCTTGCAGATTAATAGGGGATCAAAAATGCTAATCAATTTATAGCTTATGTAAATTTTTTCCTGGATTTTTTAATGTTATTCTGTCTCTCACTGTTTAAATAAACCAACCATTAAAAGTATAGACCGATCATTTCTTTGTCAGTGGGCAAACATAATAGATCAGCAGGGGATCAAATTATTTTTCCTTTAATGTATTGGGGTCCACACTAGTAAATAAATATGTCTCTTGGTATTGGTGGTAATTAATTCCTAGATTCAAAGGATATTCTCAAATTTAAAGTCAACTATTTATATCTGAAATGTCTATGGCATTGTGTCTACAGCTACTCAACAGGCATATCTATCTCCATGGTAACAGACTACAAATGTCCCCTGTGTAGTCTGATCCTGCAGTCTTATAGGCCGCCAGCTGTACCTCACTTCTCTGTTTGTGCTCTCTATCTGTCCCTGTTTGGAAGATTTTTTGTCATTTTTGTAATTTTGTAAGTCTAATGTGATTTCAAGGCTCAGCTGTTTTAATAATATGAATCAAAGGCCACACACATTGCCATCTCCCGGATCGGGCTGCTTTATCTGAAATGAATTACTATCTGGCGTTCCGCAGCTATTGACGTGTCATTCTTGGAATCCATCGCACTAGATAGACACTGAGTCAGTCCTAATGACAAAAATATTTTCCACAGGAATATTAAGGTTTACATTCTCCGATGGCTGCCAAAACCATGATATTTCCAAACCCATTATGGCCAGGGAAGAAGACAAAATGTCTTATCTCCAAGAACAGGAGTAAAAAATGTAATGGCTTTATCATAGGAAGCCAAAATTAGAAAACAAAGACAAAATCATAAAAACAAGAAAGAACTCTAAAGCAATGCGAGAAAAACATTTCATACATGATGATAATTCTACTCGAAAATGAAAAGTTATAGCTTTATATCTACCATGTTTTATTACGAGATGGGTAGAATGCTAAAATATGGGAACATGTTTGTCGGGGCCTGTAGGCCTCGACATCTAGTCACATTACACCACTCAAAGTTATACAGAACCATAAAAGTCAATGGGGCCCACATTGTACCAATATTTCTATCCAATCTCCATGAAGGGTTTTCCGTCAGTAAACAAATTATAGCATGTTTCATCCAATGCTGTACTATGCAAATATTCTCCAAATATGACAGGACATGATTATAAGCAGACCTGCCAATAGTTTAAGTACTAATTCTGTCAAGGGGTTAGGAAAATAAGGGTCCCAAATGCACCCGTGGGCTACCATCCAATGGCTATGCTCTAATTGCTGCAAAGGAGTCATGATTTTTCAGTGATAAAATAAATGGTCCCCAATTAATGGACAGTAATGGGCAAACTTGGTTCCCAATATGGTGCTTGTCACTTTAGTTTAAATGCACAATTAGAATTCTAGTATTCTGTATATTTATTATACATATATACATATTTTTATCCTTGACTGTATACTGGGCTCAGATGTTCATAATAGGGTGCAAGATGGAGGTTAATGAGCATTCAACTGGGTTCAGAAGCTACTAAGGTTACAATAAGTAGGCCTGACTAAAAATAGGCTCCATATAAGTCTTATATATTGAAAGGACACACAACTTAGTTCAAATATATTCCACTACCTCGTATGCAGTTGACCATCCAAACCAAGTCTTGTTTTATGACACTTCACACTTCTCAAGTCAGCCACTGGGGTGCGAGGACTTCAAGAACAGAGGTCTACTGCACGTTTTTCCAATGCAGAGAGTTCCTCTAACAATAGCAGGTATCACCTGGGGTAAAGTCCTGGGAAAAAAGTGTGGAAACTCACCCAAGATTTCCACTCAAAGGCTGGTCCTGCAGGGCTCCTGCTAATGGGAATGGTGTTTCTGCTGTGGGAAAAAGTGCAGGAACCTAGTTCCTATGCGTTTCTGCAGGATTTGAGCCCTGGGTATCACCACCAAGTTGGTAACCCAATCCAGTCCCACATAAATGATCAGACTCCATAGATATGTTATACTCCATCTGTTTTGCTATTTATTACTATAGTAATTACTTAGTAGAGCATTGTTTTCTTAACACTTATGACTTAAGTACTCACCACATTCATACTCCGGGCAGCACTGATCAGAGCTCCTTTTGAGTGAAGGAACTTCACACGGACCGCAGGTCAAAGCTACATAGAAAATTACAAAAAAGGAGTCAGTATTCAATCATTGAATATCTATGGGCTCTCAAAAGTTGACCGTAGACTTTGTATTACGTTTGACTGTAGGACAGGGCATCGAGGAGCAGTTGGTAATTCTATCGTCAAGGCAAATGCAGATACTACAAGGGTTGTGTATAGGGATCCAGGTTTTCAAATGCTAAAGAACAAAAGAAACCAATGATTCTAATGCAATGGATTGTCCTAAAGGCATAACTTCAGGAAGTTTCGGATAAATATAATATTATATTGACCTTGTAGTTGTTTCCATACTCATCAGTGCATTGGTTGCAGACATCTTGTGAAACACATTTCCCGTTTACTATCACCTCTCCCTCTGGGCAGAAGCAACCTTCTGTAGGATGGTCGAAACACATAGTTTTGCTCGGTGTCTTCTCACAGTCCTGGTCACATCCTACATGACAATGGCTATACACCATGGTACTGGGACAGGTCATTGCTGCAGATGAGATGAAGAAGAGGATAATAAGCATATGGTCAAGTGTCAGTGCTTAGATACATTTATCTTATATCTTTTTTATTTAGACATCCATCATATGAATCTAATATGGTGACCTGTATTTTCTTCATGTATATAGCCCGCTCCTTGCAATATATAGTGGTAAATCAATGCCTAAGACAAGTCAAGCCAATACACTTTCTTCTCCAGAATTTTTTTATTTTTTATTTTAGGGATGTCCCAATACCAATGTTTTTAAAACCAAGAATGTGTACCGATACTTTTTATCAAGTACTTACCAATACCAATTATCAATATTTTTTTTTTTAATGCCATGGGACAGCAGAGGTGGATCTAGACTTTGTGAAGCATTAGGCGAAAGTTGAACATGAGACCTTCATTGACACTCACAATAAGATATGTCCCCAGAAGAATGGTAGGAAATCTCTTTCCCTATTAGATAAAAGCCCCCAGTATGTAGGTAAATCTCTGTATTAGGTAGAAGTCCCTAGTAAGTAGGTAGGGAATCTTCCTATTAGCAACAAGCCCCAAGAAGATAGGTAGAAAAGCTTGGTTCTAATAGGTAGTAGCCCCGAGAAGATAGGGAATTCCCCTATTAGGTAAAAGTCAACAGTAGATAGGGAATGTCCCCAATTAGGTAGAAGCCCTATTAGGTAGGTAGTAAATACCCCCTATTAGGTAGACTTTAAAAAAAACCTTAGACACAAGTTGAACATGACACTCACAATTAAGATATGCCCCCAGTAGTTAGGTATAAAATCCCTTCCCTTATTAGAAAGAAGCCTCCAGTAGGTAGGTAATCATGCCTATTAGGTAGAAGTAAGTAGGTAGGGAATCCCCCTATTAGCTAAAAGCCCCTAGAAGATAGGTAGATAGGGAACCCTCCCTTATAGGTAGAAGCCCGAGAAGATAGGTAGGTAGAGAATTCCCCTATTAAGTAGAAGCCACCAGTAGGTAAGGAATCTCCGCTATTAGGTAGAAGCCCCGGTAGGTAGGGAAAACCCCCTATTAGGTAGAATCCCCGGTAGGTAGAGAATTCCCCTATAAGGTAGAAGCCCCAGTGGGTTTGTAGGGAATACCCCTAATGGGTTGAAACCCCCATCAGGTAGGTAGGAAACCCTCCCCTTTTAAGTAGAAGGCCCCTAGTAGTTAGGTAATCAGGTGGGTAGGGGACCTCCTATTAGGTAGATGCCCTCATTTAGTAGTTTCCTCCAATAAGTCCCATCCAAAAGAAAATAATAAAAATCTCACTCACTTTCCTTCTGCTCCTGCATCGTGGCCTCTACATCCTCCACTCTAGTGAGTCGATCCTACCCAAGTGTCATAAATGTTTGGAGCCCTCCTCCTCTTGAAAGATCACCCCTTTATCCCAGAATTGATTGTTCCCAAAACTCTCCCATACCCAGGGCCCAGGAGTATATACAGGAACTTTATCATGAATGGAATGAGATCTTTAGCATTGTAACCCTTATGGGGCTCAGAAGTAGTGATGAGCGGCAGGGGCCATATTCAAATTTCCAATATTTTGTGAATATATGGACGATTTGAACCAACCAAAGTTTCCATCAACTGACAACTGTATTTGCATCCTTCTCATTGTCCCACAAGCTATAAAAAAAAGGGGGGGGTGGGAAATCAGTTTCCTCTTGAAGTGAAGATTTTTGCGAATATTCGCATATACAAAATATTCACACTCCACAACGACTCACACAGTAAATAATATTGGAGCCTTGTTTGGACCACAAGCTGGAAGCAGGGAGGGATGATCTCTTTATTTTTTTACACAGTACACATCATTGTTGTGATGTGTACTGTGAAGAAAAAAAACTATTCTTCGTCATTATGAATGTATATCGCTATATTCTAAATATTTCCGAAATAGCCAAGTGACGATATTTGGGGTAAAAATTTGCATTTCCAATATTCGCGATCAGCACTACTCAGAAACTGAATGCTAATGGAAATATTCCCCCCAGTGATATTATACTCATAGTTACCCAGCTCCCAGAGTAAAGAGGAACAAAGAACCCTCAGTATTAGCAGTGTTATTTGCAGAGAGTATGTAGGGGGTAGGCAGAGCAGGAAGTCTACGAGGTACATCTTTAGTAAATAGCACCAGAACTCTGAGCGATGTCAGAAAAGGGGGGCATTGTTTTGGCAACCTCTGCTGTACATCCCAGTAACCTGAAGCAGTAGTTGTTACCAACTGTGGTGTTAAAGGCCTATATGGTACAGAGTAAAGTAAAAGAACACTCTCGGCACTCACGATTTCTTGAAGAATGCTTTTTGTGTTTATTCACACATAAAAGGTACAGTGGGGCAAAAAAGTATTTAGTCAGCCACCAATTGTGCAAGTTCTCCCACTTAAACAGATGAGAGCGGCCTGTAAATTTCATCATAGGTATACCTCAACTATGAGAGACATAATGAGAAAAGAAATCCATAAAATCACATTGTCTGATTTTTAAAGAATTTATTTGCAAATTATGGTGAAAAAAGTGTTTGGTCAATAACAAAAGTTAATCTCAATACTTTGTTATATACCCTTTGTTGGCAATGACAGAGGTCAAACATTTTCTGTAAGTCTTCACAAGGTTTTCACACACTGTTGCTGATATTTTGGCCCATTCCTCCATGCAGATCTCCTCTAGAGCAGTGATGTGTTGGGGCTGTCTCTGGGCAACAAGGACTTTCAACTCCTTCCAAAGGTTTTCTATGGGATTTGAGATCTGGAGACTGGCTAGGCCACTCAAGGACCTTGAAATGCTTCTTATGAAGCCCCTCCTTCGTTACCTAGGCGGTGTGTTTGGGATCATTGTCATGCTGAAAGGCCCAGCCATGTTTCATCTTCAATGCCCTTGCTGATGGAATTTGGTTTTCACTCAAAATCTTACAATACATGGTCCCATTCATTCTTTCCTTTACACGGATCACTCGTCCTGATCCCTTAGCAGAAAAACAGCCCCAAAGCATGATGTTTCCACCCCCATGCTTCACAGTCGTTATGGTGTTCTTTGGATGCAACTCAGCATTCTTTCTCCTCCAAACATGACAAGTTGAGTTTTTACCAAAAAGTTCTACTTTGGTTTCATCTGACCATATGACAATCTCCCAATCCTCTTCTAGATCCTCCAAATGCTCTCTAGCAAACTTCAGACGGGTCTGGACATGTACTGGCTTAAGCAGGGGGACACGTCTGGCACTGCATGATTTGAGTCCCTGGCGGCATAGTGTGTTACTGATGTTAGCCTTTGTTACTTTGGTCCCAGCTCTCTGCAGGTCATTCACTAGGTCCCCCCATGTGGTTCTGGGATTTTTGCTCACCATTCTTGTGATCATTTTGACACCACGGGGTGAGATCTTGCATGGAGACCCAGATCAAGGGAGAGTATCAGTGGTCTTTGTTTGTTTCTGGTGTCCTTCAACAGCTCTTTGGTCTTGACCATTTTAGGGTTTGGAGTGTGACTGTTTGAGGTCATGGACAGGTGTCTTTTATACAGATAACAAGTTTGAATAGGTGCCATTAATACAGGTAACGAGTGGAGGACAGAGGAGACTCTTAAAGAAGAAGTTACAGGTCTGTGAGAGCCAGAAATCTTGTTTGTAGGTGATCAATTACTTCTTTTCCACCAAAATTTGCAAATTAATTCTTTAAAAAACAGACAATGTGATTTTATGGATTTTTTACTCATTCTGTCTCTCATAGTTGAGGTATACCTATGATGAAAATTACAGACCTCTCATCTTTTTAAGTGTGAGAACTTGCACAATTGGTGGCTGACTAAATAATTTTTTGCCCACTGTAATCACATAAGCGTTAACGCTTACGGGATTACCTTTCATGTGTGAATATACACGAAAAGCATTCTTCAAGAAATCGTGAGTGCCAGTTTTTTTTTTTACTTAAATGTGGTGTGTCTTATATGCACGTACAATGTGGATACGCGTTCTGACCTTACTTCCATAAATATACTGTACAGAACACCTTGGAAACTTGCTTTTGGGAGTCCCAAGTGAATGAATCGTGGATTCAGGCATGTTACGTGCCACTAGTAGCTCCATGTTAAAAAAAAGAAAAAAAATCCTAATCAGAAAAAATATACATCCCCCCAAGCAAGTCGGAGGTCATATTATTCAGCGCCATCAGTGAGATGTTAATATATATTTTTTTCTCTGAAATCCCTGCCATTTCCACTAACTCCAGAGAGTTTTTCCCTTCAAATAACACGTGCAATTCATCAACATAAAAAAGCGGCTTTTCCTCGCCATGTGTATATGGTTTAATCCTCTGATGTGCAAAATAATAGGACGCATTTTACATAAATAAAAGCAAATTCATTTGTGTTTGATTTTAGCCTCTGTTCAACAAAACATCCCAAATTGTGAACATAGCTAATTTCGTTAAAGTGAAAAAATAAACGATTAAAATTCTAAATTAGGCATCCCGAATATGACATGTTATGTGGTTTCAAAATAATGTTTTTGATCATTTAATTTGGTGTAAATATTTATCATTGACATTACTGGGTTACGTCAAGGCACACTATATGGTTATCCACACCAGCTGCGACTACGATCCGTACGTGTTTACATGGCGGATCATCTTCATACACAAAAATATATTTTGTCCAGCTTAAATTTTTTTTGTCTATTGAAGAAAATGTTTTTGTAAGGATTTATGTGCATTGTTTATATGTAGCATATACGGATAATGTGTCATGCATTTTTATACCGCAAGTTTCCTTATCGTGTATCAGGGCAATAGCTTAGAATGTCGAGGATGTTACATTGATGGTCTATCCATAAGCTAGGGAACCAATGTGTGATCGGTGGAGGTCCCGATCCTGGATCTGAAAAGTGCAGAAGCATTGATGTCCAAGTAGGCGTGACTGTGTCTTATAGACTTAGCTTATTCATGTGAAGGGCACGTGTGTGTTGCTGCGCCCATACTGTAAGAAAAAGCCCCCAGATTCTGAAATAAATGGCTTATACTAAGTATAGTCGCAGAATTGTATACACCAGATTCCCCTTGCCGTCCTATAAGCCTTCTCTCTTGCAAGTATTGGGATGGGTGGACAAGCACTGGTCACTTGACCATAAAGGGGTACTCCAGCGCTTAGACATCTTATCCCCTATCCAAAGGATAGGGATAAGATGCCTGATCGTGGGGGTCCCGGCGCTGGGGACCCCCGTGATCTTGCATGCAGCGCCCCATTAAAATCAGTCCCCGGAGCACGTTCGCTCCGGGTCTGATTACTGGCGAACACGGGGGCCGGAGCATTGTGCCAAAGCAGTGAGTTGTTACACCCCCTCCCATAGGCTTGCATTGAGGGGGCGGAGCCGTGACATCACAATGCTACGGCCCCTGTGATCGCCAGTAATCAGACCCGGAGCGAACGTGCTCCGGGGACTGATTTTAATGGGGTGCTGCGTGCAAGATCACGGGGTCACCAGTGGCAGGACCCCCGCGATCAGGCATCTTGTCCCCTATCCTTTGGATAGGGGATAAGATGTCTAAGTGCCGGAGTACCCCTTTAAAGGGGTTCTCCGCTGCTCAGCATTTGGAACAAATTGTTCCGAACGCTGGAGTCGGCGCCAGGAGCTTGTGACATCATAGCCCCGCCCCATCAATGCAAGCCTATGGGAGGGGGCGTGGCTTGCATTGAGGGGGCGGGGCGTGATGTCACGAGCTGCCGGCTCTAGAGTCCGGAACAGTTTGTTCCAAACGCTGAGCAAAGGAGTACCCCTTTAAATGGTGGGCATGTCATGGTATGATCCAACACATGCAAATTTTGCCTTATCTTCTACACAATCAAGCACAGTGAAGCTCTGAGATCAAGAGTAAAGGTATTGACAGGAATCTGTCAGCTGCAGACACCATTATAAAGCTCTTAGAATGTAAAAGCAAACTGCACCCTTCCCAGAGCTACTGATGGTTGGAAAACTTATAAAACCACCTATTTATTTCTCAGCCAAGTGTCAAGGAGGTGGGGCAGAACTGCTTAAGTGCCACAGATTGGCACGTCTCCTCATCTGCTCTCAGCTGCCAGCCCCTCCTTGATTAATATACAGGGCTCTGTTCATTAGTCAATGAGGGTGTATGAGGAGGAGTGCCAGGCTGTGGCACTTGAGCAGCTTGGTCCCGCCTCCTTGAAACTTGGCTGAGAAATAAGTTTAGAAACCACCCCACGCTCCAGGAAAGGAGCAGTTTGCTTTTATACCAGCTATCTAACAGTGTCTGCTGCTTTTAGCAGCAGATGGAATGGACAGATTCCCTTCAAAGCTGTAAAGTTTATCAAAATATTTGCCGATATGTTTCAGTTTACATTTTTTTTCTCTTTCTTTTTACTGGAAATCCAAAAATTCTGCACGCCTCATTACATTTATAGAAGGATGAGAAATAAGAGTGAGTTCCTAGACTCATAAAACTATATTGTCTCAAGTTTAATAGTGTTTTGGGAATTCTGAGGACATAGCTGCATGCGGTGACACGGCCGCTCTACGAGACTAGGAGACTAGGATGAGGCAAAGCCGTCCTCAAAGAAGATGGATAACGTCAGGTGTTGTTATCCCTTCAGTCACAAACTTGAAAGCAACAAAAGAGGTAAACTCTCTGCCAGTAATATGGGTGACTCTGGTAAAGACATGTAGGGACAGAGCGAGATAGGCTACAAGCTGGAATTTAGTAGCATAAAATGAAGTGATGGAAAAAATCAGCACATGGTTTTTAGGATGTATATGGTCAATACCATCCACCCATCATCCACAAGTTGCTTGTAAGTTTCAAGCAACAATGATTCAATAATGACAAATTTTTTTTTTGACAAATCCACCGATGATCCACTCGTTGCTTGTTAGTTTCACTTACAAGATGAAAGGGATCTATTTAGTAGGTAATGAGGGGCAAACCGGGTACCCAATGTGGTGCTTTTCATTACCACAAAATATACAGTGTTGGCCCTAAGGGCTGCAAATGTTTAAAGGGGTATTCCAGGCAAAAACTTTTTTTTATATATCAACTGGCTCCGGAAAGTTAAACAGATTTGTAAATGACTTCTATTAAAAAATCTTAATCCTTCCAATAGTTATTACCTTCTGAAGTTGAATTGCTGTTTTCTGTCTAACTGCTTTCTGATGACTCACGTCCCGGGGCTTGTCCAGCTCCTATGGGGATATTTTCCCATCATGCAAGGGATATTCTCCCATCATGCACAGCTCCCGGGACGTGACATCATCATTGAGCAGTTAGACAGAAAACTTCAGAATCTAATAACTATTGGAAGGATTAAGATTTTTTAATAGAAGTAATTTACAAATCTTAGTAAATGAAGAAAAAAGGTGTCCTGCACTCACCGCTTCAGTCCAGGTAATCCTGCTCCCATCTCGGGTCACGACTCGAACACGGAGGGCATGGGTAGTGGAGCGCTCAGAGGCGACTGCCGGCGGTTTCACGCATAGGGATGCGCTTCATCCGGCCTCGTTAACGTCATCGCGCTGTGCGAATTATAAAGGTGCAGCTGGTGAGTCACATGATTCCAGGTGAACTCTCACCCCGTGTTACATTCAGAAGTGAACGGACCGAAAAGCCACATAAGGAAGCAAAAAGCAAGTTAGGTAAGTACATCAATACTAATAGACCTAGAACTGCCCTGAATAAAGAGAAATTTATAAAAAAGGGGAAAAATCTAATTTATCATTTAACCCTAACGGCCCCTGTGCGTCAAGGCGCAGTATCCATCGCGCCTCAGCACGCAGGAGCAGACGACGTCTATCTCCTCCAGAAAGGTGACAAGGGATTGTTTCAAGACCTCCAACCTATGTAGAGGTTGGAGTGTTGGATCTAAAATTAGCAGAACGTCTTATACCTGTGGCCCCCAGTGACCCCAATTGGTATTTGTTGCCCAAAGTACATAAGTCCCGCACCCACCCCCCTGGACGACCTATTGTTGCGGGGGTGGGTTCGGTGACCGAGTACTTATCTAAGTACGTAGATTGGTCCCTTAGACCCCTCCTTACCTCCATTCCAACATACCTTAAAGATACAGGAGACGTATTAAGGTTTATTCACGACTTCAATTGGGAACCCTCTTTCTCTTTGGCATCTATAGATGTAGAGGCGTTGTACACCCGCATTCCCCACATTACGGGTGTGCAAGCCATTCAAAGCATCCTGAGTAGGACTGACAAGTCTCACGGTTTTGTTCAATTTATCTGTGATGCCCTCATGTTTATTCTTAACAACAATACTTTTCAATTCAACAATCAATGGTTCCGACAGAAAGTCGGAACCGCAATGGGGAGTCCCACCTCCTGTTCATACGCGAATCTGTTTTTAGCCGCGTTTGAACAGGAGTATGTTTTCAGTACCTCCAATCTTTTTTCTAGGTACATTCGGGCATTTTGGAGGTATATGGATGATATCCTGGTGGTGTGGGATGGGCCCCCAAGTGTGTTTGAGGATTTTGTAGCCTATCTTAATGTCAATGCCATGAACATGGTATTTACGAGTGTGTTTGGGGGAGATAGTCTCGAATTTTTGGATCTTAAACTATATGTGGAGAATAACCAGCTTCTGGCACAAGGCTATAGGAAAGAAGTGGCAAGAAATGCTCTTTTACATTATAAGAGCTCCCATCCTATTGAAACTAAAAATTCTATTCCGTATAGCCAGCTTTTACGTCTAAAAAGAAATAATAGCAAGCAGTCTGATTATGAGGAACAAGCAGGACACTTACTTACACGCTTTAGACAGCGTCAGTATCCCAATGAAGTATTGGCACGAGCTTACAGGAGAGCTGCAACTAAAAACAGAGAGGATTTACTTATAGATTCAAAAAATAAGAAAAAAGATTTTCAGTCTACTACTGAACAGAATTCAAGATTCACGTTTGCTTTTAAAAACAGCCCTTTGAATCACGTTATTAAATCTGCCATCACTAAGAATTGGCATCTACTCATGGCAGATCCAGATATTGTGAATACAGCACAGAATAGACCTATAGTGACCTTCAGAAAAAACAAGACGATCGCTGATTTACTGAAGGGTCAGAAGTTGAATAGAGAAGCACATCCCAAGGAGACTTGGTTGTCTGGTATAGCCCCGAAAGGGAATAAGAAGTGCGGTTTCTGTCCTCAATGCCCTCACAACATTAATGCGATTTCTATTAAATTAGGGAGTTACGTTTTTGAAATAAAACACCTCATTACCTGCCGGAGCACCTTTGTTGTATATTTTTTATCTTGTAGTTGCCAATTCTTTTATATTGGGAAAACCGAGAGACAACTCCGGGCCCGAGTACGTGAGCATATGTACTCGGTTCGAAAAGGAGGCGGATCCCCAAGATTTGTTCAGCATATGCAATCCATACATGGTGGAAATTGCACTACGTTAAAATTTGGAGGTCTTGAAACAATCCCTTGTCACCCTTCTGGAGGAGATAGACGTCGTCTGCTCCTGCGTGCTGAGGTGCGATGGATACTGCGCCTTGACGCACAGGGGCCGTTAGGGTTAAATGATAAATTAGATTTTTCCCCTTTTTTATAAATTTCTCTTTATTCAGGGCAGTTCTAGGTCTATTAGTATTGATGTACTTACCTAACTTGCTTTTTGCTTCCTTATGTGGCTTTTCGGTCCGTTCACTTCTGAATGTAACACGGGGTGAGAGTTCACCTGGAATCATGTGACTCACCAGCTGCACCTTTATAATTCGCACAGCGCGATGACGTTAACGAGGCCGGATGAAGCGCATCCCTATGCGTGAAACCGCCGGCAGTCGCCTCTGAGCGCTCCACTACCCATGCCCTCCGTGTTCGAGTCGTGACCCGAGATGGGAGCAGGATTACCTGGACTGAAGCGGTGAGTGCAGGACACCTTTTTTCTTCATTTACTATTATTTGGTGACTACGGTCTTTATTGTCCTAGCACCTCCGTTGCCAGGGTGGATTTCCAGTCTAGCGGGACGCCGTCTCCATCTCTTGGTCTTAGGAGGCCTAAGGTACCGGTGCCACTGTTGTTTCTTGTTTACTTTTAGTAATTTACAAATCTGTTTAACTTTCCGGAGCCAGTTGATATATAAAAAAAAGTTTTTGCCTGGAATACCCCTTTAAAGCGTACCCGTCAGATACAACAAAAAAACCATTTTTTTAAATATATCCCTCAGCACCTGAATTCCTCTCAAAGGGAGGGGCGTGGCCTCACTGTGCAGGCCTCCGCTTCCTCCCTCAGTATGCTGTCTGCTCACATCTCCCCTAGCATTAGCAAAACTACAACTCCCAGCTTGTCCTCACTGACAGTAGCCGGACACAAGCTGACAGTGGCAGGATTTTTCCTCCAGCTCTGAGCCCTGCACTCACAGCTGTCAATCAAGGAAGTGTCCATGACATAGGGGATGATGCATGGACACAGCAGGACTAGTATGTGTCCAAGCAGGCAGGTGGCAGTTGTTTGACTGGCATTTTCAGTATGAAATACTAGAAATTTTCTAATGAAAGCAATTGCAAAACCTATTGGTTATACATGCTTTATAACAGATCAAAAGTTTTTGTATCTGTATCAGTGCCTATTTGAAAAAAGCTTTATCTATAATTTGCAGTTCTCCAAGAACTTGTGGGCAGAGCTCCCTCCGACCCTCTCCACAGACTTGTATTGCTTGTCTTGCAGACCAGGACAAAGCGGAGCTAATTTTCATAGTGAAATACAGTCTCACAGGAGAGGGTGAGAGGAAAGAAACTTCATAACAGGAGAAAGGAGCATTAAAGGGGTTATCCCGGAAAAAACTTTTTTTTTATATATATATATATATATATATATATATATATATCTCAACTGGCTCCAGAAAGTTAAACAGATTTTTAAATTACTTCTATTAAAAAATCTTAATTCTTTCAGTACTTATGAGCTTCTGAAGTTGAGTTATTCTTTTCTGTCTAAGTGCTCTCTGCTGACACATGTCTCGGGAACCGCCCAGTTTAGAAGAGGTTTGCTATGGAGATTTGCTTCTAAACTGGGCGGATACCGAGACACGTGTCATCAGAGAGCACTTAGACAGAAAAGAACAACTCAACTTCAGAAGCTCATAAGTACTGAAAGGATTTTTTAATAGAAGTAATTTACAAATCTGTGTAACTTTCTGGAGCCAGTTGATATATAAAAAAAGTTTTTTTCCTGGATAACCCCTTTAATGTCTAATAATATATGTTAAAATGTTTTTCATTTGCTTGTACTATTGATGCATGCAAAGTTTGTTTCAATGTCTATTTAAATATAAAGGGATCCCCAAAATAGCGCCTTCTATAGTCCCTTATCATAAATGTTATAAACCATAAAGAGATCAAATAATATCATGCAATGCCGGAATAACTCTGTCCAATCAATGTTGGAGTTGCTGGGAGGTCTCTTTGGCCTTTCCTAATGGATCAGGGGCAGAGCTGGAGGTATGGATTATGTGCCCGGGTTGTCAAAAAGTTTCATAGCTATTTAGGCCAGTCTTGTTTCACTGATGAGGAAATTTTCCCACATTTGTTTCGGGTCCAATTCTTTAGAATCGACTAACAGATCTAATTTTGGTTCAGATTCAAAAGCGGCTCCATTGCCCTAAAAAGTCAAGTATGATAACTCTGATGTCTCCAAAGACTGTCAAACTGTAGTTAGGAACACTCGCTAGAGCAAGATGAGTTCCAGAGCTTCAATATCCTCTTATAAGACTAAAAAAACATTACATAAATAGGAGGGAGGATGAAAATTTGGACCTTGAAGGCCAAACTATTTGTTTTTTATTTAACCCCTTTTATTCCAGCTGTAATTTTTTTTTTGCATTTTTTGTTTAATGTAGTTATATCAATGTTTTTCTTTTGTTTTTTTTTGTGCCATTTTTGGTACCTATACATCAGAATTTTCTCTTTTTTTTTATTGGCACAAATCCCGAGAAAACTATTCTGTTGAAGTTTTTATATTTTTTACGGCATAAAAGATAATATAAAATGATCGCTCAAGTTCTAAGGTTGTGATGATACCAAATGTGTATATAATTTTATGTTAGGGATGTCTAGTTATTATTTATATTAAAAAGTATCTGTCACCAAATAAACTTTACTAAACAAACTCAGGCTATGTTCCCTAACTACTCCTAACACTCCACCCACCTTTATTCTTGCTCACATAGTGCAATCTCCCAGCAGAAAAAAGTCAGCATTTCCCAACAGGCATGATATCATTGAAGCCTGCAGGGGGACCACTTCCGCCCTCACATCGTTGCAGTGCTGGGATGAATAGAAGAACTAAAGCTCTGTGCATGTTTCAGTGTTTCATGTTTCAGTGAGGCTCTTTTCAGCTTTCAATGAGGCTCTTTGAAGCTTTCAGTGAGGCCCTGTGTAGCTGTTAATCAAGTTCAGTGCAGAGAAACACTTTCTGAGTTTGGTCTCCTCCAGGGAGGAGACCAAACTCACTGTATTAATTGCAGCAGGAAACACAACAGAGCCACCTAGTGGCCATTTTTTCTATGACATTTTAAATATATTTATGTTGATAATTTTAACAGCAAGTGAATGGGAAAGTGTCTAATTACACAAGGAACACTATATTATGTTTTATTTGGTAACAGGTACCTTTAAAGTATCATTATTAATACTTTTTTTTATATTCCATCTGAAAATGTATTTTACTTAACTACATTTATTTATTTAACTTTAATGTACTGACATATCCATAGTACAGAGGTAGTTATCAGGGCATACATAAGTATGCCCTTACACTAGGAAATAGGCAAACAGCCCTGGGGCTATTATTGAACCCTGAGCTGCCTGTCCATACTAGGTATCAGCCATGACCCAATAGATCAAAAACGGGACCATTGATTATGGCATTCAGGAGGTTCAACAGCTGAAAACACTCACTATCTGGCCTAGATTTTCACTTGGTTTACCCAAAATGTAAATTAATTCAATAAAAATTGGTAATACTCACGACATACATCTGGTGACCTCCAGTCTATACACACTTCATGAAGCCTACACAGATGGCTGTAACTTGCAATGATCTCGCAAGGGTCTTGACCATGGCAGCTCGTCTCTTGACACAACTTAAAGTAATCGCTTGGCTGGATCTTGGAGTGGCATTGCTCGAATGTCTTGGAAAGCAGAATGTTGCACTGATGGCTTGGAGATTGGCTACACACATCATCCAGTTTGGTTTCACATGTTCTTCCAAACTCATCCACCATGGTCCATTCCTTCACAAATTTGCTGCTGTCTCTTGTTACTGAGCCGTCCCTGAGGGTGAAGTCATTGACTGGGTTGTGGTCGCATATTCCTATGTAAAGAAGAGCAGAGAAAAGCTGGAAGTGAGTCCTTTGGACAGTGGATAAGATGTCTAGGGGTGGAGTATACCTTTAAAATAGAAAAAAAAAACTTTTTTTCTTTTTTTACAACTTAGGTGGGATTCTTTTTCTAGTTCTTTGCTTTGCAGTACAAAACTTTTAAGTTCCCCTGTGCCCGAGCTGCAAAAACTAAAAAAAAAAAAAAAAACTTTAACTCACCTTCCTACGTTCCCCTGTTGCGCCGGTATCGGCATCCCGTTCCTCCGGAGCTGTTCGGCTCCCTGCTTCTTAGGCTCGGAACTTCACAGTGCGGTCAGCGTATCACCGGCTGTAGTGATGTCCCGCTAGGAAGCCAAGCAGCCCTGGAGGAATGGGATGCTGATACTGGCGCAATGGTGGAACATAAGAAGGTGAGTTTGTTTTTTTAGTTTTTTTCACAGGGAATCTTAACTTGTGTCGCATTTCTCCTTTAATTGGTAGAATTGTTCCTAGTTGAGCTTTCATAGAACATAAATGAAAAATTACATTGGATGCGTCATTGCAGATTAGAATAACTTACCACAAAGTCCTGAAGTTTTGGCTGAGAAACCATGCGGGATGAACTCAAGTATAAATTCATTATTTCCTGGGGTAAATGAAAAGACGAATCCCAGCTCTGGAATTTTAAGATTATGCATAATGGCTCCAAAAACACCCACTTCAAAGGTGTTGTTGTAAGGTACCTGGACCAGTTCTCCATTGACGGAGACCTAAGGGTTGAAAAGCAGAACATACAGTAAAATGGTCCTGTAAACTACGAAAGTCCTATAGTCCTCCCTTCTCTTTAAAGGGGTACATTTTTTTTGGTCTTTATGGGTCAACTGGTGCCAGAAAGTTAAACAGATTTGTACACTAACAACCTGTTAGTTTTTGAAATTATGCTGAGAAGCAATTGGATCATTGTGCAAGATTGTAGATGTGCGACCATGTCTGTTTTCTACCTGAGTACAGATTTGTAAATTACTTCTATTAAAAAATCTTCATCCTTCCAGTACTTTTTAGCAGCTGTATGCTACCGAGGAAATTCTGTCCTTTTTGAATTTCTTTTTTGTCTTGTCCACAGTGCTCTCTGCTGACACCTCTGTCCGTGTCAGGAACTGTCCAGAACAGCATAGGTTTGCTATGGGGATTTTCTCCTGCTCTGGACAGTTCCTGATACGGGCATCAGGTGTCAGCAGAGAGCACTGTGGACAAGACAAAAAAGAAATTCAAAAATAACAGAATTTCCTCTCTAGCATACAGCTTCTAAAAAGTACAGGAAGGATAGAGATTTTTTAATAGAAGTAATTTACAAATCTGTTTAACTTTCTGGCACCAGTTCATTAAAAAATAAATAAATAAACAAAGCTTTCCACTGGAGTACCCCATTAAAGTTAAAGGGGTATTCTGGAAATTTTTTTGTCATCTACAGGGGCTGTAAAATTGTACCTGGGTGACCTCCAGCACCAGCAGCCAAATTAGATGACCAGGTGCAGTAATCAAACTCCTTATGGCAATATTTCTCTAATTAACTTTGATTAAGAAAATGCATCAAAACTGCACATAATATAAGGAATAAGCAAGAAAAAAGAAATATGGAGGCACCTGACAACAATATACCTTAATGCATAACCATAAAAAAAAACATGAGGAGTCCAGTGAGCCACAGTTTATGTATAATGGTAACACGGTGACACGGAAAAGAAATATGGGGAGATTTATCAAAACCTGTGCAGAGGAAGAGTGGTGTAGTTGCCCATAGCAACCAATCAGCTTGCTTCTTTCATTTTCCACAGGCCTCTTTAGAGGCCTGTGGAAAATGAAAGAAGCAATCTGATTGGTTGCTATGGGCAACTGCACCACTCTTCCTCTGCACAGGTTTTGATAAATCTCCCCCATAGTCACTAAATAAACAATAATGTAGAAGTCCAGCAAACTCACCGCGTCCTAAGACCACATCACATAGAGACCGACGGAGGGTGGCGGGAGAAAGACCGGAGGCTCAGAGCCTCCCGTCTTTCTCCCGGCACCCTACATCGGTCTCTACATGATTTGGTCTTAGGTACGCGGTGAGTTAGCTGGACTTCTTCATTATAGTTTATTTGCACATAATATAAACTGATCTCAACCCAACAGAGTTCACCAGGGTCACCACCAGTACCAGCAGCTAACTTAGGTGACCAGGTACAGGGATCAAACACCTGATCCTCAGCTAGAGGATTCATGTGAAATGTAGGCTGCATTACAGAAAACCACATCAAGAAAGCCTATCCCTCGCCTTCCACATGGGCTAAAACGGGAAGGGAACCAAGTCATACACAAGAACCTCTACATCATTTATAGAAGCTAAAACAATATATAAATTCATGGAGTTTTAAGTGAGGTTATCATCTTTTTCTAGAAATCTAAAAAACTGACAGAGCTTCGTTGCGAAAGCAGAGGCACCAATGATGCACAAGCCAAAGCAAAACACATTGGTAGGACAAGTCCCAGGGAACACATGCAAGTGTACGAGTAGAAACTGGCAATAATCCATTTAATCTCGGCCGGCGTTGTAAAGCAATGTTTTCCTTAGCACTTTCTACGCAGTTATGTTCTAGCTGTTTGGGATGTTTTTCACTGTGCATCATTGTTCGCTGGAGATTACTCACACAGTATAGTCATCCTGCCAGAGGTCGGGGAGAAGTCAGTGAGAATGATGTTATATTGGGTGCCGGGACTGCCGAGGAGATTTAATATTCAGCACGAAAATATCTCAATATAATGATAGGACACTAAACCTAAAGCGGCATTCCAACCCTGAACGTTATCGGTGAGGGTTGTCTCCTGAAGACCCCGGCCTATACACCCTGGAGCAAAAGTGTCTGGGGGACCTTCGAAAGTAGATTCGGGAGTAACTGCCTTCGAAAGTAGATTCGGGAGTAACTGCCTTTGAAAGTAGATTCGGGAGTAACTGGCTGAGCCCCCCCACAGCAGGCATGGGACAACTCCTTAAGAGCTTCGGCCATTATAGAGATATTTTATTAAAGGGGTACTCCGGTGAAAAACATTTTTTTTTTTTTAAATCAACTGGTGCCAGAAAGTTAAGCAGATTTGTAAAGGACTTCTATTAAAAAATCTTAATCCTTCCTGTACTTATTAGCTGCTGAATACTACAGAGGAAATTCTTTTCTTTTTGAAACACAGAGCTCTCTGCTGAGCACAGTGCTCTCTGCTGACATCTCTGTCCATTTTAGGAGCTGTCCAGAGTAGCCTATGTTTGCTATGGGGATTTTCTCCTATTTTGGACAGTTCCTAAAGTGAATCATAGGACGCTAAACCTAAAGCGGCATTCCAACCCTGGACATTATCGGTGAGGGTTGTCTCCTGAAGACCCCTGCCTATACACCCTGGAGCAAAAGTGTCTGGGGGACCTTCAAAAGTAGATTCGGGAGTAACTGGCTGAGCCCCCCCACCGCAGCCATGGGACAACTCCTTCAGAGCTTTGACCATTATAGAGATATTTTATTAAAGGGGTACTACGGTGAAAAACTTTTTTTTAAATCAACTGGTGCCAGAAAGTTAAGCAGATTTGTAAATGACTTCTATTAAAAAATCTTAATCCTTCCTGTACTTATTAGCTGCTGAATACGACAGAAGAAATTATTTTCTTTTTGGAACACAGTGCTCTCTGCTGACATCATGAGCACAGTGCTCTCTGCTGGCATCTCTGTCCATTTTAGGAGCTGTCCAGAGTAGCCTATGTTTCTATGGGGATTATCTCCTATTTTGGACAGTTGCTAAAATGGACAGAGATGTCAGCAGAGAGCACTGTGGTCATGATGTCAGCAGAGAGCTCTGTGTTTCAATTTCCACTGTAGTATTCAGCAGCTAATAAGTACAGGAAGGATTAAGATTTTTTAATAGAAGTAATTTACAAATCTTTTTAACTTTCTGGCACCAGTTGATTAAAAAAAAAAAAAAAAAACGTTTTTCACCGGAGTACCCCTTTAAATTGGCCCAGCATTTTTGGATCTCAAAACACACAGTTAATTACGGGGTTAAAAGGTGACATTAGCATTCATCGCGTCTATCTGCCTTGCCAGACAACAGATGAGCTTTTATTTATTTAGATTTCTTCCCCCCAAAAAAGTGACAGCTAGATACTGATTTATGACTATGGGCAACATTCCCGATTTTTACCATTTTTGAAGATTTTTTCTTTTGTGGAACTTAAAGGGGTATTCTGCTCATAGACATCTTATCCCTTATCCAAAGGATAGGGGATATGATGTCTGATTGCGGGAGTCCTGCCGCTGGGGACCCCCCCGCGCGATCTCCGTGCAGCACCTGGAATTCTGTGCCGGCTGCTGCTCCAGTCTCAAAAACCGCTGGGTTTCCTATTCGCGAATATAGCACTATATATTCGTAATTACGAATTATTATAATTTTTTTTTTTTATCACAGTACACATCACAGTGATCATCCCTCTCTGCTTCCAGCTTGTGTGGTGTAATGAAGGCTCTAATACTACTGTGTGAGACTGGCGAGCAAAATTTCGCATATGCGTAAATTAACATTTGTTAATTTTCACATATACGAATTTTTATGTATGGCAAGTTTCGCATACACGAGATATTCGCATATGCGAATGTTCGGGTATGCTAACTACTCACGTACATTTTCGCATATGCAAATTTTATACATACGAATTTAAGCATTTGTACATATGCTAATTTGCGCATATACGTTTTTTTTTTTTTTTTTTTTTTTTTAAATGCGAAAATAAATGGAAATATTTCGAATATGCGATTCTAGCGCATATATGATGAATATTCGTCTATATATTCGCGAATATTCGCGTATTCGAATATGGCCTATGCCGCTCAACACTAGTGACGCAAAGCCCTCTCCATTCAGGTCTATGCCAAGCCACTCAAAACTTAAACATATTTGTAAATTATTTCTATTAAAACATTTTAATCCTTCCAGTAGTTATCAGCTGTTGTATTCATTAGTGTTGCTCGCGAATATTCGCAATTCGAATATTATTCGCGAATATCGCATATTCGTGATTTCGCAAATTTCGCGAATATAGCGCTATATATTCGTAATTACGAATATATATATATTTTTTTTCTTCACAGTACACATCACAGTGATCATCCCTCTCTGCTTCCAGCTTGTGTGGTGTAAAGAAGGCTCTAATACTACTGTGTGAGATTGGTATGCGAAAATTCGCACTTGCGAACTTTCGCGTATACGAAAATTTGCATATGCAACTTTTCGCATATGCGAATTTCCGCGTATGCTAATTTTCAATGTTATTTTTTCATGTTTATTTTCGTATACGCGAATGTTCGCATATGCGGATATAAAACGAGAATATTGCGAATATGCGCGAATATATGACTAATATTCGTCCATATATTCGCGAATATTCGCGAATTCAAATATGGCCTATGCCGCTCAACACTAGTATTCACCAGAGGAAGTTCTTTTTTTTCTTTTCCGTCTGACCACAGTGCTCTCTGCTGACACCTCTGTCCATGTCAGGGACTGCCCAGAGCAGGAGCAAATCCCTATAGCAAACCTCTCCTGCTCTGGACAGTTCCTGACATGGACAGAGGTGTCAGCAGAGAGCACTGTGGTCAGATGGAAAAGAACCTCAAAAAGAAAAGAACTTCCTCTGTATTATACAACAGTTGATAAGTACAGGAAGGATTAAGATTTTTTAATAGAAGTAATTTACAAATCTCTTTAACTTTCTAGCAGCAGTTGATTTAAAAAAAAAAATAGTTTTCTACTGGAGTACCCCTTTTAAATCAGACAACTATCTGATTGTTGGGGGTCTGACTACTGGGACCTGCAGCAATTATGAGAACAGAAGTCACTTGTTTCCCCAAGTGATTGGAGTGGTAGCTCACATGGTCAGCCACCACTCCAAATATTCTCTATGGAATTTCCAAACATAGTTCAGTTCTGAACTTGGTAATATTTGGAAGCCCCATAGACAGTGAAATAAGTCATGCTCAAGGATATGCGCTGCCGCTCCATTCACTCAGGGGGTAATTGACCTCTGTTTGCTTAAATGTTGGAGGTCCCAGTGAGAGATAGTGTTGAGCGGCATAGGCCATATTCCAATTCGCGAATATTCGCGAATATATGGACGAATATTCGTCATATATTCGCATATTCTTGATTTATTTTCGCATATGCGCAATTTCGCATATAAGAAAATTAGCATATGTGTAAATTCGCATAAGCGAACATTAGCATGAATATAAATTAACATAAGAGAAAATTCATATATGCGAACAAAATATGCGGGGAAAAAAAATTCTCATACAAAAAACGTATATGCGAAAATTGCATACACAAAAACTTCCTACGCTAACATTCGCATATGCGAAGGTTTTATGTGCTAATTTTCGTGTATACGAAAATTACATATAACAAAATTCGCATATGTGAAAATTAACATGTGGAAAATTCAGCATATGCGAAAATACGTTCGCGTTCGCCAGTCTCACACAGTAGTATTAGAGCCTTCATTACACCACACAAGCTGGAACCAGAGAGGGATGATCACTGTGATGTGTACTGTGATAAAAAAAAAAAAAAAAAAAAAAAAAAAGAATATTCGTAATTACGAATATATAGTGCTATATTTGCGAATTCGCGAATATGCGATATTCGCGAATAAAATTTGCATTGCGAATATTCGCGAGCAACACTATTCATCAGCTGGTTATAATTTTTGGATAACTTTTAAAGGGGTTGTCCCCTGCCCTGCCTTACTCCGAATGCTGTGTGCGGGCTTCCGTGTACGCGGCCGCCCCCCGTGATGTCACGCCCGGCCCCTCGTGACGTCACGCCCGCCCCCTCAACGAAAGTATATGGGAAGGGGGCGCGACCGCTGTCACGCCCACTTCCCATAGACTTTGGTTGAGGGGGCGGGCGTGACGTCACTAGGGGCCGGGCGTGACGTCATGAGGGGGCGGCCGCGAACACGGAAGCCCGCACACAGCGTTCGGGGTAATGAACTTCCGGACACTGCGAGCAGAGCTCCGAAAGACAGGGCAGCGCACAACCCCTTTAATGTGGGTTGCTTGGATTGATGGGAAGTTGTACTCAGCTACGATAGCTGGTAGCGTCAATAATAGTTTCTGAGATTGAAATGGATCTGAACCGGCCCGGTATCAGATGAGTATCTGCCCCCTTTCTAATTAGGTATCAGGATCAGTGCATGCACGAGAGAAGAAAATCACACTGACACAAAGTTTAGTCAAAATTATACTTCCTGTATTTACGACTGTTACATGGCTTTATATAGACTGTAACACTGCCGTGTGCAAAGTTATATGTCATGAATAACTGTCCTTGTGATTGGTTTCTTCCATCTGCAGGTGTTCCTCATCCAGCTTGTGGGTCTTATCATCTTGGGTGTAGCTCTCTCAGGAGGCGCCATCTTATACATATTGTTTCAAGCACAATGGCAGGGGGAGCGAGCTAGTGAGTGGGCATTTTAGCATGCATATTTTAAAGGGGTATTCCGGTGAAAAACTTTTTTTTTTTTTTTTTTATCAACTGGTGCCAGAAAGTTAAACAGATTTGTAAATTACTTCTATTAAAAAATCTTAATCCTTCCTGTACTTATCAGCTGCTGAATACTACAGCGGAAATTCTTTTCTTTGTGAAACACAGAACTGTCTGCTGACATCACAAGCACAGTGCTCTCTGCTGACATCTATGTCCATTTTAGGAACTGTCCAGAACAGCATATGTTTGCTATGGGGATTTCCTTTTACCCTGGACAGTTCCTAAAAATGGACAGAGATGTCAGCAGAGAGCACTGTGCTCATGATGTCAGCAGAGAGCTCTGTGTTTCAAACGGAAAAGAATTTCCACTGTAGTATTCAGCAGCTAATAAGTACAGGAAGGATTAAGATTTTTTATAGAAGTAATTTACAAATCTGTTTAACTTTCTGGCACCAGTTGATAAAAAAAAAAAGGAGTACCCCTTTAAATAGCATTTTAACCTTATACATTACAAGATGTCAGCCAGTCTTGTGTATGTTTTGGGTAATAGAACAAGCTTCAATAGACCAACGGCAGGATTATAATGGCGCTGACCGGGACCAAACAACACAACCGGAACGGTAAAATTAGAGTTTATTTACCAGAATGCAACGCGTTTCGCTGCGCATGCGCAGCGAAACGCGTTGCATTCTGGTAAATAAACCCTCTTTTCCCCGTTCTGGTTGTGTCGTTTGGTCCCGGTCAGCGCCATTATAATCCTGCCGTTGGTTTATCGCTATTGATTTTGCATCACACGCACATCATTGTCGTGTATGATGGTACACAACCACCCAGTGTAAGTGGCCCTTGACCTTTGACCATTCTTACCCATACTCCAGTGTGTTACGCTATGGAGCGCTGTTCTTTCTTTCTTTTGTGTATGTCTTACACTGCCACCTCACATACTTGTTGGAAAGGTTCCATAACAATAACGTGAGAGAGAGAGACTTCCGTAAACAGACAACAATTAAAGGTGTATTCCAGGAAAAAACTTATATATATATATATATATATATATATATATATATATATCAATTGGCTCCAGAAAGTTAAACAGATTTGTAAATTACTTCTATTAAAAAAATCTTAATCCTTTCAGTACTTATGGGCTTCTGAAGTTAAGGTTGTTCTTTTCTGTCTAAGTGCTCTCTAATGACACGTGTCTAAACGCCCAGTTTAGAAGAGGTTTGCTATGGGGATTTTCATCTAAACTGGGCGTTTCCCGAGACAGGTGTCATCAGAGAGGACTTAGACAGAAAAGAACAATCTTAACTTCAGAAGCTCATAAGTACTGAAAGGATTAAGATTTTTTAATAGAAGTAATTTACAAATCTGTTTAACTTTCTGGAGCCAGTTGATATATATATATAAAAAAAATGTTTTTACCTGGATAACCCCTTTAAGAAAAGTGAAGGAACATTGAGTTACCTGCATATTGTACGAGAGCTTCACAATGTCCCCATTGTACTTCACGCTCACTGAATCCATGCAGGTCTGGCCACTCGATAACCCACATTCCCCATTCTGCAGGATGACTTCCAGATTGTTCTTATTGTCATTAAACAACACATAGGAGCAATTGCTGAGGAGCTTAAAATTAAGTCCATCAAAGGTGACGATGTGACGGCTGGAGCTTCCCTTACAGATGCCTGAAAGAGAAGGGGTCAATACATCGAGTTATTCTGCCAAAATTTAGCATCAGAGGAGGCCTTGGTATCAACATATATACTATTACCTGGAACAGAGTCCATCAGAGGGACCTGAAGGATAGGGAGACGCAGAGTAGTGTTCCTCGCGAATATTCGCAATGCGAATTTTATTCGCGAATATCGCATATTCGCGAATTCGTGAATATTCGCGAATATAGCACTATAAATTTGTAATTACGAATATAGGCCATATTCGAATTTGCGAATATTCGCGAATATATGGACGAATATTCGCATATTCGTAATCTTCTCGTATTTTCGTATATGTAAATATTTGCGTGTGCGAAAATTAACATATGCGAAAATTCACACGCCGGTCTCACACAGTAGTATTAGAGCCTTCTTACACCACACAAGCTGGAAGCAGAGAGGGGTGATCACTGTGATGTGTACTGTGAAAAAAAAAAAAACGAATATTCGTAATAACGAATATATAGCGCTATATTCGCGAATATTCGCGAATGTGCGATATTCGCGAATAAAATTTGAATTGCGAATATTCGCGAGCAACACTAGTGATCATCCCTCTCTGCTTCCAGCTTGTGTGGTGTAATGAAGGCTCTAATACTACTGTGTGAGACTGGCGTGCGAATTCTCGCGTATACTAATGTTTGCATATGCAAATCTTCGCATACGCGAATTATTCGTATATGCGAAAATAAAACGCGAATATTGCGAATATGCAAATTTAGCGAATATATGACGAATATTCGTCCATAGATTCGCGACTATTCGCGAATTCGAACATGGCCTATGCCGCTCAACACTAACGCAGAGAACATGGCTCAGCTATGTATGTATACTGTTAACATTCTCACAATGGCTGTATGGAGCACTATGACTGCAGTATTTAAAGGGGTACTCCACTGGAAAACTTTTTTTTTTTAAATCTACTGGTATCAGAAAATTAAACATATTTGTAAATTACTTCTAGTAAAAATTCTTAATCCTTCCAGTACTTATCAGCTGCTATATGAATGAATGAATCATATACAGGAGCAGGGACTCCTCTTAAAGGGGCACTCCCCTGGAAAACATATACATATATATATATATATATATATATATATATATATATATATATATATATATATATATATTTATTTATTTATTTTTTTTAAATCAACTGGTGCCAGAAAGTTAAACAGATTTGTAAATTACTTCTATTTAAAAATGTTAATTCTTCCAGTACTTATCAGCTGCTATATGCTCCACAGGAAGTTATTTTATTTTTGAATTTCCTTTCTGCTGACACCTCTGTCCATTTTAGGAACTGTCCAGAGCAGGAGAGGTTTGCTATGGGGATTCTCTGGACAGTTCCTAAAATAGACAGAGGTGTAGAGAGCACTGTGGTCACACAGAAAGGAAATTCAAAAAGAAAAGAACTTCCTGTGGAGCCTATAGCAGCTAATGAGTACTGGAAGGATTAAGATTTTTAAATTGAAGTAATTTACAAATCTGTTTAACTTTCTGGCACCAGCTAATTTAAAGAAAAATGTTTTCCAGTGGAGTACCCCTTTAAGACGCTATTACTGCACTTTATTGGGCATATATAAATAGGCGCTGTCAGATACAAAAACTTTTGATATGTTATAAAGCATGAAAAACAAATAGGTTTTGCAATTGCTTTCATTAGAAAATTTCATACTGAAAAAGCCAGTCAAACAACTGCATTTTATTGGGCACCATCACTGTACTTTATTGGGTACTATGACTGCACTTGGGACACTATAACTTGACTTTGACTCTGGTGTTATACCTGTAAGTTACAGGGTATTTGGCTGTTTATTTTTTTTTATAATAAATTACCGCTACCATGTTTCTGTTTTGTTACAGTGGTCCTTTGTCCTAAAGTTTTAACAAGATTTGCAGCCATTTTGTTTCTCACTTTTTGTCACTGATTTACCAAAAATGTAATTTAAAGATGATCTATTGTATAACTTTCGAGTAGAGACCCTGTGCTAACTCCATCTTTAAAGATTGAAAATTGAAGATATAGTACTTACACGGGCACACCCATCGACATCCACATTTCTCCTTAATCTTCATTGCGGGTATATCATTGTCACAGAGTGGTTGTGGAATTTTTGCACAGTCCACTCCAATGTTACTTAGTTTGGTTATGCCACCCTCCAGGCATGTGACTATGTGACATTCGTCTTGTAGTGTCCAGGTATCTCCAGTCTTAAGACAAAGGCAACATTTTACATGATTGAAAAACAGTAAACATTCAAGTGAATGGGTCTTTGTAATAATTCCAGCACACAGCTAGGTAGAGAATGGCTTGGTTTTGGAAATAAGATACTACTGTAAATGGTGGGATCATCTTATGACCCCCTTGAAGTTCAACATAATTAATATACGGGCTCACAGTGTACCTCCATATGCATACATGCCAAATTTTTAATCAGGGTATAACTTTCAAACCAGCTGGAACCTCCAGAAATGACCACTTTAGGGAAGAGTTTGCAAACACCTCCCCCTATTCCCCCCCCCCCCCCCCCCCCCCCCCCACACACACACACGCACACGCACACACCACAATTTTGCAGTTCAGGTTGTGTTATTGTCACTCTAAAATCATCTTTACCATAACATAGTCAGCAGGCTGTACTGTGGAAGAAAATTTCTTACTGCCCAAGGTTCTAGAGCATATAGGTCAGGAAGCCCTTGGTCTACACACGAGGTTCTAGAATGTGTAGGTCAGGAAGCCCTTGGCCTACACACAAGGTTCTAGAATGTGTAGGCCAGGGACCCCTTGGTCTACACACAAGGTTCTAGATTGTGTAGGCCAGGGACCCCTTGGCCCACACATAATGTTCTAGAACGTGTAGGCCAGGGAGCCCTTGGCCTACACATAGACTTATGGTCTACTAAACTGCATGTTGCGGACTGTAAGAATGATCACCTTAGCTCACAAGTTTAAGTGGACAGCCAACACGTGCTATAAGATTACGAGAGAGGAGATCCATGATGACAAACTAACTGGCCATATACTGTACTCTCTACTGTCTCTAAGGATAGTAGAGGTGAGTGTTAATGTGTGGAGAGGCCATGTAGACCAAATCATTGCTCGAAATGATGAGAGAGTGAGGTACTGACAACATTTTTAAAATTATGCTTGTAGATATAAATAATTGTTACAGTATATATAACTAAGGAAAGAATCATAGATACCTTCCGTGAGTTTCCATCCTCATCAATGCAAACTTTAACGATATCTGAAACAGACAACAACCAGTCAACCTGTATGGCCAACTTTATAACAAAGACCAAAAACACTCATATTTAACCTGTGTTATATTATATAGGACAAAGTTGCCTTGAATTGGTACATTTCTGGGATCACGCTTTAGCATTACAACCAATAAGATCATTGTTTGCACTGACTATATGCATACGTACTATATATAATATAATTTCTGTAACGTTGTATGTAGATTTACCGGTGCAAAGCTTATTGATGAAGTCATCACGTAGGAGAAGCATGGTTGGCAAATCATCAAAAAGCTGAACTTTTGTGATCTTGTGGTTACTGGATGGCCCGGAAAGCTTTAGCAGTTCTTCATCGTCGTACCTGGATCCAACACCGATTGGAAAAACTGATACCACTAAAATATGAATAGAATATAAATGTGAATGGACAACAAATATGTGGGTTAGATGTAGCTCAGAAACCAGTAGCCAAGAGTAGAAGATGTCAATTGTATATGCTGGCCAGAAGTGATGAGCGGCAGGGGCCATATTCGAATTTGCGATATTTAGCAAATATATGGATGAATATTCGTCCTATGTTCGCGAAATTCGCATATTGGCTATGTTCGTTCTTTTTTTTTTTTTTTCATGTGAAAATTCGTAATGAAATTCAGTGTCCAGTCTGGAAGTTCTGATATTCGGGGTAAAAATTTGCATTAAAAAAGCACGAATATATATCACTGTATTCAAAATATTTAAGAAATCGCGATGTGCCAATATTCGCGGTAAAAATTTGCATTTCGAATATTCGTGCTCAACACTACTGGCCAGTTGGAAGCACAGTTACTTTAAACCCATTAAAGCTTATAGTTAATACAAACAAAGCCCGCCCCCTAGGAGCCTGGATACCCTGTCCTTGTCCTATGGAAGCCACAAAGGTGACCAGCTACTTGTTGTGGCTTCAGCATCTAAAACCTTTGGCAACCTTTTCCCTTGTAAATAAATGGGCACAAATACCACACCTGCTCATGCCAACTTTCAGCAGGTCTTTGTCCTAGCAAATAGAAATGAGGGTCCCCATCAACAGAAAGGGGTTGATGTTTCCCAGTTAGTTATCACCCAGGCAAAGAAGCTACACACAAGTGTTAAAAACACATGGAATGTAAGCTTCTTAGCTCATTGTTTCCATTAATTTGAATGGATAGTACAGTGAACATCCATTCATGTGCACCCCATTGAGAAATGGTAAACACATAATGGGATCATTTTAAGTTTGCTAGAGATTGACAATTCATTGATATTCCCAAATAACATAATCACGGTAATATTACTGTTGGCTGCTGCAAAGGTGGCTGCGTAATCCACTTGATCTGAGGACTTGTCTGCGACAATGATGACTGCGATCTTGGTAGAAAGAGGCCTTCCTCCATGTATATCTGATACGGCACTTTGGACTGCAAAATTCAGTGCATCTCCTGGAATAAAATGAAAAAAATATCGTATATTTCAAGAATCGATCTTAAAATGAAAGCTATGACAAGTTGCTAAATACGGGATCACTCAGATTTTTTTAGTACAGAGTTAGTGGAAGGTTGGGGTTACCACTTTGTTGTTCATAGGTCATGTGGGCTAATGTAAAGGAGGCAAGAACTAAACAAGGTAAAACTTCACCATCTACTCACCTTTTCTTTCAACCAACTTTTAAAGGGGTACTCCGCCCCTAGACATCTTATCCCCTATCCAAAGGATAGGGGATAAGATGTCTGAATGCAGGGGTCCTGCCACTGGGGACCCCCGAAATATCCCCTGCCGCATCCCTGTTCCTTAACTGCACAAAGCGAAGATCACTCCGTGGCTGATGATGGGCGATACAGGGGATTGAGTATCATGACTTCACATCTCCGCCCCCTCGCGACGTCATGCCCTGCCCCCTTAATGCAAGTCTATGGGAGGGGGCATGGTAGCCGTTAAACCCCCTTTCCATAGGCTTGCATTGAGGGGGGGCGTGACATCACCAGGGGCGGAGCCATGACATCACGATACTCCATGCCCTGTATCGACGGTCATTAGCCACAGAGAAATGCTTGGGGTGCTGCAGGAGAGGGTCCCCAGTGGCGGGACCCCTGCAATCAGACATCTTATCTCCTATCCTTTGGATAGGGGATAAGATGTCAAGGGGCATAGGGGAGTACCCCTTTAAGCATTGAAAGGCCCAAACTCATATTCTAAAATAATAATTTAATTTCCGATAAAAACATATACTACTTAAAAAGCAAACACTACGCCCAGACGAACGGGGGGTAAAAAGAACTTGATTTACACAGACAATGATGAATTTTACCCTAAATGTGTAGTCACCCTAATTGGCATCTCCTAATATGCCTACTAGGCCTGAACCAGAGAAGAGTCTCTGATCTGTGCGTGTGTCTGTGTACAGCTAAAATGTGAAAAAACTTAAATAGATATTATTCAATTTACCAATTTTGCCGGTTCCTTCTCCAATCTTTTGCATGTTGTCAACTTGTTTAAGAAGACTTATCTTTTCTTGAGGGTCTGTCCATGCAACCTCCATAGTAGGAGCCCATCCATATTGAAGGACGGCCACTTGAGTTGCATCATGACCTTAAAGTTAAAGATAACATTTGAAGATATGTTAGATAGATAGATATAAGAAAGCTAGACAGATAGATAGATATGAGATAGATAGATATGAGATAGATAGATGTGAAATAGATAGATAGATATGAGATAGATAGATATGAGATAGATAGATGTGAAATAGATAGATAGGCCGAATTCTCACCAATGTGTGCCTTTTTGATAAAATTTTTCACAAAGGTTTTCATATACTCAAATTCCGATTCTTTGACATTCAAACTGCTGTCCAGTATGAATATGATATCCATCTGTTTCATGCATGGTACTTGTAAGGGAAAGAAAACACGAAAAACATGAACATTCATACAGAACACATCACCTGTAGATGATTCTCAAAATAAATTGTCTAAATAATAAGAATAATCCATTTTCATCCTGTCTCGATGATGTCTGTACACCATTATATGACATATGAACTGAGATGGTCTCCTTGAGACAACCTCTTCTACATCTACGTATTAATACAACCAAATATAAGAACCAATGTTTATTAGGCGCTTACCTATAGGAATATGTGTTGGCTCGTCGATCCTAGAACAACAACCCTTAATTATTTCTTCTGTTATACTAGGTAACTGGTCATAGTTTTGGAAATATCTTTGATGCCCCAATATATCCAGCTCTTTTATGGGAGCATTTGAGCCAACCGATATAGGAAAGACATTTATGTTGTCCTCTTTTCTTATGACATCAGTAGGTGGATTTTCCTGTATCATATATACCAAGTGAGGATTTTGGTGCCTACTTTCATAGTCCTTCCTCAAAGTGTGTTGACTTATGTATCGTAGAGCTTCCCCGGTGTTTGTGGCATTCCCGCTTCTGTTTTTGATCCGTCTAATCAGTTCGATCACTTCCCTTTTCCGTAATATCCCAGTGAAGGTGTATTCAATAGTTATAGTATAAGAGTACTGTATGATGGTGATATGGATGGTTTCCTCACCAATATCCATTCTCTGAATCAGATCTTCAAGGAAGATCTTTATCTTCTCAATGTCCACAGAGCCTTCAAATGCAATAGTAAGTTCTCTATCAGGAATTTTGGGAGCCGGGGTTGGTGCAATGGTGGGGGTCTTCGTCGAGGGCTCTACATAGGTGGCGGTGGTGGTAGTAATCACTTTAGATGGCTCTGTTTGAGGTTTAATAGGTACTGTATGTGTTGGCTCCGGTACTATTCCACACAAGTAGTCGATTATTTCATCCTTCCGGGCGATTAGGTCCTCCACATTGGGCACAATGAATGGTTTGTTCATTGGTGACTGCTTTTCAAGGAATTCAATGTCACCCCTGTCAGCGGAAGGACCTATCGCGATGGGAATCACAGTGACTTTACGCTTTTTTATGCCAAGCTTTATACTTGTCAAGCTTTTTGAACTTTTGGAGGCTGTTAGTAGTAAGATCATTCTTGGTGCGTTGTCCCTCTTAGCCAGATCGAAGATATATGAATTTGTAAATTTTATTGCCTCCGCGGCAGAAGATGTTGGACTCCCCATGTATTTCATATTTTTTACTTTGGCAACCAAGTCAGTAAGTCTCCGCCTTTCATTAAGGCTGAATAACTTAGGCGTGTGCGTGGTATTGTATTGGATGACGCTGACTCGAATTCTTGACTGCGAGATGCGTATCTTTTCCATAATACTGACAATAAAATCTTTTACAGTTTCGAAACTGGTTCGGGAAAGTTTTGAGGAACCGTCTACTAGGAAAACCAGATCCATGGCTTTCTCACAGTTGTATGTCCCGGGTGCAACGGTTCCCTCTTCCTCTTCCTCTTCATATGGCGTTGGTTCTGGAGTTGGTTCCTCCTGAGGGATTTCTGGGGGTGAGGCTCTTGTTGTTTTTGCCTCACAAGCATTGCACTGTAGGGTTTGTTTTTCACAATGGCTTGAAAGAGAAACAAAAAAAAATTCATAAAACATGTTTCACTACATTCTAAAACCCATTTACAAACAACATATTAGAGTAGATTCCTAATCTCATCTATGAGCCAGAGTGATAGCGCCTTAGAGTGATAGCGCCTAAATAGCATTGCTCACTCTGGAGCATATCTTTGCATTTTACACACAGCCAATTAGTTTCAATGACAATTCTGTAATGCGTAATTTCTCCTGTTGGGGCACTGACGAGAAAATGAACATATACTTCCATTGTAGAATTACATCCTATTGGCGGGGGACATCCTACTATCAAAAATAGGTAAAAGGTTAGTTATTTTCTTTTTGAATTTCCTTTCAGTCTGACCACAGTGCTCTCTACTGACACCTCTGTCCATTTTAGGAACTGGCCAGAGTAGGAGAAAATCCCTATAGCAAACCTATCCTGCTCCAGACAGTTCCTAAAATGGACAGAGGTGTCAACAGAGAGCACTGTGGTCAAACAGAAAGGAAATTGAAAAAGAAAAGAACTTCCTGTGGAGCATATAGCAGCTGATAAGTACTGGAAGAATTAAGATTTTTAAATAGAAGTAATTTACAAATCTGTTTAACTTTCTGGCACGAGTTGATTTAAAAAAAAAATATATATTTGTTTCCCAGGGGAGTACCCCTTTAAGAGGAGTCCCTGCTCTTGTATAGGATTCACATTTAGATCATAATTAATTTTTGCCAAACTGATTTACTAATCTGTAATCAGCATGAGTCTTGCTTTCAGCTCCCTTGTCCTGCAATAGGACTTCCCTCTATGACCTTTACATGCCCTAGTCGCAATATGGACAGGTGTTATCTTCATGAGAAAGTAATGTTTTTGAAAAAACGTACCCCAAAAAAATTAAAAAAAATAAATTTCTTTTTTTGTCAAAGTATAATATTTTATCAACATTTTATATAGAAAGATTATAATGACAGTAAAATACCCAATAAGCCAAACTGTTATAAGTTTAATACCATTGCTGGCAAAGCGAAGGATCATCTTGATTCAATATAATGTACTTTCCATGCGGAATGCGGCGTCCTTCAATCACGCATACAGGGCAGTCTTGCAGGTCAATACATGATCCGGTTACCTCATTCAGGATTTTACCTGTTTGACACAAGAACGATCATGAGGATTAAGTTATAACCTTTACCAAGAAGTTATGAGACTTAAACAGGACCGATAAATAGTTCTTAGGAGCAAAGCCATCATGATGTGAGGATTCCTGACAGTTCCTGGTAAAATACAGGGTTATGGGATTGAGATATTTGGAAAAATAGTGTTAAAATATTTTACTTGCAATACCATGTCTAGCCACTTGGTGTGCTGTTACATAAGTCATGTCTATGCGTAAACTGGTGCACAAACCACTTTCACTGAGCCAAAGTGAGTATAAAACTGTAGCGGGATATGAGGGATACGAGGATGAGATGTGAGGACGGGATATAAGGACAAAAACACCCTCTATGTTGCTTTTCCTCTCCCACAAGGATTAGGTAGGAAAAGCCGGGCAATGCTGGGTACTCTGCTAGTATACGATATAGTTCAGCGGTCCCCAACCCAGTCCTCAAGGCCCATCAACCTTTTTTATTTTTTTTACTTACTGTACTGGAATAGAACAGCGAACATTTCAAATCCTGGACGGTTGTTGGGCCTTAAGAACTGGGTTGGGGACCTCAAGTTTAAAGTTATGACCTATGTAACAGCACACCAAGTGGCTGGGCATGGGATTGCAAGTAAAACTTATCTCTGTTCTGTGAGCAACATTTTAAAATTCATATATAGAAATACTGTAACCTATATAAAAGTCAAGCAACCATTTTAATGCACTGAGGTACAGCCTGTATTCTAGTCCAGAGCTGCATTCACAATTCTGCCGATTTAAGAGCTGAACTCTCTTAACAGGTGTTGACTCTGTACGTCTGCATAGAGTTTGCTGTTATAATTTGCATTTTGGGAGGCATAGTCTTTATTGACCGCCCCCTAGGAGCTCAGCTGAACAATGTCAGTCTTCTCTCCATGACCTATTGCATTTGGTGAATGAAAAGCTACAAATATCAGGTAAAACTCAGTTAATGAACAGTACGTTGTACAGTACGACAATGAATAGTAATGTCTGTAAATGTGCATATTCTAAATATATGAACCATTGGGCCTATTGCCTAGGAATTTAGTCAGTATACAGTAATTGGGTCATATGTACATTATTCTCATTGTTTTTTCGGTTTACACAAGTGCAAATAAAAATTAATAAAAAAAAAAATTGTATAAAAAAAAAAAAAAGAAAAGAAAAAGATAAGTACTAAAAGCATTCCTTCTCTAGCCTATAAAAAGTTATTTGCACATTCTTATAGATGTTGGAATTTGTTTTCTGAAGTCTCAGCCAACAATATTTATCCGTCCTATTAAAACAACCATCTGCTCGGCTGTTACAAATTATTTCATACCGTTCCTCGAATTGTTGCTGATAGGGGAACAGCTACGAGACACAAAGTTTGCTTCATGTCCGAGACATGGAATTATTGTGAATCTCTTCGCTACCATAAGATTGTTTGTTAACATTTTAGACACAATTTTCAACAAAACTATTAGGCGCCATTCACACTACAGAATCTCTACTACTTGGAATTTGTCACATCCAACATCACACCTTTAATTAGTGGGTTTAGCCTAAACATTACTAAGATGTATGTCTATCTTAAAGGGGTAGTCCACAGAAACAAACAATCTGTGTATGGTATTAAAAAAGTCTAATAAAGCAACATACTAAGATAATGTTATTAGCCACACTGCACATATCTCGTCATGTCAGCGGAGCGGTGTGGTTTGTAGCTGTAAAGTCTAGTCACACTCTCTGAATCCCACCTGTCTGCTCAGGATCAGACCGTTGATGTTGGAGGAGCTCATACTACTGGGGGAGCTCATACTACTTCTCAATAGATTTTAAGGCAGCATGAGGCCTTTCTCAGATAAGACAGAAGTAAGCCTTTTCTGATGGAAACTACTGTGACTGGGAAAGGCTTCCTGCTGCCTTAGAATCTGATGAGCAGTAATGTAAGCTTCCACTCTTAACATCAATGGACTTGTTCAGTGCTCAAAGGAGGTGGGGGGGGGGACATGGTCAGGAGCCCTGCTTTAGGCAGTATCACAGGACGTCACAGCTTCAAGAGAAAGAGAACAGCAGGTATGGAAGATCTCTAATGCACTATGGCTTATAACATTATACTAGTAAGTTGCTTTATTGGACTTGTGGACACCATGCATGGGTTGTTTGTGTTGCTGGACAACCCGTTTAGTATGAGGCAATGTAACAGCTATCATTCTCACTGTAAATCACCTAAAACTAGTGATACTGATGTGATAGCATCCAGACCCACCAGCTACTTTGGGGGCAGTGTACCCATTTTGCCCACTGATGAAGCCAAGCAAAACATGTTGTGATCTACTTTGCTCTAGGTGATCTACTTTGCTATAATGTACAATAATATAATGCAAAAATTTAACCCTGCAAAAAAGGAAATTACACCAAGTGTCCACTAGAGGTCCTCAGTATAGATTATACCTATTGTCCCACCCACGAGTTTCCTCCTTCATCAATGATGGTTGAAAATCCTTCAACAAAAAGTTCTTGTAATATTTTGAGAGGAACCAAGAACATGTAACTCACCAGGAGGGCAGTGTGCATGGCAACCTTCCACACATTTAAGGGGACAATTTGTAGATTCCGGGTGCTGGCAGGTCACTGGACAAGCTGATGCACAACTGTTGTATCTCCATTCACACACGTAGTCCAGCTCCTTCACATTCTTCTCTTCACAACTCTGTGCTGTATCCAAAACATATAACTAAGTGTTAGCAGTAGAAACACCAAGTGTCAGATATGTGCAGTGATCTGAAGCAGTGGTCTCCAAACTGTGGCCCTCCAGATGTTATAAAACTACCATATTTGTCGCCGTATAAGACGCACTTTTTCTTCCCCAAAACTGGGGGGGGGGGGAAAGTTGGTGCGTCTTATACGGCAAATACACATTAAAACCTGTCCTATTGCGGCGGTCCCTGCGGTCATCAACGGCCGGGACCTGCGGCTAATACAGGACATCACCGATCGTGGTGATGCCCTGTATTAACCCTTCAGACACGGCGATCAAAGCTAACCGCCGCGTCTGAAGCGAAAGTGACACTAACCCGGCTGCTCAGTCGGGCTGTTCGGGACCGCCGCGGTGAAAGTGGCGACAGCGATGGAGGGCAACATCCAGGGCAGCGGTGATGGGTCCGGAGCGGTGGGGACACGTGAGTATTACCTCCTATACCAGTGGTCTTCCACCTGCGGACCTCCAGATGTTGCAAAACTACAACTCCTGGCATGCCCGGACAGCCGTTGGCTGTCCGGGCATGCTGGGAGTTGTAGTTTTGCAACATGTGGAGGTCCGCAGGTTGAAGGTTCAGAATATTTTTTTCTAGATTTTCATCCTTTAAAATTGGGTGCGTCTTATATGCCGAAGCGTCTTATATGGCGAAAAATACGGTACTCTCTCAGCATGCATTGAATCAACGTGTACACAGATCAAACCCTTGGAGCGGAGGGATCATGTAATGTATGACATTTTTATTTGAACTTACGACAAAAATGGGATGACCTCCACTGCACGTGAACTCCTTCCTGAGCACACGCATGAGCATAGGCCGCTACAGAGTCGCAGAAGCATGCGCAGTCCCCAATGGATTCACAGATGCATGTGTCGTAAGTGCAGACATCATGGTAATGCAGCGGATCAACCTATTAAAGAAAAAAATGTATATATATATATATATGTGTGTGTGTATATATATATATATATATATATATATATATATATATACATATACATGCTATTTGAACTTAAATAAATTGCCTTCTATATGGCGGAGGTCCTTATATATACCTACAAAGCCACCATTGGTGAAGATATGGTTTCATTGTTTAAAATATTTTTATTTGATTTTTAAAAGAATAAAAAAATCTTTTTTACAACAAAAGAAAAAAAAAAGATTATAAAAAGGTTACTTCATCATATACTGTAGTATGTCTAAATATACATCATTGTATTAAAGGGATTATCCAGGAATAGAAAAATTGTGAATTTCTTCCCAAACACAGTGCCACACTTGTTCTTAGGTTGTGTGCGGTATTACAAATTGTCTCCATTCACTTCAATGGAACTGAACAGCAATACCACACACAACCTGAGGACAGGGGTGATGCTGTTTTTTTTGCAGAAATCAAGGTGCAAATGTTATGACTGTCCTACTAGTTCCATATATCTGACTAAAACAGATACCTCCAATAGGGAAAAATTCACTTACTAGTTTATGACAATCTTTAAAAAGGTCATCCCATAAAATGTCGCAGGCATTTTCCACGGCAGCTTGTTTTAGGGCATTGCCTTGGCACAGGGGCATGGTCGTGATAGCGGTGATCTGCGTTGAAGAGAAATTTTAGTACCTTGTCGTAAGTCAATATCTCAATGATACCACAGGAAAAAAAAAATATATATATTATATATGATCAAGTAGGACCTAAGGGTCGAACCATGATGGATTCCTTAAAATTCTGCGTCATGCACTGTCCCTTTAGATATCTTACACCCTAAAAAGAGCAGAGCTGCTTTAAAAAAAAAAAAAGGCCCACTCTTGGCTGTGTTTGGTATTGCAGCTTGGTCCCATTCACTTGAATGTGGCTGAGCTGCAATACCTCACATGACCACTGGAAAATAGTGGCACTGTTTTGTGAGTAGCAGCCATCTAACACAACCTTTTCAATATTAAGGGCAGTGCTTCCCAACCAGTGTGCCTCCAGCTGTTGCAAAACTACAACCCCCAGCATGCATGCCCGGACAGCCAAAGGCACACACTTTTTTCTTTAAATTTCAATAAAAGACAAAAATAAAGTAAAATTCCATATACATTCTAAAACAAAAATACCTTTCTTTTAATACGCTTCCAAAACAGAATTAGACCATAAGGGGAAAAAAATAATGTAAAAAATAAAAATAAAATAAATAAATAAATAAAATATTTTATATATATATATATATATATATATATATATATATATAATTTTGTTTTCATTTAAAAAATTTTAATTAAATAAAATTCCATTTACATTCTTCAATAAAAAGTATCTTTCTTTTGATAGGTTTCCAAAAAAAGAATTCAACCATAAGAAAACTGTAATAAACTCTAAATAGACCTCAGCATGTATTCTTTGTACTCACCATCGCAACGTCAGCACAAAAAGGCTTCACTTTCCAAGAATTTCCAAAGTTACTGGGGTTATTTTCCACCTGATTATTACTACTCATCAAATCGTTGTTTTCGATTCCATCAAAGTTTCCACACAAACCACAGACTTTATTCTGAAGGGAGAAAATAGTAGAAAAAGATTATTTTTCTACATTAGTTAACAAAACATAAAATATTGATGTATTCCTGTGAGTGCTATTTTATGGAGAATGTGCAGAAAAAACGCTTCCTCATTCACGTAATGCTATGGTAGTTAAATTATTATTATTTTCATATTTTATTTACGAATTCAGGTTTTTCTTATGAAAAGTTAAAAAAAAATCAATAAAGGGGTACTGGGGAGATACATTTTTTTTTAAAATTTTCAAATCAACTGGTGTCAGAAAGTTATTCAAATTTGCTAATTGTTTCTATTTAAAAATCTTAATCCTTCCAGTACTTATCAGCTGCTGTATGCTCCCCAGGAAATTGTGTAGTTTTTTCCAATCTGACCACAGTGCTCTCTGCTGACACCTCTGTCCGTGTCAGGAACTGTCCAAAGCAAGAGCAAATTCCTATAGCAAACTTCTCCAGCCAGCCTCCGTCCATATGCATCGCATTTTCTGTCTTGTCCTCATCAGTGTCGCCCGCTCCCCCCCCCCCCCCTCTTCCTCTATCCTATTAGTTATCTATTGCGGAATCTAAGTCTTCCATACAACAGTATTCTTCCAGTCACCCTGTTGTAGTGCGCCTCAATTCGCACCTTGCCAAGTTGTTGGTAGTGCCCCGCTACCGTACCACCTTGTTGTTTCCGTGGCTTTTAGCCAACTAATGTGGTCAGCCCAGATGGCACATACCTAGTACCATTAGTTTGCCAAAATAGCCATCAACGCTTTGCCTAATGATGTGGCGGGGGGACAGGGCCACTTCATGAAGTTGTCGGTATGTACCCAGTGAATGCCACGGTAGATACTTGGAGTAGTATTTATAGTCGGGCCAATACATATCTTTTACAGCAGACTGGGTCAACATCTGGCAGGGGAGTCAGTTGCAAGAAGCCGTCATTGACTGAGTCGGCAGATCCTTCATCGAGTGCTCGTCTTGGAAGCAAGAAGAAGAGAAAAGACCGAAGGACTGGAAGGATGCAAATTAGAACTGGTGGGGACCAGCGGTAGGTAAGTTTGTTTTGTTTTTCTGTATCCCCTCCCCCACCCTAGCACCAAATTATTTTTTTTTACAAACTTTAAAGGTTCCATATACCACAAGACTCTTTTGGAGTGCAGATCCTTCATCGAGCGCTCGTCTTGGAAGCAAGAAGAAGAGAAAAGACCGAAGGACTGGAAGGATGCAAATTAGAACTGGTGGGGACCAGCGGTAGGTAAGTTTTTTTTGTTTTTCTGTATCCCCTCCCCCACCCTAGCACCAAATTAGTTTTTTTTACAAACTTTAAAGGTTCCATATACCACAAGACACCATCATAGGTCTTGTGGAGTGCAGAACTTAAAGGGTCAAAACTGTTTTCTTCAACACTCCAGAAAGGTGACTCAGTTAGTAATATGTAATGGCCTTATTCCATGGAGACATTAGCGGAACTGAAGGGAGGGCGAGGGGGTTGCACCACTTTGTTTAGTCTTATTACTAATTAAAAACAAAATTTAAAACATAAATTATAGATGAAAAATAATAATGTTCTAGACACTAATGTTTCTGGTGAGAAAAATCGGAAAGCCAGCAGTAATAAATAAGAGCTTAGTAAGAAATTATAAATACAGCGCGTTTCACGTGTCACTTCTGGTGCAAGTATCGCTGCTGTCACCTGTCAATCACTTTAGCAACTTGGCTGACACCAGAGGTTTAACACCTCAACTAAGAGTACAGTGCTCTAAAGGAGAAAGGCAAAATCCCCCAGAACACCTACAGAAAACACTCATCACACTCTAAATGATCGTATTCAGCCAGACGCAGCCGGCCAAGACAGGATTTCACAAAGAGAAATATATTTAGAAAATCTCGTGAAATTTGGAAAAGTTAAAAAGTTATATTTTTAATTCAGCTTAAAGGGAAATTCACCTTAAAATTTTACGGCGCTTAAAAATTCTGATTTTTTTGTAAACATGGCCTTTTTTAAAGTATTACATTATTTCCAGTATTTTCAATTTTTTTAAGCAGGTGACGTTTCAGGAACAAAAAAAAAAATGTGGTGGGGTGGGGTGGGGGGAGTTACATAGGATAACTCACTTGTCCATTCCGGTCACCGCTGCTCACCACTTCCTGGTTCCATTTCAACACGTGCCACTCAGTCACTCACTGGCATAAGCGGTGACCTGTTCCAGCAAGTGATTGGCTGAGTGGACATTTCCTGCATGTTGAAGTGTCAATAGGAAGCTATCGTAATGGAAGCCATGGAAAATCGGGAAGACGAGAGTCTTATGTTTTTCTTTTTTAAGCCACCTTTTAAAAAATTCTTATTTAATTTATATTAAAATGTATTAAAAATCCTTAATATTGGTAATACTTTTTTTGTATTTCTTTTAAATTGATAATGCATCCAAGTATAACGTGAATCAGTTATAAGCAAGTGAAGACAACCCCTGTAGATATGTCCTAGAATGTTCTATGGATGTTGTAAAGAGGGATCCCACTCTCCAAGAGCGGCTCTCTTACTGGCCATGATTTACATGAATGGTCATCCCAATTACTACCAGGTACTGTGATACTACTTTGCTGTAGTTGGAGGCCATATTTTGAAAGAAAGACCACCTGGGGGATTGTGTTCATGGAAATGGCATACAGTGTTAAAGAGGTACTCCATTGAACCAGTGTTCGGAACATTTTGTTCCATGCGGGTTGCATGGGTCGTAATGTCACGGCCACGCTCCCGCAATGCAAGTCTATGGGAGGGGGTTTGGCCACACCCCCTCCCATAGACTTGCATTGAGAGGGCGTGGAGTGACGTCCCGATCCTTGCAGCCTGCATCCAGCGTTCAGAACAAAATGTTCCTAAAACTGGGGCACCGCAGTACCCCTTTAAACAAATTTCAGGCCCTTTGTCATGGGTGGTAAAAGCCATCTTCAAAATGGAGGTCCCATTTGGTTCCTTTCTGTAGGGCACTATCTCCTTGTAGGTCAATGGTGTTTTGCACCTTTTGTAGAAAAAAAAGTAATAAAGTTGAATTACCCTCAAGGTTCCCTTCAAGGTGATGTAGATTCTCTTCCCTTTGTCCCATGTAATGGATATTTCACTTCCCAGAGTCAAAATGAAGAAGTTTCCAGACTGCCGAATGTCAAAGCCAATCTCGCTGTTCAGAGGTTTCCTGATATTGATCTGAGGAAGAGTAAATATGGTGAAATTAATATACGGCTCAGTATTTGTTTCTGGCTCCTCACAAAAAAATGGCTAATTTTACTTCTGATGTATTTTACAGATCTGTATATGATTAACTGATAGTTGGGGAGTCTTTGTCCAATAATCTACAACACATACGGGGTGCTGTGCAAAATCATTCCAAACCCATTTGGGCACAATGACCATCAGTGGAGATCAACGGCTTTGTCCCCTTTTCGAGACTCGTACCTTTTGACAACCTTTTCATCTTTCCTTAAAGGGGTACTCTGCACCTAGACATCTTATCCCCTATCCAAGGATAAGGGATAAGATGTCTTAACGCGGGGGTCTCGCTGCTGGGGACCCCCGCGATCTCTCCTGCAGCCCCCGAGTCATCAGCTGTATGGAGCTAAGTTTGCTCCGTGGTTGATGACTCCCGATACAGGGGCTGGCGGTTCGTGGCTGCCCCTCCCATAGACTTATATTAAAGGGGTGGGACTTAATGTCACAAGGGGGCGGGGCTGTGACATAACAATCCGCCGGCCCCTGTATCGTGAGTCATCAGCCACAGAGCAAACTTTGCTCGGTAGAGCTGATGACTCGGGGGCTGCAGGAGAGATCACAGGAGAGATAGGGGATAAAATGTCTAGGGGCAGAGTACCCCTTTAAGCTTCATGGTCACTAATCAATCATAGGGTTTACTATCAGTAAAAACTCTCCCAGACATCTCATACAGGACAATGAGGTCACATGACTCCAATAACCTCCACAGTCACCAGTTCCCAACCAATAGATCAACGATGGGATGTGGTAGAATGGGAGATTCTCATCATGGATGTGCAGCCGACAAATCTGCAGCAACTGTGTGATGTCATCATGTCCATATGGAGGAACTGTGTGATGTCATCATGTCCATCTGGATGAACTGTGTGATGTCATCATGTCCATATGGAGGAACTGTGTGATGTCATCATGTCCATATGGAGGAACTGTGTGATGTCATCATGTCCATATGGAGGAACTGTGTGATGTCATCATGTCCATCTGGAGGAACTGTGTGATGTCATCATGTCTATATGGAGGAACTGTGTGATGTCATCATGTCCATCTGGAGGAACTGTGTGATGTCATCATGTCTATATGGAGGAACTGTGTGATGTCATCATGTCCATATGGAGGAACTGTGTGATGTCATCATGTCCACATGGAGGAACTGTGTGATGTCATCACGTCCATATAGAGGAACTGTGTGATGTCATCATGTCCATATGGAGGAACTGTGTGATGTCATCATGTCCATATGGAGGAACTGTGTGATGTCATCATGTCCATATGGTGGAACTTTCTGAGGTCATCATGTCTATATGGAGGAACTGTGTGATGTCATCATTTTCATATGGAGGAACTGTATGATATCATCATGTCCATATAGAGGAACTGTGTCATGTCATCATGTCCATATAGATGAACTGTGTCATGTCATCATGTCCATATGGAGGAACTGTGTGATGTCATCATGTCCATATGGAGGAACTGTGTGATGTTATCATGTCCATATGGAGGAACTGTGTGATGTCATCATGTTCATATGGAGGAACTGTGTGATGTCATCACGTCCATATGGAGGAACTGTGTGATGTCATCATGTCCATATGGAGGAACTGTGTGATGTCATCATGTCCATATGGAGGAACTGTGTGATGTCATCATGTCCATAAGGAGGAACTGTGTGATGTCATCATGTCCATATGGAGGAACTGTGTGATGTCATCATGTCCATATGGAGGAACTGTGTGATGTCATCATGTCCATAAGGAGGAACTGTGTGATGTCATCATGTCCATATGGAGGAACTGTGTGATGTCATCATGTCTATATGGAGGAACTGTGTGATGTCATCATGTCCATATGGAGGAACTGTGTGATGTCATCATGTCCATATGGAGCAAAATCTTTGAGGAACGTTTCTAACACCTTGTAGTAAGTATGGCCACCAAGACTTAAGGCAACATGGGGTTCAACCTGGTACTAGCAATGTGTACCTAATAAATTGGCCGTGTGTGTATGTACATTGTTTTTTGTACCCATTTTTTTGTGTATTTTCTGCTTTCTCCTCTTTTCATCTCTTTGCTTTTGGTATGCCTTTTTATGCATTTAAGAAAAATTCAATGAGAAATTTTTAATAAGAAAAATAATTGCGGAAAGTCAATTCTCTAAGTGTCGAAGCAGCTAAAGGATCCTAAGTATAGGCGCATGAGGGACTATTCACAAAGTTCAGAAATTCCAACATAAGTCGCAAATAGCAGGAAAACATCCAACACTTAGTACTGGATCCAATTATTTATTAACTTCTAAATGCCAAAAATTTAGTATGGAGAATAAACAGGTGTCGGAGCCAATGGCCATTTCACGCACACCTGTGCAACACATCAAAGGCCTTGACAGGTGTGAACACGACTCCTATCAGCCAGGACATGTGCTTATTCCTCTAACTAAATGTATTGCTCCTATGGGCACCAAATTGTCCTCCAACACCTTCTGATTCTCATAGTTCATGAAGACATTTGAATGAAAAAGCGGCAAATATTGTTAATAGTGTACATTAGGGTCAGATTTACAATTTTGGGGGTAGAAAGGCACTATATTACCAGAAATGCAACTAGTATGAGTGAACATATTGTAGTCTATGGTAAAACCTGTCAATAGGTGTTTAAAGGGATACTCCAGCATTCAAAAACATGTTTTTAAATGCTGGAATACTCTCTTAATTACTCTGCAGCACTGCCACAGGGGAAATTAAGTATTGCAAGGACAGGTCCTCCACAGACAGAGAAGCTCTTTCTTTTCAGTTAACTAGTCAGTTGATGTTGGTGTTATGGATGCAACTGTGCCAACTAGACAGAATACCAATGTAACCCTCTAACACAGTGGTTCTCAACCGATTTGCGGCTGCAGTCCAGTGGGGAAGATGGCTGGAGGAGCTAGGACCTCTGTGGCATATCACCACCACAGGGGTCCTAGCATGTCGAAGCTGAGATGTCTCCAGCGGTTTTAGGCCTCTAGTGACACTGCCTGCAGCCACTAGAGGCTGGAAACATCACTTCTCCATCACGTCACATAGGTAGAAAGATTGCCAGCTGACCTCTAGTGGCCACAGGAAGAAGCTGAAGTCACACCGAGTGACTGCGAGGAAACCAAGGAGAGTATCTGTTTGTTGTTTCATTTTCTCCTTAAAAGGAGTCCTACCTACAGGTTGCAAGATAATGACAGGGGCCCTATATACAGGGAGCGAGCTTACTACAGCCCTATATACAGGGGACAAGGAGGTAAATACAGGGGTCAAGCTAACTACAGTGGTGCGCAATTTACAGGGAGAAAGCTTGATAGAGAGGGCCCTATTTAAAGGGGGCAAGATAAATACAGGGGCCCTATGTACAAGGGGGAAGCTAACTACAGGAGGATCCTATTTACAAGGGGCAAGCTAAATACAGGGGGCCTATATAGGAGACAAGCTAAATACAGGAGGGCCTTATATACAGGATGCAAACTACCTACAGGGGGTCCTCTATACAGGGGGAAAACTACCTACAGGAGGCTCTTCCATTCAGAGGGAAAACTACCTAAAGGGGGCTCCTCAGTACAGGAAGCAAGCAACCTACAGTGGAATCCTGCATACAGGGGGCAAGCTACCTACTGAGGGGTTCTACATAAAGGGGGCAATCTACTTACAGGGGATCCTCCATTCACAGTGAAAACCACCTACAGGGGGCTCCTCTGTACAGGAGGCAAGCACCCTACAGGGGGTTCTGCATTCAGGGGAAAGCTACCTACAGAGGGGTACTACATTCTATATACTACATACATAATGTACTCACTGGGGGTCCATACATTCAGGGGGTTGGATCGATGTGCCCCACAGAATAACAGTTCTAGGTGTGCCCCGAGTTGAAGAAGGTTGGGAGATACTACTGTAACAGCTTCAGGTTCTCTATAAATGTATACTTGTAATACCATGCTTAACCACATGGTGTGCTGTTAAAAAGTGCTGCACTATTGTGTACTTTAAAAGGGTTATCCAGGAACAGAAAAACACAGGTAATTTATTTCCAAAAACGCTCCCCGTCTGTCTCCAGGTTGGGTGTGGTACATCCACTTCAATGGAACTAAGCTGCAGAACCACACCCAATCTGGAGAAAGACAGGGCGTGGTTTTTGAAAGAAAGAAATTAGCTCTGTTTTTCTATTCCTGGATAACCCCTTTAAGCAGTAGAGCACTTATGTTATGTTATTAAACTATTGGATCCACTGCACTAAAAAAAATAAAAAATAAGTATGGAGTCATATATTTGGAGAAGGCCTCATTGTCGGAGGGGTATGGCCCAGTGCCCCCCATGTACATACCTGCTCATTTTCTAACTCAATTTCTCCATTTCTAAACAGAATTGTGATCTTCTTTGTACATCTGTCTCCAGTGAAACCACAACCAACATTTCCCACAAGGATGCGGAAGGTTCCTGGTTCATCACCACAGAAATCCTATAGGAAAACAGATCCTATTGTCAGATGTGAATGGGATAGATCATTACACATTGGAGAGACACCACGTTCTAGGACCTACCTGAGATAACACATACTGGAAGTCTTACCTGAGATAACACATACTGGCAGTCTTACCTGAGATAACACATACTGGCAGTCTTACCTGAGATAACACATACTGGCAGTCTTACCTGAGATAACACATACTGGCAGTCTTACCTGAGATAACACATACTGTAAGTCTTACCTGAGATAACACATACTGGCAGTCTTACCTGAGATAACACATACTGGCAGTCTTACCTGAGATAACACATACTGGCAGTCTTACCTGAGCTAACACATACAGGCAGTCTTACCTGAGCTAACACATACTGGCAGTCTTACCTGAGATAACACATACTGTAAGTCTTACCTGAGATAACACATACTGGCAGTCTTACCTGAGATAACACATACTGGCAGTCTTACCTGAGCTAACACATACAGGCAGTCTTACCTGAGATAACACATACTGGCAGTCTTACCTGAGCTAACACATACTGGCAGACTTACCTGAGATAACACATACTGGCAGTCTTACCTGAGATAACACATACTGGCAGTCTTACCTGAGATAACACATACTGGCAGTCTTACCTGAGATAACACATACTGGCAGTCTTACCTGAGCTAACACATACAGGCAGTCTTACCTGAGCTAACACATACAGGCAGTCTTACCTGAGATAACACATACTGGCAGTCTTACCTGAGCTAACACATCCTGGCAGTCTTACCTGATATAACACATCCTGGCAGTCTTACCTGAGATAACACATCCTGGCAGTCTTACCTAAGCTAACACATACAGGCAGTCTTACCTGAGATAACACATACTGGCAGTCTTACCTGAGATAACACATACTGGCAGTCTTACCTGAGCTAACAGATACAGGCAGTCTTACCTGAGCTAACACATACTGGCAGTCTTACCTGAGCTAACACATACTGGCAGTCTTACCTGAGCTAACACATACTGGCAGTCTTACCTGTGCTAACACATACTGGCAGTCTTACCTGAGCTAACACATACTGGCAGTCTTACCTGAGATAACACATACTGGCAGTCTTACCTGAGATAACACATACTGGCAGTCTTACCTAAGCTAACACATACTGGCAGTCTTACCTGAGATAACACATACTGGCAATCTTACCTGAGCTAACACATACAGGCAGTCTTACCTGAGCTAACACATACTGGCAGTCTTACCTGAGATAACACATACTGGCAGTCTTACCTGAGATAACACATACTGGCAGTCTTACCTGAGATAACACATACTGGCAGTCTTACCTGAGATAACACATACTGGCAATCTTACCTGAGCTAACACATACAGGCAGTCTTACCTGAGCTAACACATACTGGCAGTCTTACCTGAGATAACACATACTGGCAGTCTTACCTGAGATAACACATACTGGCAGTCTTACCTGAGATAACACATACTGGCAGTCTTACCTGAGATAACACATACTGGCAGTCTTACCTGAGATAACACATACTGGCAGTCTTACCTGAGATAACACATACTGGCAATCTTACCTGAGCTAACACATACAGGCAGTCTTACCTGAGCTAACACATACTGGCAGTCTTACCTGAGATAACACATACTGGCAGTCTTACCTGAGATAACACATACTGGCAGTCTTACCTGAGATAACACATACTGGCAGTCTTACCTGAGATAACACATACTGGCAGTCTTACCTGAGATAACACATACTGGCAGTCTTTCCTGAGATAACACATACTGGCAGTCTTACCTGAGATAACACATACTGGCAGTCTTACCTGAGATAACACATACTGGCAGTCTTACCTGAGATAACACATACTGGCAGTCTTATCTGAGATAACACATACAGGCAGCCTTACCTGAGATAACACATGCTGGCAGTCTTACCTAAGCTAACACATACTGGCAGTCTTACCTGAGATAACACATACTGGCAGTCCTACCTGAGATAACACATACTGGCAGTCTTACCTGAGCTAACACATACAGGCAGTCTTACCTGAGCTAACACATACTGGCAGTCTTACTTGAGCTAACACATACTGGCAGTCTTACCTGAGCTAACACATACTGGCAGTCTTACCTGTGCTAACACATACTGGCAGTCTTACCTGAGCTAACACATACTGGCAGTCTTACCTGAGATAACACATACTGGCAGTCTTACCTGAGATAACACATACTGGCAGTCTTACGTGAGATAACACATACTGGCAGTCTTACCTGAGATAACACATACTGGCAGTCTTACCTAAGCTAACACATACCGGCAGTCTTACCTGAGATAACACATACTGGCAATCTTACCTGAGCTAACACATACAGGCAGTCTTACCTGAGCTAACACATACTGGCAGTCTTACCTGAGATAACACATACTGGCAGTCTTACCTGAGATAACACATACTGGCAGTCTTACCTGAGATAACACATACTGGCAGTCTTACCTGAGATAACACATACTGGCAATCTTACCTGAGCTAACACATACAGGCAGTCTTACCTGAGCTAACACATACTGGCAGTCTTACCTGAGATAACACATACTGGCAGTCTTATCTGAGATAACACATACTGGCAGTCTTACCTGAGATAACACATACTGGCAGTCTTACCTGAGATAACACATACTGGCAGTCTTACCTGAGATAACACATACTGGCAGTCTTACCTGAGATAACACATACTGGCAGTCTTACCTGAGATAACACATACTGGCAGTCTTACCTGAGATAACACATACTGGCAGTCTTACCTGAGATAACACATACTGGCAGTCTTACCTGAGCTAACACATACAGGCAGTCTTACCTGAGATAACACATACTGGCAGCCTTACCTGAGATAACACATACTGGCAGTCTTACCTGAGCTAACACATACTGGCAGTCTTACCTGAGATAACACATACTGGCAATCTTACCTGAGCTAACACATCCTGGCAGTCCTACCTGAGCTAACACATCCTGGCAGTCTTACCTGAGCTAACACATACAGGCAGTCTTACCTGAGATAACACATACTGGCAGTCTTACCTGAGATAACACATACTGGCAGTCTTACCTGAGATAACACATATTGGCAGTCTTACCTGAGATAACACATACTGGCAGTCTTACCTGAGATAACACATACTGGCAGTCTTACCTGAGATAACACATACTGGCAGTCTTACCTGAGATAACACATACTGGCAGTCTTACCTGAGATAACACATACTGGCAGTCTTACCTGAGATAACACATACTGGCAGTCTTACCTGAGCTAACACATACTGGCAGTCTTACCTGAGATAACACATACTGGCAGTCTTACCTGAGATAACACATACTGGCAGTCTTACCTGAGATAACACATACTGGCAGTCTTACCTGTGCTAACACATACTGGCAGTCTTACCTGAGCTAACACATACTGGCAGTCTTACCTGAGCTAACACATACTGGCAGTCTTACCTGAGATAACACATACTGGCAGTCTTACCTGAGCTAACACATACTGGCAGTCTTACCTGAGATAACACATCCTGGCAGTGTTACCTGAGATAACACATACTGGCAGTCTTACCTGAGCTAACACATACAGGCAGTCTTACCTGAGATAACACATACTGGCAGCCTTACCTGAGATAACACATACTGGCAGTCTTACCTGAGCTAACACATACTGGCAGTCTTAACTGAGATAACACATACTGGCAATCTTACCTGAGCTAACACATCCTGGCAGTCCTACCTGAGTTAACACATCCTGGCAGTCTTACCTGAGCTAACACATACAGGCAGTCTTACCTGAGATAACACATACTGGCAGTCTTACCTGAGATAACACATATTGGCAGTCTTACCTGAGATAACACATACTGGCAGTCTTACCTGAGATAACACATACTGGCAGTCTTACCTGAGATAACACATACTGGCAGTCTTACCTGAGATAACACATACTGGCAGTCTTACCTGAGCTAACACATACTGGCAGTCTTACCTGAGATAACACATACTGGCAGTCTTACCTGAGATAACACATACTGGCAGTCTCCAGGAAAGTTGTAGACCAGGCCATCAAATGTGAAGTAGTGTGACATCCCGATGGCCGAACAGGTACCGTCACAGACATTTTTTGTACATTGCCAAATTCTGCCTCGACAAACACTGAAAAATAAAGTATATTTACAGGATGCATTCAATACATAGATATAGTAGATAGATAGATATGAGATAGATATATATGAGATAGATGTATATGAGATAGATAGATATGAGATAGATAGATATGAAATAGATAGATAGATGTGAGATAGATAGATAGATAGATATGAGATAGATATATATATGAGATAGATAGATATGAGATAGATATGAGATAGATAGATAGATAGATATGAGATAGATAGATAGATAGATAGATATGAGATAGATATGACATAGATATGAGATAGATAGATATGAGATAGATAGATATGAGATAGATAGATAGATAGATATGAGATAAATAGATAGATATGAGATAGATATGAGATAGATATGAGATAGATAGATATGAGATAGATATGAGATAGATAGATAGATATGAGATAGATATGAGATAGAGTAGATGTGGAGCACCGCAACCCAAAAAATGGAAATAGCGATGGGTGTCAGCAATTCGCTGTCCCAGGTAACGGGTCAAAGGATACACAGCAAGGAAAAATTGCAGCACTCCAAAATTTAAATGCAAAAAGGTGTAGGATTTATTAGCCTGGCGGCATAGCGACGTTTCGGCTGCCCACTTGCAGCCTTTCTCAAGCTTAACATAAGTGGTACTGACAGAGTATTTATACATAGGTTATACATAAGTGAAGTAATTGGTTACATAAAATTAATGTGCACAATTAATAAAAATTAATTACATCACAAAGTGCATCAGTGTTTATAACACTATCATCCCCCCCCCCCCCCTTGTGCAGGCAGGGGGATCAGTTCTCAATAACAACCAATCAGATTCCAGCTTTCTTTGTTAAGAGGCCTTTTTTTTAAATGAAACCAATTTGATTGGTTGCTATGGTGACTTTTCCCCCTGCGCAGAGTTTGATAAGTTTCCCCTTTATATCTTTGCTTTAATTTATCAAGGCCCAGAATCACAGAAAACAACATCTGTTGTGGTGACGCCCATGTAAAACATTTTGTTAACACACTAACCCGCCATCACACTTGCGCTCATAATGCTACAATTTATGGGGCACACACAGTAAAACGCATTATTATACCCAAGTGACCCGTTCGGGGCTATTATGAAACACGAGACGACTATAATTGAGTAATTTTCAAGCTATTATATCCTGATACATTTCCAAATAAACGGCTGATTTAGTGGTAATGGGATCGGGACGGAGATATGTTTACTCTTTATTATGGTGACTGGGACATCTCCTGTGGTGTCATCCACACCCTGTACGGTATACACAACCCACATGTGACAACACCCATTATCCTCAGGAAGATATGGAGAAGATCAGAAACAGCGGATAAAATTAATTGTTAAAAGGGCATCCTTAAAAGGATACTCGGCCCCTAGACATCTTATCCCCTATCCAAAGGATAGGGGATAAGATGTCTGATTGCTGGGGATCTCCCTGCTGCACCCGGAGTTCGTTTAGAGCAATGGGTTCAGCGCCGGAGGCTCGTGACGTCACGGCCACGCCCCCTCAGTGCAAGTCTATGGGAGGGGTCGTGACGGCCGTCATGCCCCCCCATAGACTTGCATTGAGGGGGCGTGGCCACGACGTCACGAGCCTTCGGCGCTGAACCCATTGCTCTAAACGAACTTCGGGTGCAGCATGGAGATCGCGGAGGTCACGAGCCTTCCCCCCACATCACCAGTCATCCTACATGGAGCGAAGTTCCCTCTGTGCACAAGATGTCTGGGGTGCTGCAGCCGAGATGGATGGGGGATAAGAGTACTTCTTTAATAAAGAACATTTATCACATCTGAGATGATAAATGTTCTCTAAAGGGGCCCCAGTATTAACTAAAATGGGGCACTGAGCCCCCTCATCTCTCACCACAGTCATGTCTGAATGGAGCAGCGGTCAAGCATATGCAATACTTCTCCATTCAGGCCAGTCTTTGTATGGTGGAATTACTCTATACCAGAAAGACCCGGATTATAGGGATGCCACCACAAGAACATGGTCTGGGGCCTCCACCAGCTTGGAGACCAAGGCAGCTTCTGTTACTCACCCTCCCTGATCACTCTATGATAACCTAAGGTCTATGGAGCTATGCCATCGACTCCTGATAATACTTGGCACTCTTTCATGGCTGCGGGGGGGGGGGGGGGGGGTCACCAAAGAATCATCAGGGAGGATGAGTATCAGGGTCTGCCTTGGTTTCTGAAGGGTTGGAGGCCATCTCCATATTTCCCAAAGATTTCCATGGAAAGAGCTACAGTATGTACATGCATGACCACCTCTTCTATATGTCACTGTGGCAAGTTGGTCCGGTAGCATTTGGCACATAGAGGTGGAATGAGGATCACCTAACCTAAATCCGGCCTGAAGACCAGACCAAAAACTTTACTAAAAGCGTACCTGTCATAGTGTAAAAAAATAAAATAAAAAAGAAGTGATGTTAATTAGTACCTAATCCTGATCATGAGATCATGTACATATCATTTTTATGTGTCTAGGACCTATATATCCCTAACAGATAGCATTTATATGTTGCTCACTTGCTTTGTCTTCTTGCCTTGTGGAGGGGGCGTGTCCATCTCTCTCCCTCACTGTGATGACTCATCTGCTCTGAGTCTGAAAGCAGCCTGGCAGTCTGCAGATCACTGCACAGTAGTTTTTATTCATACATTTTCTATCTGTTACTAGTAAAGCTGGATGCTAATCAACATAGCAGTCATTATATGTGTCATTCAGCTTTCACAGAGTCCTGAATGTCTGATCAGCTTTTTTGTCATTCAGGAGTCAGAGAAAGCTTCGGCTGTTTAAGCATGCTGGGAGTTGTAGTTTTGCAACAGCTGGAACTGCAGTGTTTGTAAAGCACTGTGTTAGAGCAGTGTTGCCTTTAGCTATTGCAAAACTACAACTCCCAGCATGTCCACACATCCTTTGTCTATAGTTTTGCAAGAGCTGGAGGCACACAGCTGGAGAATACACAGCTCTAAAACAGAGTTTTACAAAGATTGTACCCCCAGCTATTGCAAATCTACAACTCCCATCATAGGAGTTGTAGTTTAGGAACAGCTGAAGGCTGTAGTGGTGCAGTGGTGATCTCCTATACTGCATACCAAAACACTTTACGGCCGGTATCCAATATGCTGCAAAATACAGAGTAGTCTGTCTGCATAGAGATAGATGACCCCTAGTGGCGGCTATTTTCATTTTTTATTTTTTTTTGTAAAATGTACAGGTTTTTTTCATAAATAAATGTATATTTTAAAAAGTCATCTTTTCTGTAGTACTATAAAATATAAAACCATTTTCATAATGACAGTGCCTCTTTATGTTTCCCAGTAGAGGAAGGAAAGGTTCAAAATGACAGGACAGGGAAACATTTAGGTATAGAAGCATTTATTCAGTGCCTTATATTTACCAGGTGTTACAGTCTTGGTTCACTGACTCCCCCAGAGCATAGTCCTTCCCTGCATGTCTACATGGACACTTATTGGGAAATATACACCTGTTATTGTGTCGGACCTAAACATAAGAGGGAAAAAATACTTAGAATGTTATGGTCTTATTGAATCTTCATCATACTGAAAAAAAGTAAAAGGGATATATATCTACAGACAAAAGGAGGCACAAACCAAAAGCCCATCATAATAACAACAACACTAATAATAATTAGATATAACAAATGGGATAGGTAGTTGGTTAGATAGCTATGACATATATTGGAGATAGATAGATAAATATGAGATAGATATGAGATAGATAAATATGAGATAGATAGATATGAGGTAGTTAGATAAATAGATATGAGATAGATAGCTATGAGATAGATAGATAAATACATATGAGATAGATAGATATGAGATAGATAGAATATGAGATAGATAGATATGAGATAGATATGAGATAGATAGATAGAGATAGATAGATAGATAGATAGATAGATAGGAGATAGATAGATAGATATGAGATAGATAGATATGAGATAGATAGATAGAGATAGATAGATAGGAGATAGATAGATAGATAGATAGATATGAGATAGATATGAGATAGATGATAGATAGATGATAGATAGATATGAGATAGATAGATACACATGAGATAGAGAGATAGATATGAGATAGATAGATAGATATGAGATAGATAGAATATTGGATAGATAGATATGAGTAGTGTTGAGCAGCATAGGCCATATTCGAATTCGCAATATTTCGCGAATATATGGACGAATATTCGTCATATATTCGCTAAATTCACATATTCGTAATATTCGCGTTTTATTTTCGCATATGCGAAAATTCGCTAGCCAGTCTCACACAGTAGTATTAGAGCCTTCTTTACACTACACAAGCTGGAAGCAGAGAGGGGTGATCACTGTGATGTGAACTGTGAAGAAAAAAAAAAAAAACGAATATTCGTCATTACGAATATATAGTGCTATATTTGCGAATATTCACGAATTCGCTAATAAAATTCGCATTTCGAATATTCGCGAGCAACACTAGATATGAGATAGATAAATATGAGATTGAGATAGATAGATGGATATGTGATTGATTGATAGATAGATATTTTTTTCTTTCTCTGAAGAATGTATAGCGCACTCTTATTTTCTATTGTAGTAATAAATCACATACAAGGAAAAATTCCAGATTACTGGTTTAAGTGTTGAATATTTTATAGAAAGGAAAGGAAAAATACTCCTATAAATCACACAGAGCGCACTGGTGAACTTATAACATTTTTCAGTAGCTTATGCCGCCGCTTTTTTTTTTTTTTTAAACTATGAAGTAAATGTCTCTTGCTGTTTACTGCCACCTAGTGGTTAACAAAGTATACTGCAGTTCACAAAAAAAAAAAAAAAAAAAATTTTTTTATCTCCAGCGGGGTTTCCCATATGAATAAAAATTATGTACAGGCAAGAATTCTCTGACTGGTGGGGGTCCCATATCCCAATAGTGAGAATAGGGGGTCATGCCTCCCCTGGGTTTCGTGGAGCGGGTTCTCTTTTGAGACGGAGTTAAATTTTGTGAACGTTGCGACTTTTTTTTCTTTCTTTTACTACATAATAGTCGTCAGGCGGGGAACAATTAGGCGTTCTGCGGTTCTGCTACCAGCTTATGACCAGACTTAGCACTTAATAAATTTCTGCTTCCAGTTCCATATGCCGAACTGTAACAGCTGAACCCCCCATTACCGTGCAGGTGTCTCGCCAGTGCAAAACTTACATCCAAATATCAGGCACTTTATGTTAGCGCCCCCCCCCCAGTGCAAAATCTGTAAACCTCCCCCATAGCTACCCCTTTTCGGCACTGGGGCCCGAGTGTGACTGCTACCTCTGCACCCCCTGTAGCTAACCCTAGCTCACTTTATCATAGAAATGATAAAATATGATAAAATAAAATTCTGGTACTCGGCTCCACCTTTTGGTGATTCATGGCATAGCAAGTAAAGAATTTCATTTATAAATGGCTGACTGCAGCACCTTGTGGTCAGTAATGGTATTACAGCATAGCGCCACTTACGTAAAATCCCAGCTTGAGCATCATCAAATGGTATAGAGGAGGCAACGCTCAATCTCCACAGACCAGTGTATCCCAACCAGGATACCTCCAGCTGTTGTAAAACTACAACTCCCAGTCTTTAATTTGTCCTCTGTAAGATCAAATATGCTAAATTATTGTTATTGTATAGAAATGTGTATAAAATTCCCTTGTCTAGGACAGTGTTCCCAAACCAGAGTACCTCCAGCTGTTGTAAAACTACAATTCCCAGCATGCCCGGACAGCCGAAGGCTGTCCGGGCATGGTAGGAGTTGTAGTTTTGCAACAGCTGGAGGCACCCTGGTTGAAAAACACTGTTCCAGACAAGTGAGTTTTATACACATTTCTATACAATGGCAAAAATTTAGCTAATTTGGTCTTACAGAGGACGAATTAAAGAAATCGAACTTTTGAAAGTCACTTATTAACCCCCTAGGGTCTTTTTAAAGCTGCATACACCTTTTATAGCACTGTAGCAGAAGATGGGCATGAGGTCCCATACTAGGTATTAAAGGGGTATTCGAGTGGGGAAAAAAAAATAATAAAAAAAAAATATATATATATATATATATATATATAACATGTTGTATCTATATACTCATGTTTCATCTATATCTTTGTGCTAGCAGTGTGCTGCTGTATTCTTCTGTTGCTGTATATTTAGCCCAGCAGCCTGTACCTGTAAGCCAGGTCTTAACAATAGTTTGGAATCAATAGTGCTGGCCAACTTATTCTTTTGTCTATATATATATATATATATATATATATATATATATATATATATATATATTTATTTCTTTTTTTTATTTCTTTTTTTTGTAAATCAACCGGTGCCAGAAAGTTAAACAGATTTGTAAATGACTTCTGTTTAAAATCAGCTGCTTTATGCTCCAGAAGAAGTTGTGTAGTTCTTTTCTGTCTGACCACAGTGCTCTCTGCTGACACCTCTGTCCATGTCAGGAACTGACCAGAGCAGGAAAGGTTTGCTATGGGGATTTGCCCCTACTCTGGACAGTTCCTGACATGAACAGAGGTGTCAGCAGAGAGCACTGTAGTCAAACCGAAAAGAACAACTCAACTTCCTCTGTAGTATAGAACAGCTGATAAGTACTGGAAGGATTAAGATTTATAAATAGAAGAAATTTACAAATCTGTTTAAATTTCTGGAGTCAATTGATAGGAACTTTTTTTTTCCCACCGGAGTAAGTGTTTAACAACTTAAATGCTGTGGTCACTAGGGACCCATGTTAAGTCAAACTTTTTTTTAAACAGTGAAGAAGCCCCCTTCCCTAATAATAAATAAAATCACCCTTTTTTCCAAAAAATGTAAAATAAATAAATAAATGAACATATCTTGTATTGGTGCATGTGTAAATTTCTGAACTATGAAATAATAATAATAATAATAATAATAATAAAAATAAATAAATAAATTATAAATAATAATCCCAGGAAAAAAATGAAATAAAAAGTGATCGAAAAGTCACATATGCACAAAAGTGGCAGTGTAAAAACTACAGATAACGGCACTAAAAAATGAGCCCTCACACAGCCGGGTATACGGAAAAATAAGTTATAGTGAACAGAATAGGGCGATTTTAAACATACTTATTTTGTCCAAAAAGTAATTATGTTTTTTATTTTTTTTTAAAGCAGTACAGTAATAGTAAAGCATCTAAACATGGGGATCATTGTAATTAAGTTTTACCGTAAAGTGATCTGCGTAAAAAAGAAACTCTCTAAAATTTGAAAATTTCGTCTTTGTTTTCAAATTCCCCACAAAATAATATTTTTTCGGCTGTGTCGTCATTCCAAATTATAATTGGTCGCACAAAAAAAATAATAATAATAATCATCATATGGGTTTTTTATGCCTTAGGCCATGTTCACACGGAGGAATGTTCGAGCGGAATTCTGCCAAAAAATTCCAAACATTCTGCTGCCGCAGAGTCCAATTGATTTCAATGGGATTCTGCAGCACTGTGGACACAATGAAAAAGTCTGTAACAAAAATTTTGGATTCCATTGTTTGCAGAAAGTATAGACATGTCTGTTTGGAATCTGCTTGGAAATGCATTACCTTCTATGAAGACAGCACATTTCCATGCGGTCCTAATGCTGGCATATTCTGATGGTGCCGCTGTCTGCCAAATGTCCACCGAAACATTTTCTGGGAGGATATTCTGCCGTGTAAAACACAAAAATGATGCTGGCTGTGTCCTTAAAGGGGTATTCCAGGAAAAAAACTTTTTTTTATATATATATATAATGGTTAAACAGATTTGTAAATTACTTCTATTAAAAAATCTTCATCCTTTCAGTACTTATGAGCTGCTGAAGTTGAGTTGTTCTTTTCCGTCTAAGTGCTCTCTGATGACACCTGTCTCGGGAACTGTCCAGAGTAGAAGCAAATTCCCATAGCAAACCTCTTCTACTCTGTGCAGTTCCCGAGACAAGCAGAGATGTCAGCAGAGAGCACTGTTGTCAGACAGAAAAGAACAACTCAACTTCAGCAGCTGATAATTATTGGAAGGATTAAGATTTTTTTAATAGAAGTAATTTACAAATCTGTTAAAATTTCTGGAGACAGTTGATCTAAAAAAAAATGTTTCCCTGGAATACCCCTTTAAGACGATAATTTTGTGAACAAGCCCCTTAAAGGGGTACTCCGCCTCTAGACCTGCTTTGGATAAGGGATAAGAAGTCTGATTGTGGGGGGGTCCGGCCGCGAGGATGCTTACGATCTCCGGTGTTCAAGAAAATGGAAGCCTGGGGCTTCTGTGTTCGTGATGTCATGCCATGCCCCCTCCATTCATGTCTATGGAAGAGGGCAAAAACACAAGCATCACGCCCCCCTCCCATAGACATGAATGAAGGTGGCGCTACCTCACGGACACGGAAGACCCAGGCTTCGATGTTCATAAGCGCTGCAGCAGCGCCACAGAGATTGCGGGTTGTCCCCACGGCCGGACCCCCTCGCCCGCAATCAGGCATTTTATCCCCTATGTTTTGAATAGGGGATAACATATCTAGGGGCGGAGTAACCCTTTAAAGTCCTAAACAGGATGGTCACTTAGGGCCCGTTCATAGTACAGTATTTCCGTGCAGACATGAAACTTCCATTGATTTCAATGGAATTTCCACTGACCTGTTGACAATTTCGTCGAAAATCCCATTCGTTAATGAAATAAGCATCGATTTAGTAAATTTCCGCTTTAAATAATTCTGAGAGAAAATTCTGTAGAGTGATTGAGCACTAAGGGGTCAAATTTCCATTTTTCTTATTTATTTATTTATTATTATTTTTTATTTATTTATTTATTTAACTATTATCATTATTATTTATGAATTTTTTTCTGTTTTTCAATTTTTTTTATTTTCATTCATTTATTTATTTATTTTATTTTAAATTACAAATTTTTTTTGCTTGAGGAGTCACAGGATGCACCGGCCTCCTCCAGTATCTGCGGGACGCGTTTAATGTGAAAACCCGATGAAAAGCCTACAATGCGTTTCACGTCTACAAAAGGATTTGGATGTGACAGATCCGCCGAGGGTCCGGCCAATAGGGACCGCCGCTTGAAAAGAAATATCCCGTTAAGATAAGAGGGGGGGGTCTAGACGTGAACCCAGCCATTATGTGACTATAACAAGTCTTGTGACCTCTGTGTGCTTCGCAGGACGCATCTGTAAAACCGGCAAACTGCGGGGACCGCACACAAAACCAGATGTGTCTGTGAGCTTAACCTTCTCTGGAGTATAAATCACTTGTCGCTTGCGCCGTGTGTGCGTTGGATTCGTTCCATCTGTCAATAGGCAGGAAAAAAAACGTTCATTATCCCGGATTTTCCTCTGATTCCGTAAAGAACAGTTTCATTAAAAATATTGAGCACATGATGCAGAGCGACCCCAACACCCCCTAACCTAAGCAGTATGGGAAAATATATATTAGCTGGTCAATGGAACAAGGGGTTAAAGGATATGTCCAGCCGTGAGTAATATTCTGTTTTTAAGTCCAAGATTCCGTGCAGAGCAATTTTATAATATATTAAGATAAGAGTTGAAGCTTCATTTCGCTGATACAAAGCTCCAAATCATCAGCTTTGTTCAAATTTTCACTACCTGTTTCCACCACTAGATGGAGTTTATCATTTATTATTGAGTTCTCTCAGGAGTGTTTTAATCTGGCTTCAGTAAGCTCCCTGACAGAAGGAAGTTAGAATTATTTCCTTTAATGTCTAAAGTAGTGTTACCCAAACAATATGCCTCAAGCTGATGCAAAACTACAACTCCCAGCATGCCCAGACAGCCTTCGGCTGTCTGGGCATGCTGAGAGTTGTAGTTTTGCAACAGCTGTGGACACACTGGTCTAAACCTAGGTTACAAAGACCCAAAATGCACTCCAATGTAGTGATGGATTCTGATACAAGCCAGCAGAATAGTGAGTGCAGAACTGGAGTATAATACAGGATATAACTCAGGATCAGTACAGGATAAGTAATGTAATGTATGTACACAGTGACCTCACCAGCAGAATAGTGAGTACAGCTCTGGAGTATAATACCGGATATAACTCAGGATCAGTACAGGATAAGTAATGTAATGTATGTACACAATGACCTCACCAGCAGAATAGTGAGTGCAGCTCTGGAGTATAAGACAGGATATAACTCAGGATCAGTACAGGATAAGTAAATGTAATGTATGTACACAGTGACCTCACCAGCAGAATAATGAGTACAGCTCTGGAGTATAATACAGGATATAACTCAGGATCAGTACAGGATAAGTAATGTAATGTATGTACACAGTGACCTCACCAGCAGAATAGTGAGTACAGCTCTGGAGTATAATACAGGATATAACTCAGGATCAGTACAGGATAAGTAATGTAATGTATGTACACAGTGACCTCACCAGTAGTGTTGCTCACGAATATTCGCAATTCGAATATTATTCGCGAATATCGCATATTCGCGAATTCGCGAATTTCGCGAATATAGCGCTATATATTCGTAATTACGAATATTCTTTATTTTTTTTTTTTTTTTTTTCACAGTACACATCACAGTGATCATCCCTCTCTGCTTCCAGCTTGTGTGGTGTAAAGAAGGCTCTAATACTACTGTGTGAGACTGGCGTGCGAAAATTCGCATATGCTAATTTTCGCATATGCTAATTTTCGCACACGCGAAAATTAGCATATACGAATTTTCGCATACACGAATTTTCGCATATGCGAAAATACAAGGAGAATATAACGAATATGCGAATATTCGCGAATATATGCCGAATATTCGCCCATATATTCGCGAATATTCGCGAATTCGAATATGGCCTATGCCGCTCAACACTACTCACCAGCAGAATAGCGAGTACAGCTCTGGAGTATAATACAGGATATAACTCAGGATCAGTACAGGATAAGTAAATGTATGTACACAGTGATCCCACCAGCAGAATAGTGAGCGCAGCTCTGAAGTATAATATACAATATAACTCAGGATCAGTACATTGCTTCAGCTGTCAGTTATGTGAATGTAAAATATATCTAAAACTTCTTACCATGCCATCCGGGCACATACATCCTGAAGTACACTTAGTGCTCATGCAATCCGCTTCATAATTGTCACAAGATTTGGCGCATTGTGTCCCTTTAACTGCTGGATCATCAGGAGAACACACAACTTTTTTCATGGGAGGGCGACAATCTGCACTTCTCTTTACTGGAAGGTTAGAAAAGGAGGAAGAGTTCATGGGGTGAAATAATAACTGGGGAAATCAGGACTTCAGAAAAGATGGGTGACATCACTTGGCGGCCATGTTCCTTGTCACCCAGCTTTCCAAGACACAGATAAAGGAAGAATTGCTCCATGAAATTTAAAGCCAAATGGAAATTAATAAAGCAATGATTTCATCTTTATTTCCCAAGAGAAATTAAAAGACCAAGGACAATAAAGAAATAAATAAAAGTCACATAAAACGTAGAACAATTTAGGCTCGGGGATGTTCTGCTCTTTACCACTGTACCATGAAAAGTCCATCCAAAGAAAATTCTAATTATAACTTTTTAAAAAATATTTTCTCTATTTTTATACACTTTGTTCAGGTTTATTGCTTATGATTTAGATAAAAAAATGTTTTTATTTGTGTTCTTACATTGATATATGTATAAGTTTGTATAATATTTGTTGTAAATAAATGACTTACATATTATTTATATGTACTCATTATCTATGGTTTTTATTAAATGGGCACTGTCACCAACTTTATTTTTTGATATGTTGTAGTACTTATGTACTACAACATATCTCTAATATACACTTTTATTATTTAATTTTTTTATTAGAATGGTTAATTTACATTTGAAAACCGGCCACTAGGGGTCTCCCTCCTAGTGGCCGGCTGCAGCCTGGCGTGACATCACGCCTGAAAAAGGACTGATGCGGCCGGGCATCGGTCCTTTTTCATTCAGCCTGCGCTCGCTCCCTGCCTGTCAATCAGACAGGCAGGGAGCGAGCGCATTGGCTCCCCGGCCACTCCTCCCGCACATCGCCACTGGCCCTGCACGCCCGCTGCCGAACTCTGCAGTAAGTGTAATGAGGGAACAGGGTATGCGGGGGGGGGGGGGGTTGTGATGGAGGGAACGGGGTATGGCACGGGGGGAGGGAGATGGAGGGGACGGGCTAGCACCGCAGCGCAGCATGTAACTAACTAATAGTTTATCTACACAGGGTGCCTCCAGCTGTTTCAATACTACAACTCCCAGCATGCCCTGACAGCCAATAGATGTCAGGGCAAGCTGGGAGTTGTAGTGGTGAAACAGCTGGAGGCACCCTGTGTAGATGAACTAAGGGCAGAAGTGTCGGCCCCAGCAGGCATCAGTGACGTGGTGCCTGCTGGGGAAGTCTGCCTGGTAGTGAGCACACTGCCAGGCAGACAAAAGGCATTTTTAATATAGTAAAAATTAAAATTAAAAGCAGGGAGGGGGTTAGGGATAGATTGGCAATAGGCAGGGACAGAAAAAAAAAATAGGATGGTGGGAGCTACACTTTAATATTTATCTATTGACATAATGTTTGCATTTTTATAATTTTTATGTATATAACATTTAATACTTTTTAAAACTTTCATTACTTTTTAACTATACTTTTTATTTATTTATTTTATCTATTTATATTATATATATTTAAATACATATTATTTATATGTACTCATTACTTCAGTATTTTATGTTTTTTATTAATATTTATCTATTGATTTAATGTTTGCATTTTTATTTTTCATGTATATAACTTTGAATACTTTTTAATCTATGTTTTATTTATTTATACTTCTATATAATATATATTATTTATATTTATGTATTTTCAGTTTTTTTTTATTTATATTTGTTTTCTATTGATTTAAAGGGGTACTCTGCTGGTCAGCGTTTGGAACAAAATGTTCTGAATACTTAGAGCCAGCATCGGGGGTCGTGACGTCACATGTGACGTCTCAATGCAAGTCTATGAGAGGCGGCGTGGCGAATACCACGCCTCCTCTCATAGACTTGCATTGAGGGGGCAGGGCCGTGATGTCACGAAGGGGCAGGGCTGTGATGTCACGAGACTTTGGTGCCGGCTTTAAGAGTTCGGAACATTTTATTCCGAACGCTAAGCAGCGGAGTACCCCTTTAATGTTCACATTTTTCTAATTTTTTTCTAATAATGAGCCTCAGTTTACATCCTATGATTCTGGAAATATATGATAACTAATGTAATTCAATAATAGAGAAATATTGTGCTAAGAATTATTACTTTGGATATGTTATGTGGAAGTGATTACGATAATAGAGAGAAGTTTATTGAGGAAAACTGTACAATTATAAGGAGGCTCTAGAACCCTGTTGGGCGCCTCTCGCCTGGATACAAGATGAGATACGGATGGGATACATGGAGGTATACAGGCTCCCTATAACATCCTGCAGCACATTTGTCTATAGATAATACAGCTGGGCCTGTAGTACCTGTCCACTCTTTTTTTTTTTTTTTTGTGGAGTGGAATAGGAAAAATATTTTATTGTTATATATGTTATATTCTAAACCCGACTTGTTTTGCCGGGTTTTTTTGGCGCATCTTTGTCTGCGACATGTCGCAGACATCGTGCACCAGTCTGCGACACGATGCGACATTTTTTCCCGATGGACCCGATGTGGATTCTCCCAAACCCGAAAAAGGGGCGTAACCCGACATTTCTGAGCTTTCCCACGTATTTATAAAGGTTTCCACCTTTATACCCGAATTTGTTGAATTGTTGGGGATTTTTTCCCGACAACTCAGAGGAGTTGGAAACCAAAACCAACAAAACCCACGTGCGACAAACAGGATGCGACATAATAATAAATACCAGGGGAAAAAAGCAGTCGGGTAAGAAAGCAAGATAGACTTACAACCTGATTTTCTAAGTAAATGAGGGCCTCTGTGCGTTAAAAATTACATTTTAACTTTACTGTGTCTGTCACAATTACAGTGATAACCAATTTATATACTCTTGTTTTGTTTTACCACTTTAACTAAAAAGTTAGCTAAAAAAAAAAATTCTAAATTAAACGGCTTTACATCGCCATATCCTATAACTTTCTTACTTTTCTTTCACTGTTTCTGTGTGGAGTTTTTATTTTTTATTTAATTTTTTTTGCAGGGAGGACCGTTTTACCCTTATGGATTTTTAAACAACTTTTGATCAGTTTTTTGGAGGCAAGGCCACTTACTAATTATTTTTGTTCTTTTTTTCTTATTCTCTAGAGATGAGCAAACTTACAGTAAATTCGATTCGTCACAAACTTCTCGGCTCGGCAGTTGATGACTTATCCTGCATAAATTAGTTCAGCCTTCAGGTGCTCCCGTGGGCTGGAAAAGGTGGATACAGTCCTAGGAGACTCTTTCCTAGGAATGTATCCACCTTTTCCAGCCCACCGGAGCACCTGAAGGCTGAACTAATTTATGCAGGATAAGTCATCAACTGCCGAGCCGAGAAGTTCATGACGAATCGAATTTACTGTAAGTTCGCTCATCTCTATTATTCTCTTTTTTTTTATGCAGTGTTCACGCAGGATAACTCACGTGATAGGTTAATACTTTTGACTATGGATCTGGCAATATCAGTTATGTATATGTATATGTAATATATATATATATATATATATATACTTATTTAATATATATTTAATATATTATTATTATTTTTACTGTTGTTATTATTATATTTTATTCTTAATTTTTTATCATTATCTCTTTTTAAATGAAAGGGAACGGTTAATTATTATTATGGAGATTACTATTATATAGTGTTGAGCGGCATAGGCCATATTCGAATTCGCGAATATTCTCGAATATATGGACGAATATTCGTTATATATTTGCTAGATTCGCATGTTCTAAATATTCGCATATACGAAAATTCACATATGTAAAAACATACACGAAAATTCGCATATGCGTAATTTTCGCATATGCTAATGTGCATATATAATAATTCGTATATGCGAAAATTAGCATATGTATAAATTAGCATACACGAAAAGTCGCATATGCGAAAAGTACCACATGTTAAAAATAATACACGCTAAAATTCGTATATGTGAACATTTCGCATGCACTTATTTTTCGCGTATACGAAATTAATTAATATTAATTAATTAATATGTAAAAAAAATTGCATATGCGAAAATTCGCTCGCCAGTCTCACACAGTAGTATTACAGCACCACGCAAGCTGGAAGCAGAGAGGGATGATCACTGTGATTAAAAAAAAATAAAATAAAAAATGAAAAAAATTGTAATTACGAATATATAGTGCTATATTCGCGAATATGCTATATTCGCGAATAAAATTCGCATTGCGAATATTCGCGAGCAACACTACTATTATAATGGAGATTATTATTATGAATATTATTATTATTATTACTATAATTATTATGGAGATTATTATTATTATTATCCTTATTATGTTTATTATTATTATGTTTATTATTTATATTGTCATACATTTCATTACACTTTATTTATATTTATTTTAGTCTTAATAGTTATGTCCTGCAATATGTTATAACCTTTTACCTCTGGCAAGGTCTAGTAGTAGTGCTAAAACAGCAAACCTGGGGGTCTTCATCAGATCTCTGGCTGCCGTGACAACTAAAAGGCACAAACCCCCCCCCCAAAAATCTATCACGTGGGATCGACCAGGAGACATGAAGAGGCTCATTCCTCTGTCTATACACCTAGATTCTGCAACTATTAAAGGGGTATTCCAGGAAAAAACTTTGTTAAACAGATTTGTATATTAGAAGAAAAGAAAATTGGGGCTCAAGGTCAAGGATTTATGGACACATATAGAGTGATAATAAATTACATTTATTAATAATATGCATACACAATGATCCCAATGACCTACAGGGCCCTTGTAAAGTCACGGTAATCACTGGATAAAATAAAATAATATTCACTAGATAAAAGTATTATAAGTAAGAAATAAATAAATTGATGATACTGTTGAGACCACCATATAGCTTCTAGTAATATTGCAGATATGCATAAATACAGTTAGTGGGTTAATAGAGCCATCCAAAATGTTCCTAACCTGTAGAATAATTGCATAGACTCCGCTGTTAAGTTATTATCACTGAATGACAGTCAGACTGTTGTATCCTATGGCAACAATTGGATGGATTTGCTGGAAACAGTCTATAGGATAAAGTGCAGTAATGAAAATCTCTTGTTAGCTTCAAATGAGAATGACTGTCACTTTGTAACAATAATGAAAGATGTATCCGGCATAAAATACGAATTGTATCGCTATTCGCAGTTAGTTATAGAAAGCAAGATAGAAGAAGGCAGCAGGAGCTACTTGTTTGCTCACCGCATCAGTCTGTATAATGCAGGAACTGTAATCTTTACGAGATGCTGCGATCTCTCCTGCGTTCCCTTGTGAGCTCCGGTGATGTGTCTGTGATACAGGTGTCTCTCACAGCAGGAGAGAGCGTCGCAAAAGACATGGCCGTCTCCCAAGTTGGCGGCGCCAGGTATCGGTGAGTCCTGGGCAAGGTTGCTCCAGCGCTTCCACTAGAGATGCCGGTCGCGTCCTCGTGGCTAATGGGCGCGCGCACGGCACTAGCGATGTGTACGGTCAGTCACAAAGTCTATGCTTAAAGGGGTAGTCCAGTGGTGAAAAACTTATCCCCTATCCTAAGGATAGGGGATAAGTTTGAGATCGCGGGCGGTCCGACCTCTGGGGTCCCCTGCGATCTCCTGTACGGAGCCCCGACAGCCCGCGGGAAGGGGGCGTGTCGACCTCCGCACGAAGCGGCGGCCGACACGCCCCCTCAATACATCTCTATGGCAGAGCCGGAGATTGCCGAAGGCAGCGCTTCAGCTCTGCCATAGAGTTGTATTGAGGGGGCGTGTCGGCCGCCGCTTCGTGCGGAGGTTGACACGCCCCCTTCCCGCGGGCTGTCGGGCTCCGTACAGGAGATCGCAGGGGGCCCCAGCGGTCGGACCCCCGCGATCTCAAACTTATCCCCTATCCTTAGGATAGGGGATAAGTTGTTCACCACTGGGTTCACCACTGGACTACTCCTTTAATAGAATATGGATAATGGTGGTTTCAGAGAACAAATAAGGGTAGCTGGACGCGTTTCAATACTTTCTCAGTAGCTTCCTCAGCAGCATTTATATAAGCGCTGGAGCAACCTTGCCCAGGACCCACCGATACCTGGCGCCGCCAACTTGGGAGACGGCGGTGTCTTCGGCGACGCTCTCTCCTGCTGTGAGAGACACCTGTATCACAGACACATCACCGGAGCTCACAAGAGAACGCAGGAGAGATCGCAGCATCTCGTAAAGATTACAGATCCGGCATTATACAGACTGATGCGGTGAGCAAACAAGTAGCTCCTGCTGCCTTCTTCTATCTTGCTTCCTATAACTAACTGCGAATAGCGATACAATTCGTATTTTATGCCGGATACATCTTTTATTATTGTTACAAAGTGACAGTCATTCTCATTTGAAGCTAAAAAGAGATTTTTATTACTGCACTTTATCCTATAGACTCTTGCCAGCAAATCTATCCAATTGTTGCCATAGGATACAACAGTCTGACTGTCATTCAGTGATAATAACTTACCAGCGGAGTCTATGCAAATATTCTACAGGTTAGGAACATTTTGGATGGCTCTATTAACCCACTAACTGTTTTTATGCATATCTGTAATATTACTAGAAGCTATATGGTGGTCTCAACAGTATCATCAATTTATTTCTTTACTACTTATAATACTTTTATCTAGTGAATATTATTTTATTTTATCCAGTGATTACCGTGACTTTACAAGGGCCCTGTAGGTCATTGGGATCATTGTGTATGCATATTATTAATAAATATAATTTATTATCACTCTATATGTGTCCATAAATCCTTGACCTTGAGCCCCAATTTTCTTTTCTTTCAATTTTACATTCACCTGATACACCGTAGGTATAGGTGTATCTTTAGGGCAGCCCAGGTCTACTTTGGTCGTGATTTGAACAAGAGCCACTCCATATATTTTTCTCTACAAGATTTGTAAATTACTTCTATTAGAAAATCTTCATCCTTTCAGTACTTATGAGCTTCTGAATTTGAGTTGTTCTTTTCTGTCTAAGTTCTCTCTGATGACACGTGTCTTGGGAACCGCCCAGTTTAGAAGCAAATCCCCATAGCAAACCTCTTCTACTCTGTGCAGTTCCCGAGACAAGCAGAGATGTCAGCAGAGAGCACTGTTGTCATACAGAAATGAACAACTCAACTTCAGCAGCTAATAATTATTGGAAGGATTAAGATTTTTTTAATAGAAGTAATTTAAAAATCTGTTTAACTTTCTGGAGCCAGTTGATATATAAAAAAAAAGATTTCCTGGATAACCCCTTTAAGCTATTAAGTGGTTGTATACTTGACATCAGAGCTATCTCCATTCAGTTTCAGCAGCTGTGTATGGAGCAGGTTTAGCTCCAGAGCCTATTCCATACACACCACCCCATTCACTTGAATGAAGCTAAGTTGCAATACCAGACATGGCCACTGGACATGAGTGGTGCTCTTTCCAGAAACCAAAACACTTTTTTTCTATTATTTAACAACCTATTTAAATACAGGTGATAGATATTATTGTTACTGGAAGTAACAAATAGCTTTTGGATACAGAAATATATCTGGCTTCTTGTAGTTTATACTGTCACTCACCTCTGGCAGATTGGCTGAAAAAGGCTTCTGCGTAATAGGCACCTGGTACATCATTCATAGTACAATGCATCAGTCCGTTCTCACAGTAACTGCAAATAAGTAAGGAATATAGTATTTTACTATATTATATAATTATTTTGGTTATGATAAGCCCCATCCAGGTAGTGGGGAAAAAAATTGTGATGAAATATGAGAATGATGGGGATTTAAAATCCAAATATTTGAATCCTCTTAATGTATAGGGCAGTGTTCTCAAACCAGGGTGCCTCCAGCTGCTGCAATTTCCCTGTCCCTGATTGGGAAACACTGGTATAGGATGACATTTGTGGTGGCTAGTCAAACTTTTTTTTATAACAACCTGCAATATTACCTATTACCACTAGATGTCAATGTAATACAACAGTCTTAGTGAAACATCGTGTAGGGAACACTCATAGGGAAAAATCATGTTTTTCATGCCTCATATTTCATGAATCATGTGGACACTGAATTGGGTTTATAAACAGCTGAGGCAATTTTGGAAATTTCTAATAGCGCCTGAATTATATCTTTCCAAAACTACTTGCAAATGAGTGGATTGTTAGTGTTAGTGACAGAATTATTTTACAAAAATATGGAACAAGTACAACAGAGTTTATATATAGAACAAATATTTCATAAAAATACATTTCTCATTGCGTATTCTGCACCATTTCAATGTTATATCCTGTATTATACTCCAGAGCTATTCTCACTATTCTGCTGGTGAGGTCACTGTGTACATACATTACATTACTTATCCTGTACTGATCCTGAGTTATATCCTGTATTAAACTCCAGAGCTGTACTCACTATTCTGCTGGTGAGGTCACTGTGTACATACATTACATTACTTATCCTGTACTGATCCTGAGTTATATCCTGTATTAAACTCCAGAGCTGTACTCACTATTCTGCTGGTGAGGTCACTGTGTACATACATTACATTACTTATCCTGTACTGATCCTGAGTTATATCCTGTATTATACCCCAGAGCTGCACTCACTATTCTGCTGATGAGGTCACTGTGTGCATACATTACATTACTTATCCTGTACTGATCCTGAGTTATATCCTGTATTATACTTCAGAGCTGTACTCACTATTCTGCTGGTGGGGTCACTGTGTACATACATTACATTACTTATCCTGTACTGATCCTGAGTTATATCCTGTATTATACTCCAGAGCTGTACTCACTATTCTGCTGGTGAGGTCACTGTGTACATACATTACATTACTTATCCTGTACTGATCCTGAGTTATATCCTGTATTATACTCCTGAGCTGCACTCACTATTCTGCTGGTGGAGTCACTGTGTACATACATTACATTACTTATCCTGTACTGATCCTGAGTTATATCCTGTGTTATACCCCAGAGCTGTACTCACTATTCTGCTGGTGAGGTCACTGTGTACATACATTACATTACTTATCCTGTACTGATCCTGAGTTATATCCTGTATATATATATATATATATATATATATATATATATATATATATATATATAATGGGGCTTGTAGTTGGAAATATAAAAAACTAAAAATAACAAATTCAACTCTGCTTTACTGACAAACTTTTGGGTCCAAACTGAAGATATGGCACATACCACATAGAATGGTGATCCGAGAACACATCGTCTGGTTGGAACAATTCCCCATCGTAGTAGCACGAGCACTCGGACTTGGGGACACATTCTCCGTACTCATTGGTGTACAGTCCGGGGGGGCAGTAACATCCTTCCATGCAGGACTCTCTGCAGTTGGTGTCAGGATGAGACAATGACCTGCAGGTCTGGTTACAGGGACTCCCGCACTGCTGGTAAATCTTTCCTTCAGAACACCGGATGGCTGGAAAAAATGTAATTTCTGTCCATCGGTAAAGTGTTCAATGAGTTAAGGCCAGTGGTATCCAAACTGCGGCCTTTTAGATGATGCAAAACTACAACTGTCAGCATGCCCGGACAGCACACGGCTGTCCGAGCATGCTGAGAGTTGTAGTTTTGGAACATCTTAAAGGCCACAGTTTGGAAACCTATATACACCCTATATAGGGGTTACAGTCTAGTGAGCATGCTCATCTCTTTTCATACCTCCTATAGACTTGTAGGACATGTTCCAACTACTGGGACCCACACCTATGTCCCTCTGAATAAGTCATAAACGGTGGTCCTTGTATTTGAAGCATGTCCTACAAGTCTATAGGTGGTATACAAACAGATTAGCATGATCACTAGACTGTTACTCTATATACGGTAACAGTCTAGTGAGCATGCTCATTTGTTCTCATATCTCCTATAGACTTGTAGGGCATGATCCACATACTGGAACCCACAACTACGTCCCTCTGAATAGGTCATAAATGGTGGTCTATGTAACTAAAGCATGTCCTACAAGTCTATGGGAAGTATGAAAACAGATGAGCATGCTCATAAGACTGTTACCATATATTCGGTAACAGTCTAGTGAGTATGCTCATTTGTTCTCATATCTCCTATAGACTTGTAGGGCATGATCCACATACTGGGACCACACCTGTGTCCCTCTGAATAGGTGATAAATGGTGGTTCTTGTAATTGAAGCATGTCCTACAAGTCTATGGGAAGTATGAAAACAGATGAGCATGCTCATAAGACTGTTACCGTATATATGGTAACAGCATAGTGAGCATATTCATCTGTTTTCATACCTCCATTAGACTTGTAGTATATGATCCATCAACTGGGACCCACACCTACGTCCCGCTGATAATGGTGGTTCTTGTTTGGTTTGCTTGGTGCAAGGATTTTTGCCACCCTAGGCAAAAGCTAATTTTAGCCCATTAGCTCCACCCTTTGACACCTTACTACTGGGATGACAGACTGTAACAAACCTGCTCCTTATGTAATAACCTACTACTGGGGTGATACACTGTAACAAACCTCCTCCTCATGTAATCACCTACTACTGGGGTGACACACTGTAACAAACCTCCTCTTCATGTAATCTCCTTACTACTGGGGTGACACACTGTAACAAACCTCCTCCTTATGTAATCTCCTTACTACTGGGGTGACACACTGTAACAAACCCCCTCCTCATGTAATAACCTTACTACTGGGGTGACACACTGTAACAAACCTCCTCCTCATGTAATCACCTACTACTGGGGTGACACACTGTAACAAACCTTCTCCTAATGTAATCTCCTTACTACTGGGGTGACACACTGTAACAAACCTCCTCCTCATGTAATCACCTACTACTGGGGTGACACACTGTAACAAACCTCCTCCTCATGTAATCTCCTTACTACTGGGGTGACACACTGTAACAAACCTCCCCCTCATGTAATAACCTTACTACTGGGGTGACACACTGTAACAAACCTCCTCCTCATGTAATCTCCTTACTACTGGGGTGACACACTGTAACAAACCTCCTCCTCATGTAATCACCTACTACTGGGGTGACACACTGTAACAAACCTCCTCCTCATGTAAACTCCTTACTACTGGGGTGACACACTGTAACAAACCTCCTCCTCATTTAATCTCCTTACTACTGGGTTGACACACTGTAACAAACCTCCTCCTCATGTAATCTCCTTACTACTGGGGTGACACACTGTAACAAACCTCCCCCTCATGTAATAACCTTACTACTGGGGTGACACACTGTAACAAACCTCCTCCTCATGTAATCTCCTTACTACTGGGGTGACACACTGTAACAAACCCCCTCCTTACGTGAAGGCTGTTCTGGCTGGGTGGGTTCTTCAAATGAGCGGTGAGTGCTTCCGATGCTGGCTAATTAGTAACTTTCTTGCAGCGGGCAGACTGGTGCCCCCATCAAGAGGGCGCTCGTGGAAGCTGCCTCTTTTGCCTACAGGCAGAACCGGCCCTGCTTATGGAAATAAGGGGCCTAGACCAATGTTTCCCAACCAGAACGCCTCCAGCTGTTGCAAAACTACTACTCCCAGCATGCCCGAACAGCCTTTGGGGAGTTAGTTAGGAAACACTGGCCTAAACCCATTCATTTTTTTTCTCTTAAAATGTCTACACATTTGGGCAGAGGATGTTCTCCTAGGACTCAGCAGCTGCTTGCAGGGTCTACCGCTCCTAGATTTTGGAAGGAGTAAATGCACAAGGATAGACATTTGCACAAATTTTTTGAATGGTGGTCACCTATGATAAATCTATATGGAAAGGTACTCTCTAACAGGTAGGGTACAGCTGCAATGGTTGTGGCTAAAAGAGTCAAATCCAAGAATAAGGAGTTGTTCACATACAGCTATATAATATCCTGGTAGAAGTAGAATGATAATATGGAGCACTAATCAGGTCTAGTCATCTAGTACACACAAATATAGCGGGGAGATCAGAAGCAGAGCAGAGAAATGTGGACGGGTGACAGCCGTTTCACACTGGTAAGAAGCACCTTGATGGTGTGAAACGGCTGTAGTCCATCCACGCTTCCACGCTCTGCTTCTGATCTCTTTGCTTTGTTTGTGTGTACTATGTCATGCCAGATAAACAGCTCTCATCTACCAGACATTCAATTTCACCATACCCAGCATCTGTAGTATGGTTTGTCCATCACTATTTGGCTACAGACTCTACTTACAGCAAAATTCGGGTGATCTCCACTCGATGAGGACGCCTTTCTTGGAGCAGGCCATGGCATAGGTGGAAATAGCAGAGCACATACACTCCTTCCCATTGGAACAAGCGCAGACATCGTAGCGACAATTCTTTAGATATGGAAGGGGGTTGACCTCGCTGTGACATGGCTGGAACGTGAAATCCATGAGGGTAGAGCAGACGTCCTCTGCGTATCTGGCTATAGACATTAATAAAGACATGGTTACAATGTATGTATTTTGCCATATAGTGACATTATATTCACTGGGTCTGGTCAGAGGCGTTTACAAGAAGAGGAGAAGAAATGACTACTGGGACATATCCATAATGGGCTCTGCTTACACTAGTGTCATGGCCTCCATATTTACCTGAGCCTTGATGGATATGGTGGTTTTTTATGTCCTGTAAGAGATTTAAACCAGGCTTTCCAATCTGTTTTATTGTTTTACTCCCCTACCCCTGAACATTGATACCCTTAGTGATACCCTCCACAACCAGTGCCAGTCACAATAACTCCTCTGAACAATTCATAGTCATAGTAACCCCTAGAACCAGTAAAGGGCACTATATACAACCTCTATGCCCTCCCCTATAATCAGTGACAGCCACAATACCCTCCACATAATCAGTGACAGACACAAAACCCTCCCTATAATCACTGACAGTCACAAAACCCTCCCCTATAATCAGTGACAGCCACAATAACTCCTCAAAACAATTCATAGTCATAGTAACCCCTAGAACCAGTGAAGGGCACTATATACAACCTCTATGCCCTCCCCTATAATCAGTGACAGCCACAATACCCTCCACATAATCAGTGACAGACACAAAACCCTCCCTATAATCACTGACAGTCACAAAACCCTCCGCTATAATCAGTGACAGCCACAATAACTCCTCAAAACAATTCATAGTCATAGTAACCCCTAGAACCAGTGAAGGGCACTATATACAACCTCTATGCCCTCCCCTATAATCAGTGACAGCCATAATACCCTCCACATAATCAGTGACAGCCACAAAACCCTCCCTATAACCAGTGACAGCCACAATACCCTCCACATAATCAGTGACAGTCACAGTAACCCCTCAAAACTATTCATAGTCAGTGACAGTCATAATGCCCTCTCCTATAACAAGTGACAGCCACAGTGCCATCTCCTATAACAAGTGCAGCCACAGTGCCCTTGTCTATAAAGAATGACAACTACATTTTACTGCCCTACAGTGACAGCCACATTGCCTTTCCTATTATCAGTGACAGCCACAATGCCCTCCCCTATAATCAGTAACAACCATATTTCCCTTCCTTATTAACCTGACAGCCGTAATGTCCTTGCCTATAATCAGTGACAGCCACAATACCCTCTCTTATAAAGAAAGACAGCCACAATACCCTCCATATAATCAGTGACAGATACATTGTCCTCTCCTATAATCAGTGACAGACGAAGTGCCCTCGCCTATAAAGAATGAAAGCCACATTGCCCTCCACATGATCAGTGACAGCCACAATACCCTCCCCTATAATCAGTGACAGACATTATGCCCTCACCTTTAAAGAATGACACCCACAATACCCTCCGTATAATCAAAACTAACTATATAATTACATAAATATCAGGAAGTATGTGGAAAGAAGTTATAAGACTTTTTTTTTTTTAACTGAACAACCTTTTTTTACGTTTTGCTGGTCAAGCTGATATCGGGGTTCCCCTTCAGGTGGACCCTTACCTCGTCTGGGGTTCAGACTACACGGATCAGTGTCCTGTTTAACCAGATCTGCACAGTCACCATTGAGTTTCCAGGAATTTCCAAAGTCTTCCACACTGGCCTCTACAAGTCCTGAAGGTGTAAGGAAGTCATCACCTTGATTTCCGTTGTAGTTCCCACAAAGGCCACTAGTGAACTCGGCAAAAACTGGAGAAAGCTGTAATGAAACACCAATAGATATCAGGTTGTCCAGTTAGGGGGTCCTCTCTTTAGGATCCTCAACTCTTCACCAGTGTGGTGAGTGGTTACAAAGAGAGACAATTTCTCTGGAGGACCCATCATGCCCTGCATCACACAGAAAACGCACTGATTTGAATGGGCAATGTGTAATGCCTCATTTCCCAAGTGGTGGCACTGTAGAGAAACTGAACATCGCCAGGTTTCTCCACAGCTGATCGCTGGTGATCTCAGCAAGGGGATACTTTGTGATCATCTTATGGTCAGAGAATCCTTCTAAAAAGTAGAGATTGTCCAAAGAGAACAATAGCCAAAAGGCATAACCTATAAAAAAAATAGGCATCTCTTCATTGGACAAACCAGAATCCTCCATTACAGCCGCCATGTTGAAAGTATGATAGAATATTACATAGGTTAGGCGTAGAAGTCTTAAAGGACAAAGTAAGGGTGTTCCTCACCTTAGTGATGAGTTTCCCATGGCCGTCCCAGTCAATCTGTAGATCCTCCCGATACGAGAGCTGTACGGACGACAAAGCTGTTGTCTGGATACGAAGGGAACCTGTTGAGAACCCAATTACATCCATTCAAGCTTTACAAATTCCCTCTATCTGACAAGTCAGACACAAGACAGGAAGTCCTAATGAGATTTTCCATCTTAATGTATTGATAAAACTGTATCACTGAACACTGACTGATGTTAAACTATGTTTATAGTCCCCAGTTATTTCTCACACAATGATGTAGTTATAGGGGCGAAGCACTCACATCGGGGGCTAGTGCCTGGAGGTGCCGTAGGTCTTCCGACATATAGGAGGATGTCAGTAGTAAAAATAGTTTGTGGTAGATGGGGAAACCGTTCTAGATTGAGCATTTTTGCTCTGGTGCCACTCTTGTCTATGGGCTGAGTTTGGTATTGCAGCTCAGCCCCATTTGTTTGTATGAGGATGGGCTACAATACTAGACATTACCTGCTGTCAATAGTGTTTGAAAGAAATAAAAAAGCAGAAACAGATAGACATTTTGGGGCAAATTTATCAATGCTTGACAACGGAGAACTAGCTTAAAAAAAGTAACGAATTTTTGTGAAATGCCCTCAATTTTAGCATAAGAAATAACGCCCCCTCTCATATACTTGCATTAAGGGGGCGGGACGTAACGTCACACCATGACATCACCATCCTCCGTCCCCTGCATTGCCAGTCATCAGGCACAGAGCAAAGCTCACTCCGTGCACCAGATGACAGGGGTGCAGCAGGGAGATCGCGGGGGATCCCAGTGGCCAGACCCCTGTGATCAGACATCTTATCCCCTATCCTTTGGATAAGGGATAAGATGTCTGGAGGTGGAGTACCCTTTTAAGCAGTGAAAATCCCTCTTCCTCTTTTTCTCTAATTTTAAACAATCCCTTAAAGGGGTATTTTTTTTTTAAGTCAACTGGTGCCAAAAAGTAAAACAGATTTGTGGATTACTTCTATTAAAAAATCTTAATCCTTCCAGTACTTTTTAGCTGCTGAATACTACAGAGGAAATTCTTTTTTTTTTTTAACACAGAGCTCTCTGCTGACATCATGACCACAGTGCTCTCTGCTGACATCTCTGTCATTTTAAGAACTGTCCAGAGTAGGAGAAAATTCCCATAGCAAACATATGCTGCTCTGGACAGTTCCTATAATGGACAGAGATGTCAGCAGAGAGCACTGTGCTCCTGATGTCAGAAGAGAGCACTGTGCTCCAAAAAGAAAAGATTTTCCTCTGTTTTATTTAGCAGCTAATAAGTACTGGAAGGATTAAGATTTTTTTTTTATAGAAGTAATTTACAAATCTGTTTAACTTTCTAAGCTCGACCTTTGATGTAAAGAGGATAAACATTGCTCTCTGGTGCTACCTATTGGAGGTGGCATCCCTGCAAATCAATGCTCAACCCCTTTAAAGGGGTACTCCGGTGGAAAACCTTTTTTTTTTTTTTTCAAGTGGTGCCAGAAAGTCAAACAGATTTGTAAATCAATGCTTGCAGTGAGAAACAGCGTTCGGCACAACCAGCCGTACAGCCTGATAATCGCTCTTGGTAAAACAGGCTGTCCAGAGCAGCATATGTTTGCTATGGGGATTTTCTCCTACTCTGGACAGTTCTTAAAATGGACAGAGATGTCAGCAGAGAGCACTGTGCTCGTGATGTCAGCAGAGAGCTCTGTGTTCCAAAAAGAAAATAATTTCCTCTGTAGTATTCAGCAGCTAATAAGTACTGGTAGGATTAATATTTTTTAATAGAAGTAATTTACAAATCTGTTTAACTTTCTGGCACCAGTTGATTTAAAAAAAAAAAAAAAAAGTTTTCCACCAAAGTACCCCTTTAAGAGACTTGAAGCATTACTGGAGATTGTTAGCCAATTAAAAATGTCATCCAAAAGAAAGAGTTACTCATTTTCTGAGTACCTGTTTCTCCTTTTGGAAGAAATTTTGTCATGGTTAACAATCCCAGTCATGTCTGGCTTTTCAAGATTTCCAACATTGACTTGCAGGGGCATTACCCCCAATAGGTGACAAGCTCTTTTACTTCTGGAGGAGGACTCCATGCACCATTTTGGAAGTCTACTCAAGGAGAAACTTTATCCCCTCAGTCTCATATTGCTACCTAGAAATTGTCAAAAAAGTAGACTAGCTGCTTCTGCGGGCATATAGAGAATATTTTTGTTAAAGTCAAATCTTTAATACAAAGGTACATAAATGTATTCTGAATCTGAAAGGGAATACTTAGATCCTTAAAGAGGTACTCCGGTGGAAATTTTTTTTTTTCAAATCAACTGGTGCCAGAAAGTTAAATAGATTTGTAAATTACAGTGACCCCCCGACCTACGATGGCCCCGACATACGATAATTTCAACATCAACATACGATGCTTTCTTATGTCGGGGCCATCGCATAAACGGCTATCCGGCAGCGCAGACTGCTTCAGCTACCACCGGATAGCCTTTAATGTGCCCCATGTGGTCCGGTGGGTGTCACTCACCTGTACCGGCGCTCCGGACCGTCCTCTTCGGGATCCCCTGCATCGCCGGCACTCTCCATCGTCGTTATCATGTCATCGCGCACGCCGTTCCGTCATCCAATAGGAGCGGCGTACGCGGCGATGTGATGACGGCGATGAAGAGACTCAGAAGAGACGGTCCGGGGACGCAGCGACAGTGATGGAGGGCGACATCCAGGGCAGCGGTGAGCGGCAGGGACAGGTGAGTACTGTATAACCTCCTATACCAGTGGTCTTCAACCTGCGGACCTCCAGATGTTGCAAAACTACAACTCCCAGCATGCCCGGACAGCCGTTGGCTGTCCGGGCATGCTGGGTGTTGTAGTTTTGCAACATCTGGAGGTCCGCAGGTTGTAGACCACTGTCCTATACTTTACATTGCACGGATCCCTCAACATACGATGGTTTCAACTAACGATCGTTCACTTGGAACGGATTACCATAGTTGACGGACCACTGTACTTCTGTTTAAAAATCTTTTTTTTTAAATAATTTTTGTAGTTTTTTTTTTATAAAATTTTTATACACATTACAAAACCAAATCCACTTTTCCAACAACCTATTTATATCAATGTCCACCCTATCTCACCCCCTCCCCCTTATCCCAAATACATTAATCCATTGAGAAGCGAGGGGTCCGGAGGTCAGGGGACACCACTTAATCCCTCTTACATTTTATTCACCCCTCTTAGGTTTTCCCCATTACCTTACAATTGTTATTTTCCTTTTCCTAAATCAACAGCAATAAATTAAACACATACTCCTTCTATTTTCCAGTTCCTTGCATCCTGTCCTCCGAACTCCTCGCCCCATCACATCATAGTTCTATCATAAACCATGCTCCCTAAATTAGGGGGGGGGGGAAATCTTACACCTTCCAGTACTTATCAGCTGCTGTATGCTCCGGATGAAGTTCTTTTCTTTTTTAATTTCCTTTCAGTCTGACCACAGTGCTCTCTGCTGACACCTCTGTCCATGTCAGGAACTGTCCAGAGCAGGATAGGTTTGCAATGGGCACCAGCAATTTGCACAGTTCCTGACATGGACAGAGGTGTCAGCAGAGAGCACTCTAGTCACACCGAAATTAAATTCGAAAAGAACTTCCACTGGAGCATGCAGCAGCTGATTAGTACTGGAAGGATTAAGATTTTTAAATAGAAGTAATTTACAAATCCGTATAACTTCCTGGCACCAGTTGATTAAAAAAAATGTTTTCCACTGGAGTACCCCTTTAATAGCAGTCTTTTATTTTCCCTTTGCCGCCAGATTCGCATAGGGTATATTAAACAAAGAGAAAGCAACTGTCGCCAAAATCTCTGTTGCTTCCTGTAGATTAGGAGCATGTGAAGACACCCTTTGATCTGAGGGCATTCAGAAGTACAAAAAGACTTCCAGCTCCGAGACTAGTAAAATTCTCAAACTTTCCTGAACATCTTGTAAAAACACATCACTTGTAGAGCCGACGCATTTCTGTCTTTAATCAAGGGACAAATACTGTGGGCAGCCACATATAAGAGTATAAATAACCCTCTGATCTGTATGGTTGAATGGGTCAAGGCGAATTCCTAAAAGGGTTATCCAGGTTTTAAAAACGTAAAAAAAAAAAAATAAGTGTCCCTGTAATCTCCAGGATGGGGCCCGACTCTCTCAGTGTAATACATCGGCCCCAACTTACTAGACACACTCATCTTGGCAGTGACAGCTCACTGAGCCAATCACTCCTTGACCCGTTGGGCCCTGTTCTGGAGACCATAAGGGGTCCCCGCAATCAGACACATATCCCGTGGATAGGGAATACGTTTTTAGATGGGCGCTGTCAGATTCAAAAACTTTTTATATGTTGTACATCTTGGCAAAATATTAACCTTAAATATTAAGGAAGTGAGAGCAGGACTAGCTCTCCTCTGCGTCCAGTGCTGTCTATCGGACTGTCTGAAAACAGACCGGAAGGGGTTGCAGAACAGCCTGCAGTGATTGGATGGAGAGATGGAGAGACCCAGCACAGCAAAGCAGACTCTTGAAGGAAGTGAATGCATGGTGAGTGAGATGCCTGGAACACGCCCCCTTGCTCAGCAGTGGATGTCAGAATGAGTGATCAGCAGAAAAGAGGGATTTGTGAGCCAAATACAGAAGCCAGACACATAAAAAAGACATGTAAAGCATCTGTATGACCTAGTGAGTAACATATAAAAGCATATTGTTTAATATGACAGGAACGCCTTATGAGCTGGATAATCTTTTTAACATGAAAAAGACCCTCCTTCCACAATTGTGGCCGGAAGAACACTCATTTGTTCACATGTTGCAGTCAAATTGTGTTTTATGCTGAAGTCACAATGTGTGAATACAGTCCTACAGAGGATACCCATTTGGAGCACGAATACTTTTTATACTCATATTACTAACATAATAATGGATTCATCGACAGCAACTTGTTGACATATTCTTATAGGAGCAGCAGATGGTTTTTCATTCAAAAATATATGTGGAAAAAATCAAAGATGTATGGAGATGTATAACAGGCTGGCTACTGAGAAACCATATGTCGCTTTAATATGTTATCCTGGATGCCCTCTACCATATAAAAAAATGCATTATTACCGTGCAGCAATGGAAGCATGATGTCCTGTCCGTCTATGGACACTCCTCCTCCATGTTTAAGTTTCACCGTAATGTTATGCATGTCCAGGAGACGCACGGTGGCTGATCTGGTGCACACAGCATCTGGGTCATCGGCACACTAGAAACAAAAGAGAACATGGACTTACAATGCAACAAACTTATACAGTCATGTCTTAAAGGGGTACCTTGCTGGACAACTTTAAAAAAATTTTTTTTTACTGGGGCCAGAAAGTTAAACAGATTTGTAAATTACTTCTATTCAAAAATATCAATACTTATCAGCTGCTGTATATTACACAGGAAGTTCTTTTCTTTTTGAATTTCCTTTCTGTCTAACCACAGTGCTCTCTGCTGACACATCTGTCCATTTGAGGAACAGTCCAGAGCAGGAGAGGTTTGCAATGGGGATTTACTCCTACTCTGGACAGTTCCTAAAATGGACAGAGGTGCCAGCAGAGAGCACTGTGGTCAAACAGAAAATAATGGTTTGAAAACACAACACATCCACTTGACAAGTAGTCAAGTGGATTAGACATCAACAAAGAAACATCACCCAAAGTGCAAGAAAAAGTGCAAAAAATTTTATACTAAAAAAGAAAAAACGTGCACAAAGGATACGGTCTATCGCAAGACCTTCTCCTACAGGAGAGAGGCCCCCAAACAAGCCTTACCCTTCACCTCCGGACCAAAAGGCACCTGTAAGGATCCAGGTTCGATGTCCCTTTTCACCAAAGCTACTAAGGGGCCACAAATGCTCCCGGCATCCCCCTTGACGTTAGCCAAGGTATCTGCCTGGAGAGCCGTAAACAGTCGGTACCTTGCCCATGCAGGAGTACCCAGGGTTTTTGCAGGAAGGTGCGGAACCTAATGGCCACACAAACCTCCCCTAGACCGCTAGGAGGGACACCCAGAAGGGCTACCGCACCCTAACAATCCTGTGAACACGCGACACGCTGACTACAAAGAGAAATAAATAAGTGAATGTGCGCAGGTCTACTGCCCAGACATCCGGCCGAATCTATGGATCTATAAAAAAAATTCTCTGATCCTAGCCAGAAGGCCGGAAATCAAGAGGTGAGTGCCACAAGGTGAAGTGATCATGATGCTAGTCCCTTTTTTTTTTTCTTTTTAAAGAGCCGAGGAAAAATCTCTCAAATCACACAAAGTGCAAGAAAAAGTGCAAAGGTGTTACACTAAAAAAACGTGCACAAAGGATGAGGTCTATCGCAAGCCCTTCTCCGACAAGTGAAAGGCCCCCCAACAAACCTTACCCTTCGCCTCCGGACCAAGAGGCACCTGCAAGGTTCCAGGTTCGATATCCCTTTTCACCGAAGCTACTAAGGGACCACAAATGCTCCTGGCATCAGGAGGTATCTGCCCGCAGAGCCGGTAACAGTCGGTACCCTTCCCATGCAGGAGTACCCGGGGTGTTTGCGGGGAGGTGAGGAACCTGATGGCCACACACACCTCCCCTAGACTGCTAGGAGGAACACCCAGAAGGGCTACCGCATCCTAAGAATCCTGTGGTCACACAACATGCAAAAAGTGACACAGTGACAAAAAGAAAGAAATAAGTCAATGTGCACAGATATACTGCCCGGCCGGATCTATAAAAATGTCTCTGATCCTAGCCAAAAGGCCGGGAATCAAGAGGTGAGTGCCACAAGGTGAAGAGGTAATGGTGCCCGTGCTTCCACTCTTTTATTGAAAGCCGAGGTACGCGCTCTCAAATCACCCGAGTGCAAGTAAAAAGTGCAAGTGTTCACACAAAAAAACGTGCACGAGGATGCGGTCTATCTCAAGCCCTTCTCCGAAAGGAGAGAGGCCCCCCCAAAAAACCAAACCCTTCACCTTCAGGCCAAAAGGCACCAGCAAGGTTCCAGGTACAACGTCCCCTTTCGCTGAAGCTACTCAGGGATCGAAAGTGTTCCCGGCGGACAACTAGGCGTTAACCAAGCTGTCACCAAGGAACCAGTAAAACCGATTTGGCATCCTGCCGAAGGAAGGATACCACGGGGTATAGCAGGGTGGTGAGGAACCTCATGGCCACACACACCTCCCCTAGACTGGCAGGAGGGACACCCAGAAGGGCTACCACATCCTGCCAAATCCTAGTGGACAAAACAAACACAAAAAGTGGACACAGTGACAAAAATAAATAAATAAATAAATAAGTGGATGTGTGCAGTGTGTAATACTGCCTGGACATCCGACCGGATCTATAAAAATTCCCTGATCCTAGCCGGAAGGCCGGGATAATAAGGGTGAGTGCTACGTGCTTTCCTTCAAGTAGGGTTGCAAATCCCAAGTGAATTCCGGCACCGTGGGGTCACCACTCCCAGGGCACTTGTGCACCTCAGCCTTCACTCTACCCAGACCTTAAGGCCAGATCCAGCAGGGAACAGGTCTCATCGGGGATGACTGCTGTACACCTGTCCTACTGTGTGGTTCCCCATCCTGCCTTGGTGGTCTTCCACACCGCCAACTAACAGGAAAGGTACTACACTTGATCTTAGCCAAAAGGCTGAGAAGCGTGCTTCCACTCAGTGAGCCAGTACACCCAGTGAGTTTTGGCACCTCAGGGTCACTGCTCCCCGAGGCCTCGGCTCTAGACCCTCCCAGCCTCATGGCAACACCGGGAAGGAACAGGTCACATTGGGGCAGCCATCGAGCTGATTCTTCTGAACCAGCCCCGGAACACCTATCCATTCCCCACCAGCCCAATACTGGTTTTCGGGCCACCGGCAGGAACAGATAAGAACAGATACTACACTTGATCTTAGCCAAAAGAAAGAAACATCAGACCAGTACTAAGGAAGAAGCACCCTGTCCGCGAGGGCTTACAATCGCCAATGTCTCTATCTTGGTACAGCTGTCCTCTTAGATGTCACTGCTTCCATTGTGGCCCCTCAACCACCCAAGTCTGGGTATGACTGCAACCTCTATGACTATAACCTTGCACCTAGGGTTGCCACCTGGCCAGTATTTTACCGCATAGCACATTTAATTAAAAAAGCTATGAAAAAGTCCCATCAAAAAAAAATGGTACTAAAAACTACAGATCAGGGCACAAAAAAATTAGCTCTCACACAGGCCTGTATACGGAGAAAAAAAAATGTTATAGGGGTCAGTGTATACGGAGAAATTTTTTTTTATAGGGGTCAGAATAGGACAAAATTTCTCCAGCAAATCCTGTGATTTTATGCATATATAATTAACTATGCAAATTAGCATGGCTGGTATTTTTTTGAAAAAAAGGTGGCAACCCTACTAGCACCCCTTGTAATTATATCCATAATTCATGGTGTAACTACAGGGCATGTGTTTGCAATCTTCTGGAAGTGGACTAAAAATGATGATGGAGCAAGGAGCATAATAGGCAACAGAATTGCAGTCTACTAGATGTGCTTTACGTGTTTTGTTTGTACACAGGATTGTTAGGGTGCGGTGGCCCTTCTGGATGTCCCTCCTGGCGGTCTAGGGGAGGTGTGTGTGGCCATTTGGTTCCTCACCTCCCTGCAACCCCTGGGCATCTTGGCTTTGGTCAAGATGCCATCAGTATACAGCTCCTTGGCTGATACCTTGGTTAACGCCTAGGTTGAAGTCAGGTGCATTTGCGGCCCCTTAGTAGCTTCATCAAAAAGGGGCATCGAAAGCTGGATCTTTGCAGGTGCCTTTTGGCCCGGAGGTGAAGGGTGGGTTTGTTGGGGGGCCTCTCTCCTGTTGGAGAAGGGCTTAGCGATAGACCACATCCTTTGTGCACTTTTTTTTTTGTGTGACACATTTGCACTTTTTCCTGCACTTTGCCTCGGCTCTTAAAAAAAGAAAAAAAAAGGTGCGCTGTCCCCCTATGTTATGTATTAGAATCTGGGCTAAACAAATAATCTACTTGTTTGCTTCCTCACAAAGTGAAAGCAATTGAAAACAATAGTGGAGCAGGGAGCCTCGACTCCCTGTCCTAAAATTTACACCTATAGGCACCTATAGGCCTACCAGACATACAGAAGAGGGCTTTAGTGCTGAATCGTTCTAAAGTGGTCCGTATCCTAGATTTCTTAACTCTGTACATTGTCACATATGGGTATACTATGCATTCAGTATATATATATATATATATATATATATATATATCACTTGTTAGGACTGTTCACATTGCACTTCGGCATGATATTGTACTACCATGGAAAACTTTTTTTTTTTAATCAACTTGTGCCAGAAAGTTTAACAGATTTATAAATCACTTCTATTAAGAAATCTTAATCCGTCCAGTACTTTTTAGGGGCTGTATACTAAAGAGTAATCCAAAAAAGAAATGCATTTCCTGTGATGTCCTGACCACAGTGCTCTCTGCTGACCTCTGCTGTGCATTTTAGGAACTGGAGAAAATCCCCATAGCAAACATATGCTTCTCTGGACAGTTCCTAAAATGGACAGCAGAGGTCAGCAGAGAGCACTGTGGTCAGGACATCATAGAAAATGCTTTTCTTTTTGGATTTCTCTTTAGTATACAGCCCCTAAAAAGTACGGAAGGATTAAGATTTTTTTAATAGAAGTGATTTACAAATCTGTTTAACTTTCTGGCACCAGTTGATTTAAAAAAAAAAAAAAAGTTTTCCACGGTAGTACCCCTTTAAGTTTGCCCTCCATTTAGTTTCAACTTCCATGATTTGATATTTGTATATATATATATATATATATATATATGTGCATACCATAGGTGCTTGATTTATACTATATCCTATAGGATTTATACTCCTTTTATGTGCCATATTGATTGTGCCCTATTAACTGTTTTGTGATTAGTGTTGAGCGGCATAGGCCATATTCGAATTCGCGAATATTCGCGAATATATGGACGAATATTCGTCATACATTCGCGGATATTCGCATATGCGAATATTCACACATGCGAAAATTTAGCATATGTGAATAATAGCAAATACAAAATTCGCACACGTGTAAATTCGCATATGCGAACATTAGCAAGAAAAAAAACGAATATTCGTAATTACGAATATATAGCGCTATATTCGCGAAATTCGCGAATATGCGATATTCGCGAATAATATTCGATTTGCGAATATTCGCGAGCAACACTATTTGTGATTCTTATGTGAGATCCTGGTGTTGTTTATTTCTGATGTATTATTTTATAATCTATGTTGTTAATAGTGTTGAGCGGCATAGGCCATATTCGAATTCGCGAATATTCGCGAATATATGGGCGAGTATTCGTCATATATTCGCGAATATTCGCATATTCGTTATTTTCTCATTTAATTTCGCATATGCGAACATTTACATATGCGAAAATTAACATATGTGAATATTGACATTAAAAATTAGCATACGTATAAATTCGCATATACGAAAGTTAGCATATGCGAATTTTCACGTATGCTAATTTTCGCGAGCCAGTCTTACACAGTAGTATTACAGCCTTCTTTACACCACACAAGCTGGAAGCAGAGAGGGGTGATCACTGTGATGTGTACTGTGAAGAAAAAAAAAACAAAAAAAAAAAAAAACGAATATTCGTAATTTGAATATGGCCTATGCCGCTCAACACTAGTCAATATTCCAACAGAGGCCGCACAATGACATGACTATGTCAGGCCACTGAGGTTGTCCTCGTGAGACAATCCCGTTTAAGATGATTCCAATAGATGGCCTTCAATCCTCAAGAGCTAAAATATCAACATCATACTAGTTGGAGTGCAAGTATCTCCGGCGGCAATGGAGAAGCAGCATGTAAAATAAGAATCGCAATTTGTGCTAAGCCAAATGCATATGATTTATGGGGAACAGGATCTTGTGCAAAAAGCTGGATTTTTTTTTATTACACAATAAACAGTAGCAACGTTTCGACAACAATAGCCTTTATCAAGGCTATTGTTGCCGAAACGTTTCTACTGTTTACGGGATAATAAAAAGACCCCAGCTTTTTGCACAAGAGCCTGAGCCTGTTCAGTGCGGTGATTCCTTGGATTGTGTGGTCTTCACCTGGATCGGCTGCCTGGTTGATCACCTGCACAGAGGCTTCTCCTTGGTGCTATCTATACTTTGTTCTATGGTTTGTGGGTAAGTTGTTGGAGACGTGTTCAGAGGAGATCTTGGGTGTATGGTCTTCTTCTGTCCCCTGTCATCTCACATGGCCCATGTTGTTACTGTTACTCACTTGACCTGTCAGGTTCTGGATCCAACCAACAACCTACCTGGTTTCTGGTGGAACAGTTTGACCATGTGGTCTAGCAAAGAATCTTCTTTAAAATACCATATAGATGTCTACATAGTCAAGAAGCACCCCTCTTCTTTGCATTTGATCTAACATGTTACCTGCACAGTCTCTATGGCCACAGAGAACGCTCCATCCACCATGTCTTTTGCAAGTAAGTAATGACAGATCCCACTGAAGGTATAATGCTTGTTGTCAAAGCTCTTGAAGTGTGACTGTCCAGTGACGTAGCATTCCCCTGGGCAAGCAAGAAAGTTATATAGAAAATAATATATATTGTTAAAGAGAATATAGAAAAAAGTTGCAAGAGTTTTGTTTTCTACAACTTAGATTTTAGTACTTTTTTTTTCCAGAATTTATGTTCTTGAAGACCTTGTAAGTAGTGTTGAGCGGCATAGGCCATATTCGAATTCGCGAATATTCGCGAATACATGGACGAATATTCGTCATATATTCGCGAATATTCGCATATTCGGTATATTCCCGTTTATTTTCGCATATGCAACAATTCGCGTATGCGAAAACTATCATATGTGCATATTAGCATATACAAAAATAGCATATGCGACAATTCGCATATACGAGAATTTGCATATGCTAATTTTCGCATATGCGAATTTTTCCGCACGCCAGTCTCACACAGTAGTATTAGAGCCTTCTTTACACCACACAAGCTGGAAGCAGAGAGGGATGATCACTGTGATGTGTACTGTGAAAAAAAAAAAAAAAACGAATATTCGTAATTACGAATATAGCGCTATATTCGCGAAAGTTTTATTTTCGCATATACGAAAATTAACATATGCTAAAATTGGCATATACAAAAATTAGCATAAGAGAAAATTTGCATATGCGAAAATTCGCATACCAGTCTCACACAGTAGTATTAGAGCCTTCTTTACACCACACAAGCTGAAAGCAGAGAGGGGTGATCACTGTGATGTGTACTGTGGAAAACAAAAATAAAAAACGAATATTCGTAATTACGAATATATAGTGCTATATTCGCGAATCTTCGCGAATTCACGAATATACGATATTCACAAATAAAATTCACATTGCGAATATTCGCGAGCAACACTACTCACCTCTAGTGTTGCTTGCGAATATTCGCAATGTGAATTTTATCCGCGAATATCGCATATTCGCGAATATAGCACTATATATTCTTAATGACGTTTTTTTTTTTATCACAGTAACACATCACAGTGATCATCCCTCTCTGCTTCCAGCTTGTGTGGTGTAATGAAGGCTCTAATACTACTATGTGAGACTGGCGAGCGAATTTTCGCATATGTGGAAATTTCCATATGCCAATTTCCACATATGCAAATTTTTATATGCAAATTTTTACCTATGCGAAAATGTGCATACACTAAAATTCGCATATACGGATTTTTGTGTATGCTAATTTTTATATATGCCAATTTTCGCATACACAATTTTTCATACGAAAATAAAACGCGAATATTTCTAATGTGCGAATCTAGCGAATATATGACGAATATTCGCCCATATATTCGCGAATATTCGCAAATTCGAATATGGCCTATGCCGCTCAACACTACTCACCACTCACACAGAGTAAGCTACAAACACGCAATCCCACCCCAGCTGGTGGAGAAAGCTGCCTTTAAGGCCAACAAAAGGCGACTAGTGTTTTATTCGCGAATATCGCATATTCGCGAATATTCGCAATATAGCACTATATATTCGTAATTACGAGTATTTATTTATTTTATTTTTTTTCACAGTACAAGTTTTCTTGATCATCCCTCTCTGCTTCCAGCTTGTGTGGTGTAAAGAAGGCTCTAATACTACTGTGTGAGACTGGTGCTCGAATCTTCGCATATACGAAGATTTACATATCCTAATTTTCGCACTTGCGAATATTTGCTTATGCACATTTCTGCATATGCAAATGTTCGCATTCGCGAATTTTCACTTATGTTAATTTTCGAATGTACTAATTTTCGCATTTGCGAATTTTCGCTTATGTTAATTTTTGCATACGCAAAAATAAAGCGCAAATATTACAAATATGTGAATTTAGCGAATATATGACGAATATTCGTCCATATATTCGCGAAATATCACGAATTCAAATATGGCCTATGCCGCTCAACACTATATATGTTCTGAATTTATGCAGAACAGGTTCTGTCCAGAATTTAGAGTCCTATTTACTTCATGGGATTCCACCATGGAATTCTGCAAATTTATAGACAGTTTCAATGTTCAATCCGGAATGCGGAATTTCTGCAATGGAATTCCCGCAGCGGAAATTCTGCCCTGTGAATGTGACAGCGGAGTCCCCATTTAAAACAATGTGCAGTAGATTTTGCGGAATTTCCAAGCAGAATTTTCCAGCTGAATTCCTCTCAGAAACTCCACCATGAGAACATAGCCCCAGGGTATTCTGCTCAACTGGTGCCAGAAAGTTAAACAGATTTGTAAATTACTTCTATTAGAAAATCTTAATCCTTCCAGTACTTATTAGCTGCTGAATACTACAGAGGAAATTCTTTTATTTTTGGAACACAGAACTGTCTGCTGACATCATGAGCGCAGTGCTCTCTGCTGACATCTTTGTCCATTTTAGGAACTGTCCAGAGCAGCATATGTCTGCTATGGGGATTTTTTCCTACTCTGGACAGTTCCTAAAATGGACAGAGATGTCAGTATTCAGCAGCTAATAAGTACTGGAAGGATTAAGATCTTTTAATAGAAATAATTTACAAATCAGTTTAACTTTCAGCACCAGTTGATCAACCGGAGTACCGGAGTAACCCTTTAAATTCCATGCAGAATAGCAGATTTCAGAAAAAGCGCCACTCGAATTCAGAGTCCTCTTGAATTCAATGGGGCTCTGAACGGAATTCCACAAAATGTAAAGACTTCTTTGCACATAATGTGCAGTAAATTTCGCAGAATTTTTCCAGCGGAATATTCCTGCGGAAATTACGAGCGGAGAAATTCTGCCGTGTAAACATAGCCTCAGACTCCCTACATCAGCTAGTGGTCTCCACAAGAAGAATCACGACCCTGCTCGTCATTGATAGTACTATTTTAGTATCATGTGATAGAGGGGCTTTTGGCCCCCACAGGCAAAGGGTTGTCACCTGGCCAGTATTTTATATAAAAAATACCGGCAATGCAATGGCCGGTATTTATCCAACCAATCCTCCAACTGCCGGAATATTGCATCATAACCTATACCAGTGTTTCCCAACCAGGGGTGCCTCCAGCTGTTGCAAAACTACAGCTCCCAGCATGTTGGACTATATAGTAGTGTATAGCATAGGTCAGTGTTTCCCAAGCAGAGCACCTCCAGCTGTTGGGAAACACTGACCTATACTATATACTACTATACAGTCCAACATGCTGGGAGCTGTAGTTTTGCAACAGCTGGAGGCACCGCTGGTTGGGGAAACACTGACCTATGCTATATACTACTATATAGTCCAACATGCTGGGAGCAGTAGTTTTGCAACAGCTGGAGGCACCTCTGGTTGGGGAAACACTGACCTATGCTATATACTACTATATAGTCCAACATGCAGGGAGTTGTAGTTTTGCAACAGCTGGCGGCACCTCTGGTTGGGGAAACACTGACCTATGCTATATACTACTATATAGTCCAACATGCTGGGAATTGTAGTTTTGCAACAGCTGGAGGCACCCTTGGTTGGGAAACACTGACCTATACTATATACTACTATATAGTCCAACATGCTGGGAGTTGTAGTTTTGCAACAGCTGGAGGCACCCCTGGTTGGGAAACACTGACCTATAATATACACTACTATATAGTCCAAAATGCTGGGAGTTGTAGTTTTGCAACAGCTGGAGGCACCTCTGATAGGGGAAACACTGACCTATACTATATACTAATATATAGTCCAAAATTCTGGGAGTTGTAGTTTTGCAACAGCTGGAAGCACCCCTGGTTGGGAAACACTGACCTATACTATATACTACTATATAGTCCAACATGCTGGGAGCAGTAGTTTTGCAACAGCTGGAGGCACCTCTGGTTGGGAAACACTGACCTATACTATATACTACTATATAGTCCAACATGCTGGGAGTTGTAGTTTTGCAACAGCTGGAGGCACCTCTGGTTGGGGAAACATTGACCTATACTACATACTACTATATAGTCCAACATGCTGGGAGTTGTAGTTTTGCAACAGCTGGAGGAACCTCTGGTTGGGAAACACTGACCTATACTATATACTACTATATAGTCCAACATGCTGGGAGTTGTAGTTTTGCAACAGCTGGAGGCACCCCTGGCTGGGAAACACTGACCTATATATATATATATACATACTACTATATAGTCCAACATGCTGGGAGATGTAGTTTTGCAACAGCTGGAGGCACTACAGGCCCCTTATAAGGAGAAATAAAAAAGTTATAAGGGTCAGAATAGGACATAAATTTCCCCGCATATGCGTATCCTGTGATGTCACGCATATATAATTAAATATGCAAATTAGAATGGCCTGTATTTTTTTAAAGAAAGTGTGTCAACCCTACACAGACACCAGCAAGCAACTGCACAACAACACCATGTACAACCCCTATATTTTAGCTATTGGGCGTCATCTCTGTAGAGGGGCTTAGGAGACACTTAGGAGGAGATTTATCAAAACCTGTCCAGAGGAAAAGTAGCTGAGTTGCCCATAGCAACCAATCAGATCGCTTCTTTCATTTTGCAGAGGCCTTGTTAAAAATGAAAGAAGCGATCTGATTGGTTGCTATGGGCAACTCAGCAACTTTTCCTCTGGACAGGTTTGGATAAATCTCCCCCATTGTGTTTACTCTGGATTATTCACCACCTTTGTGTGCGAACAAGAAAGGGGTTGGTCAAAACGTCTAATGTTCACCCCTTCAGGGGATTTGGCTTTATGTGTGGAACCTTTTTTTTCGCTTTGAAATAGTGGAAAAATTTATCGCTCGTAAAAGTTTATTGTTTAAGAAATGATTTCAGTTGCACTGAAGAGAAAACTGAATGGAAACTCATCCTAACGTCGCAGTTATTTATTTATTTATGACTATTACCGAGGGCCAGAAAATAATAGGTGTAGTATATGCCGGAACACGTCCTGCTAAATAATCACTATAATGATGATTATAATAATTATTCTAATGGTCTGGTACAGGCGGCCTGCTTTAAATTGTCCTATTATGGGACATTAAATGGTGCTTCTCTTTTACAACTGAAGCCGGACTGGTGATCAGCTGATCGCTGCCGATCTGGCTTCAGAAACACTAATAACAGCGCCCTCTGCTGTGCAAAGTGTCATAGGTCATGCTGACCATTCAATTCTACATATATGGATGGGTTGGGTCAGAAAGACTCTCATTATCAGCAGCACTACACTCTAGTTCACTTTTCTCCGACCTGTTGAAAAACTTTATACTTTCAGTATGTCCCAATATATAGTTGTGGGCCCCTGTACTGCCCCAATATATAGTTGTAGACCTCTATACTGCCCCTATATATAGTTGTAGACCTCTATACTGCCCCCATATACAGTATAGTTGTAGACCCCATACTGCCCCTACATATAGTTGTAGACCTCTATAAGGCCCCCATATACTAGTTGTAATCCCCATACTGCCCCTATATATAGTTGTGGGCCCCTATACTGCCCCAATATATAGTTATAGACCACTATACTGCCCCTATATATAGTTGTAAACCTCTATACTGCCCCTATATATAGTTGTATACTTCTATACTGCCCCCATATACAGTATAGTTGTAGACCCCATACTGCCCCTATATATAGTTGTAGACCTCTATACGGCCCCCATATACTAGTTGTAATCCCCATACTGCCCCATATATAGTTGTAGGCCCCTATACTGCCCCATAAATAGTTGTAGGCCTCTATACTGCCCCCATATATAGTTGTAGGCCTCTATACTGCCCCCGTATATAGTTGTAGGCCTCTATACTGTCCCCATATAAAGTTGTAGGCTCCTATACTGCCCCCATATATAGTTTTAGGCCATATACTGCAATCATATATAGTTGTAGGCCCCTATACTGCCCCCATATATAGTTTTAGGCCCCTATACTGCCCCATATATAGTTGTAGATCTCTATACTGTCCCCATATATAGCTCTTGTCCTCATACTGCCCCATATATAGTTTTAGGCCCCAATACTGACCCCATATATAGTTGTAGGCTCCTATACTGCCCCCATATATAGATTTAGACCCATATACTGCCCCCATATATAGTTTTAGGCCCCTATACTGCCCCATATATAGTTGTAGACCTCTATACTGTCCCCATATATAGCTCTTGTCCCCATACTGCCCCATATATAGTTTTAGGCCCCAATACTGACCCCATATATAGTTGTAGGCTCCTATACTGCCCCCATATATAGTTGTAGGCTCCTATACTGCCCCCATATATAGTTGTAGGCTCCTATACTGCCCCCATATATAGATTTAGACCCATATACTGCCCCAATATATAGTTGTAGGCCCATAAACTTCCCCCCATATATTGTTGTAGGCCCCTATACTGCCCCTATATATATAGTTGTAGGCCCACATACTGGCCCCATATATAGTTGTAGAGCAGTCTCAAAGTGAAAAATAAAAATGGGACACATGGTCAGCCTAACTAAAAATTTACTAACAGCAAGAAGAGGTTTCAAAATTGTTAATGTACATGAAATACAAAGTATATTACAAAGCTGCAGAACATAATTAAACAAAAATGAAAAAGAAAAAACCTTTTTGGCTGTGTTCACACAGAGCGTTTTTTCAGCAGTTTTAATGTGACTTTGGGGAAATTGTGTTTAAAAATTTAAATAATAAAAAAAAAATTGCATAACCTCTGTAAAATAGCACTTTTTTTTGTAATGATTTTGGCTAATTTGATGCGAAAAACATCAAAAACCCAGAAAATATGCTCTGCGTGAACGCCGCCTTTATCGCAGCAGTTTTCATATACAGATGATTGGTATTTTTGTTACCTGGGCAGTCTTCATTGCTGCACTCCCAGAACCCACTTTTGCAAGAACTAAAATAGAAAAAAAAAGGCGAATGAAAAATTCAGATAAGCTCGGATAAGTTCTTAGGAAAGTGTCTGACAAGAATGTTCACTTCCAAAGACAACCAGCAATATTGTGAATGCAGCTCTGAAGTATGGTATGATAACTGAGAATAAGTAGAAGTCATATAATGCAGTGTTTTTCAACTAGTGTTGAGCGGTATAGGCCATATTCGAATTCGCGAATATTCGCTAATACATGGACGAATATTCGCCATATATTCGCTAGATTTGCATATTCGAAATATTCAAGGTTTATTTTAACATATGCGAACAAATTGTCCATACGAAAATTAGCAAATGCGCATATGCGAAAATTGGTGGTATACATAAAATTTACATACATAAAAATACGCATATTCGAAAATTAACATACACGAAAAGTTGCATGTGCCAAATTTTCGCATATGATGATTTTTGCACATACCAAACTAGTGTTGCTCGCAAATATTCGCAATGCGAATTTTAGTCGCCTTCGTAATTACGGTTTTTTTTTTTTATCACAGTACACATCACAGTGATCATCCTTTTGTGCATGAAAATATTTCGCATATGCGAATTTATATATATTATGCCAAACATCATACACCCAAAAATCGCATATGCGAAAATATATACAGCTAAAAAATTAACACACATAAATTCGCGCATATGCGAAGGTTTTACATAGCTATTTTCGTATATGCGAATATTGCCGTGCATAAACCCCCCGTTTTGTATATGCGAAAATTCGTTCGCCAGTCTCACACAGTAGTATTAGAGCCTTCATTACACCACACAAGCTGGAAGCAGAGAGGGATGATCACTGTGATGTGTACTATGATAAAAAATAAATAAATAAATAAATAAAAAATCGTAATTACGAATATATAGTGCTATATTCGCGAATTCGCGAATATACGCGAATTCGCGAATATGCGATATTCGCAAATAAAATTTGCATTTCGAATATTCGCGAGCAACACTATTTTTCAACCACTGTGTCGCAACACACTAGTGTGCCGTGACATAGTGTAAGGTGTGCCGTGGGAAAAACACCCGCCGGGTGTTTTTGCGGCGGGACATCTCTGTGTCCCGAAAGTTGCTTTCAGGACACAGGGTTGCCTCTATTAAGCCCCTGCGGCCCCGCGTTTACTTTAAAAACGCGGGGACGTCACTGACGTCCCATGCGTGCGCCCATAGCAACAATCGCGGAGGACCGGAGCAGCTCCTCCGGTCCCGGGACCTACTGCTATAGCCGGATCGGAGGAGCGGTGCTCGGAACATCGAAGTGGGGCAGTACACAGGCATACAGCCTTCAGTAATACACTGTATGGCTGAAGGCTGTATGTCTGTGGGGGAACTATACTGGACCTAACGTGGGGGACTATACAGGGCCTAATGTGGGGGGACTATACCGGGCCTAATGTGAGGGACTATACTGCACCTAATGTGGGGGGACTATACTGGACCTAATGTGGGGGACTATACAGGGCCTAATGTGGGGGGACTATACCGGGCCTAATGTGGGGGACTATACTGCACCTAATGTGGGGGGACTATACCGGGCCTAATGTGGGGGAACTATACTGGACCTAATGTGGGGACTATACTGGGCCTAATGTGGGGAGACTATACTGCACCTAATGTGGGGGGACTATACTGGGCCTAATGTGGGGGAACTATACTGGGCCTAATGTGGGGGACTATACAGGGCCTAATGTGGGGGGACTATACCGGGCCTAATGTGGGGGACTATACTGCACCTAATGTGGGGGGACTATACCGGGCCTAATGTGGGGGAACTATACTGGACCTAATGTGGGGGACTATACTGGGCCTAATGTGGGGGGACTATACTACACCTAATGTGGGGGGACTATACTGGGCTTAATGTGGGGGAACTATACTGGACCTAATGTGGGGGACTATACTGGACCTAATGTGGGGGGACTATACTGCACCTAATGTGGGGGGACTATACCGGGCCTAATGTGGGGGACTATATTGGACCTAATGTGGGGGAACTACCACCTAATGTTGGGGAACTACAACCTAATGTGGGGGGAAATATGATATATGCAATTACTTTATATATAGTCAATATAGGCCAGTGTTTCCCAACCAGTGTGCCTCCAGCTGTTGCAAAACTACAATTCCCAGCATTCCCGGACAGCCAAAGGCTGTGCGGGCACGCTGGGAGTTGTAGTTTTGCAACAGCTGGAGGCACACTGGTTGGGAAATACTGATATAGGCACAGAGTTAAAAAAAAATGAACATTTTCTAATGGTGGTGTGCCTCGTGATTTTTTTCATGAAAAAGTGTGCCTTTGCACAAAAAAGGTTGAAAAACACTGATATAATGTTCCTCAACTTTGTATGAAACATATATAGTAAAACCTTTTTGAGGAGAACACCCAAAATTGCATTGAAAAGTGGTGGTCTATAGGGGAGGTCTTTTCAAACAAAATGGCTGCCATGTATGGTGGCCTGAAAATCTGTCAAACAAGATCTGGTATGGATCAGGGCGAGGTCTTCTTGGGTGATCTTTTGGTGAGGTTTCACTGTATCTCTATAAACACTTTATTAGTAAACAAAGCCATTAAAATATCAATGTAAATAAATACTCTTTATTCATGACGATGACGATGCGCTGGCTTCGCTATTTGTGATAAGAACCCTGTAAGACATTTATCCTCTTCATTCAATCATGTGGGCTGAAGGGAGGAGTTACTAGACAGGATGGGAGGGGTCAGAACAAATGGGAGGAGTTAACATAACTGTTGGGAGGGGTAAGAACAAATAGAAGGAGTTATCATAACTGAAGGGAGGTGTTAGAACAAATAAGAGGTGTTACTAGAACCAATGGGAGGGGTTATAACCAATAAGAGGAGTTAATAATATGATTGGAGGGATAGAACAAATGGGAGAAGTTACTTTAAAAAAAATGGGAGGGGTTTGAAAAAAATTGGAAGAGTTACTAGAATTGATGGGAGAGGTTAGAACAAAAAGGAGGAGTTAATCGAATCGGTGAGAGGGGCTAGAACAAATAGGAGAAGGTTACTGGAAACCATGAGAAGGGTTATGACAAATAGAGGGGTAGTTAATAGAACTAATGGAAGGAGTTGGAATGAATAGGAGGAATTATTAAAACTAACGGGAGGGGTTAGAACAAGTAGGAGGAGTTAATAGAACAGATGGGAGGGGTAAGAACAAATAGGGGGAGTTAATAGAACAGATGGGAGGTGTTCGAACAAATAGGAGGCATTAATAGAACCAATGGGAGGGCTTAGAACAAGTACAAGCACATTACAGAGCCAAAGGGAGGGGTTAGAACAAATAGGAGGAGTTAATAGAACCAATGGGAGGGCTTAGAACAAGTACAAGCACATTATAGAGCTAAAGGGAGGGGTTAGAACAAATAGGAGGAGTCAATAGAACTGACAAGAAGGAGGGTTAGAACATATAGGAGGAGTTAATTGAACTGACAGGAGGGGCAAAAACAAACAGGAGGAGTCAATAAAACTGATGGGAGGGGTTAGAATAAATAGGAGGAGTTTTTATAGTACTTTTAAAGATTTGTATAATAAAAAACTAAAGGGGTACTCTCATCCCAACAAACCCCTTTCTATATGGCCCCTTCCAATGCCTATGGACATTGTATCCCACAATGAGAGCGGTTGGAATTCTAGGCAGACCCTTCAGTTGTTGCCCCTTTATGGGAACAACATGGTGGTCATATCATCATTCATAACAGCTAGGCTAAGTGGAAGTGGATTAGTTACCTATTTTATAGATTCTAGCAAAAGCAAACATGCCTCCTACTAAATATCTGTATAAAAAATGCAATGTATGGGGAACACACCCCTGTAATTACGGTATAAAAACACGTCTGCCCCTGTCCATGGCTGGAAGGAGATACCACAGAGTGAGGAAATACAGCACCATGTATCTAGCGATAAATGAATGTTTTGTTAATGTAGTAGAAGTAGTGTAAAGGATGTGGAACAGGCACAGATTATGTCATATATTATAAAATTCAGACCAGTGGGGGTTAATCTACCTGGACCGTGATATTTATGGTCACATGACATTAAAGGACTTGTACAAGATTAGAAAAACTTGGATGCTTTCTTTCAGCAACAGTGGTACACATATCCACAGAGGGTGTCTGGTATTGCAGCTCAGCTCTATTGAAGTGGCTGACCTGTATTACCAGACTCAAACCACAAACATGTGGGGCGTTGTCTTCAGAAGAATGCAGGACAGGGACATGTGGACAGGGACAATAGTGTGTAATGAAGAGACAAGGAAGTGTAATGAAGAGACAGGGGTTTGTAATGAAGAGACAGGGGTGTGTAGTGAAGAGACAGGGGAGTGTATTGAAGAGATGGGGGGGGTGTAATGAAGAGACAGGGGTGTGAAATGAAGAGACAGGGGAGTGTATTGAAGAGACAGGGGTGTGTAATGAAGAAACAGGGGTGTGTAATGAAGAGACAGGGGTGTGTAATGAAGAGACAGGGGTGTGTAATGAAGAGACAGGGGAGTGTGTTGAATAGATAGGGGTGTGTAATGAAGAGACAGGGGTGTGTATTGAAGAGATGGGGGGTGTAATGAAGAGACAGGGGTGTGAAATGAAGAGACAGGGGAGTGTATTGAAGGTATAGGGGTGTGTAATGAAGAGATAGGGGTGTGTAATGAAGAGACAGGGGTGTGTAATGAAGAGACAGGGGAGTATGTTGAAGAGATAGGGGTGTGTAATGAAGAGACAGGGGAGTGTATTGAAGAGATGGGGGGTGTAATGAAGAGACAGGGGTGTGAAATGAAGAGACAGGGGAGTGTATTGAAGAGATAGGGGTGTGTAATGAAGAGATAGGGGTGTGTAATGAAGAGACGGGTGTGTAATGAAGAGACAGGGGAGTGTGTTGAAGCGATAGGGGTGTGTAATGAAGAGACAGGGGTGTGTAATGAAGAGACAGGGGAGTGTAATGAAGAAACGGGTGTGTAATGTCGTGACAAGGAAATGCAGTGAAGAGACAGGTGTGTAACGAAGACACGGGAGGGTAATGGAGAGACATGGGTTTGTAATGAAGAGAAAGGGGTGAGTAATGAAAATATAGGGGGTGTAATGAAGAGGAAGGGGTGTGTAATGTAGAGACATGGAGTATAATGAAGAGACAGGGGTGTGTAATGAAGTGACAGGGGTGTGTAATGAATAGACAGGGGGTGTCATAAAGAGACAGGGGTGTGTAATGAAGTGACACGGGTGTGTATTGAAGAGACAGGGGGTTGTCATAAAGAGACAAGGGTCTGTAATGAAGAGACAGGGAGTATAATGAAGAGACAGGGGGTGTAAAAAAAGAGATAGGGGCTGTAATGAAGAGACAGGAGAGTGTACTGAAGCGACAGCGGGGTGTAATGATCGCAAGACCTCCATACTGGTGGTCTGTCTGAGTCGTCTGGAGCCTGATCGCTGTGTGTGTGCCCTCACATCACCACTGCTCCCAACACCTCTAAACAGCTGGGTTAGAATGGTGTAGATGGTGGTAGTAGAAGACTTTTTTCTATTTAACTGTGTCCTGAGCATAGATGGTTATAAAAAAATAAAACCAATCTCCAGATTAACCCTTTAAGTAGACCTACAGTGAGCATGTCCAAACTTGTTTGCTGGATCGCTGATAGACCGAACAGTTAGACCTTCCTTTCTGTGATCATATTTCTACACCATTTCTACCCAAAAAGTCATGAAGATTTGTAACATAAAAAAAATGCATATAAACAGTATACTAATGTGAATAAGGTAAATGATCACCTACCAAGTATTACAGTCTCTTCTGATTGTGGATCCTATAGGATATCGGTTACCAGAATGAATACAGGAGCACTCAGAGGGCGCCACACAATGGGATCCATCAAGAACTTTTCCTTCTGTATTTGAGAAAAAAATTAGATTTTTATTGGTCAGTAAATATCACATTCATCCAATCCTCCACACTCCATGATTCTTCATTCAGTCTTCTATAATCTTGTTTTCTTCAGTTTAGGTGTTAGTGCTGGCTATCTTTTCTGTGGGTAAATGGCAATTCATTCAGCTGATTTCTGATACCCATTCACACTATGTTTTTTCCAAGGGTAATTCTGCTAGAAAATTGTGGTGCTGCAGCCTCTCATTGTTTTCAATGTGATTCTGCTGCACTATTTGCACTATGAATTGCCATTTATATGTACGTCTGTGGACATCTGCTGCCCATAGAATCTCCACCTACAATACCTCATAGTGTAAATGGGCCCATACAGTTCTGTCACAGATTCCTGTTTCCACCTATTAGTTTAGATTTATTTTTTTTGTGCTTTATTTTTTATTTTTTTTTAGTTTCCAAGCGTATTGCTTCAAGTTTTTTATCCTGGTGCTTTGATTTCTTCTTTTGTTAACCTATCTGCTCTCCTTTTATAAACTTCCAATTTTGTTTATAATCAAACACTGTACTTTAAATACAGTTGACTAGGAACAACTAACATCTTCTGCCACACTCTGTGCTGGATTTCTATTTTTATAGGCATTTTAAACCCTTTCTATTATTCAAGCTGACAACTCTCTTGTAGGGGGTCATGCTTTCTTTCAAGTAGCCAAGTCCACATCTCAGTAGGGGCTGTAAACACTTTCTCTAAATACTTTAGTTTTTTTACATTTATACCAGAATTAAAGGGGTATTCCTGGCCAAATACATCTCATCCACTATATAAAGGATAGGGGATAAGATTTCTGATCACGGGGGCCCTGCAGATGGGACCCCCCACAATCTCCGTGCAGAAACGGCATTCTATGCGGAACTGCGTCTCCAGTCTCGGAAACCTCTTTGCTTCCGGGACTGGAGATGTCACGCTCTGCCTCCCTCGTGATGTCACAACCCCCCCCTCCATTCATATCTATGGGAGGGGGCATGACAGTCGTCATGCCCCCTCCCATTGACATGAATGGAGGGGGCGTGGCGTGACATCACAAGGGGCATGGTGTGACGTCATGAGGGGGGCGTGGCATGACGTTACGTTTTCAGTCCCGGAAACAAAGAGGTTTCCGAGACTGGAGACGCAGACCCTCATAGAATGCGGGTTCTGCATGGAGATTGTGGAGGGTCCCAGCTGCGGGCCCCCCGTGATCAGACATCTTATCTCCTATCCTTTGCATAGCGGATAAGATGTATTTTGGTCAAAATACTCCTTTAATTTTAGAAATGCTAATTACAATGTGATTACATCTTTCGTTTTTTAATGTAAAAAATCTGGTTAATCTTCTTAAATGTGGTAAATCAATAAATCTTCAATGGGTTGTATATGCCAGGCAGTTCAGAAACAAAAGTAGAGGTGATCGAAGATGATAATGATACTTACCGGGACAACTACATCCATCCGTGCACTGTTCTTGGCACACTTCATTAATATTAAGGCTCTGGCAGGACTTAACACACGGAGACACACACTCCCTGTAAACCATTCCATGTGGACACTGGGGTTCTGCGCAAGGACAAGAGAATATATAGTTACAACATCAATAAGGACACATTTCATTTGATAAACGGTATGTCCTTCCATAGTGACAGTTTTGTGTTTGCAGCACTTATGCTCACCTACGTGTTTCCCTGGTAACAGACTACAAACAAGCCTAGTGTAGTCTGACTCTGGAGTGATACTGCCTTTCATCTGTCCACCACTTCTTATCCAACATAAAGCCAGGGACAGCAGGAAAGGAGCATGACTGCAGAATCAGACTACACAGGGTTTATTTGTAGTCTGTAACCATGGAAACACATAGGCCCCCATAAGAGCTGTAGACACATCATATCTCATATGCTTTAGAACAATACAAATGGTTAAAGCGTACCTGTCATTAGTGTTGGGCGCGAATATTTGCATTTCAAATTTTTATCACGAATATCGCAAATTCGCGATTATATTTGCCATATATTCGAAATTGCGAATATTCGTTTTTATTCCACATATGCGCATACGTGAATATTCGCAAATGTGAATATTCGCATATTCGCATATGTGAACATTTGCATATTCCTTCTTTTCACTTGTGGGCCAATTAAAATGATGCAAATTCACTTGTCAGAGGTTATTAACAACATTCCTAGCAATCAATAGTAAAGTTGCCCACCCCCTCACTGTTTTCCTCCTCGAATACACGAACATGCGAATATTCACATATGCGAATATAACGAATACGGGAAATCGCGAATATAGGACGAATATTAATCAATATATTCGTGAAATATCGCAAATTCGAATATGGACAATGCCGCTCATCACTACCTGTCATACCCCCCTCCCCCCCCCAAAAAAAAAAAAAATATTATTTGTTTTTCAGTACCGCATTCTGATCATGTACATCATTTTTATGTGTCTACGACCTATATTTCTCCCAGAATTACCTTTATTTACTTGCCATCATTGCTCAGAGACATGGGGTGTGTCCCTCTCTTCTCCTCACTGTGATGACTCCTCCCCCTCCCTCACTCTGCTCTGACTCACAGAAGGCCCTGGACCTGCCTGCAGCCCTGTCAATCACTCATGGTGTCCATGACATGTTGATGACCACTGGATACTGCAGGACTAATTGGGGACCCCTAGTGGCCACTTTTTTGACTGGCTTTTTCAGTATGAAATACAGAAAATTTTCTGATGAAAGCAATTGCAAAACATATTGTTTTTGCATGTTTTATAACATATCAAAAATGTATTGTATCTGACAGTGCCCATTTAACAAACCCTTCAATATTCTACAAGTAGATAGTGACACCAAGAGGAGGATGAATGTATTACACTCTGATTTAACTTACTGCAGGCAGTTTCCATTGGCCAGCTGTTCACAATAACCCCATGCTGGGCGCACGTTCTTGCATATTCCAGGAAGGTGTAACACGGACAGTGCACGTCCTCTGCACACTCACACATGTCGTTCTCACAGATGGCAATGAAGGGGTCAGGGTTGACGGCATGATGACACTTCATGAACAATGGGGATGTTTTCAGATATTGACATCTCTGTATGAAGTCCTGTAAAAAGGGATGATAACTGTTAGTATAGACCAGTGTTTCCCAACCAGGGTGCCTCCAGCTGTTGCAAAACTACAAATCCCAGCATGCCCGGACAGCCAAAGGCTGGGAGTTGTAGTTTTGCAACAGCTGGAGGCACCCTGGTTGGGAAACACTGGTATAGACCAATCACCTCCATATTGTGGCTCTCCAGCTGTTGCAAAACTACAACTCCCAGTTTTTTCCCGGACAGCCATTGGCTGTAGTTGGATGACAAATTATACTGTATGGTCTGCTTAAAGGGGTACTCCCCTGGAAAACATTTCTTTTAATCAACTGGTGCCAGAAAGTTAAACAGATTTATAAATTACTTCTATTTAAAAATCTTAATCCTTCCAGTACTTATCAGTTTCTGTATGCTACAGAGGAAGTTCTTTTCTTTTTGAATTTCCTTTCTGTCTGACCACAGTGCTCTCTGCTGATACCTCTGTCCATTTTAGGACATGTCCAGAGTAGGAGCAAATCCCCATAGCAAACTTATCATGCTCTGGACAGTTCCTAAAATGGACAGAGATGTCAGCAGAGAGCAGTGTGGTCATGATGTCAGCAGAGAGTACTGTGTTCCAAAAAGATAATAATTTCCTCTGTAGTATTCAGCGGCTAATAAGTACTGGAAGGATTAAGGTTTTTTAATAGAAGTGATTTACAAATCTAAATGATAAAAAAATATTGAGGCTCAGGGTCAGTAGATAATGTACATACTTGTTTTATTAGATAATAAATATCAACCTGATATACCTGGGATCACAGGGCCCTTGTGAATCCACAGGTTCAGAGTGATTTAATGGTAAAATAGGGTTAAAAGGTAATAATTAAATGATAAAAAATAAATATAAAATATAGATATAACAATGTATATAGCAAGACCACTGTAATAAATAATGCACAGCTTAATGGTACTATATAGTTCAATTGTAGCTGATCATCTCTGTCACGCTGTCAAATAACCGATCATTAGAGTGTTCTGTCAAGTCTCATAGGGGGGTCGCTGGACGCATTTCAGGACCCACTTAGGTCCTTTCTTCAGCAGCTTATCATATATGCTGAAGAAAGGACCTAAGTGGGTCCTGAAACGCGTTCAGCGACCCTTTCTATGAGACTTGACAGAACACCTGTATTCTAACCATCATTTGCAGTCAATAGAAACAGATTTTCACAACTTTACAAAGAACTGTCAATCACCGGCGAGCGCGCAATCCAAAATTACGAGCGCGCGCTACAACCACGAGGACGCCACTGTGACTACTCGTCTGTGGAAGCGCTGCAGCCTCTGAGAACTTTGCCCATCATCCTCAAGCACCATAGGAGTCGGCCGAGACTCCAGCGGTGCGCTCTATTATAACCTACTATACTTCATTGAAAAGTGAAAGTGTTCAGAGACTGCCCTGATCGCTACTTTCTAATCATCTGGCATATGGATACATGATTACCATAACTGCTACATTGTGAAACATTGTCACACTGCAAGAAACAGCAACTCTATGTGCATATAGCTATATAGACAATTCTTCTGACTGCCACAGCTCTCTAATGATCGGTTATTTGACAGCGTGACAGAGATGAGCTGCTACAATTGAACTATATAGTACCATTAAGCTGTGCATTATTTATTACAGTGGTCTTGCTATATACATTGTTATATATATATATATATATATATATATATATATATATATATATATATATTTATATATTTTATATTAATTTTTTTATCATTTAATTATTACCTTTTAACCCTATTTTACCATTAAATCACCCTGAACCTGTGGATTCACAAGGGCCCTGTGATCCCAGGTATATCAGGTTGATATTTATTATCTAATAAAACAAGTATGTACATTATCTACTGACCCTGAGCCTCAATATTTTTTATCATTTAGTAACCTTTTGTAGACACTAGTGTTGCTCGCGAATATTCGCAATTCGAATATTATTCGCTAATATCGCATATTCGCGAATTCGCGAATTTCGCGAATATAGCGCTATATATTCGTAATTGCGAATATTCGTTTTTTTTTTTTTTTTTTTTTTTTCTTTCTTTTTTTTTTCACAGTACACATCACAGTGATCATTCCTCTCTGCTTCCAGCTTGTGTGGTGTAAAGAAGGCTCTAATACTACTGTGTGAGACTGGCGTGCGAAGAATTCGCATATGTTAATGTTCGCATATGCGAATTTATGCATGTGCTAATTTTGAATATGTCAATATTCACATATGTTAATTTTCGCATACGCGAATATTCGCAAACCGAAAATAAAACGAGAATATTACCAATATGCGAATATTCGCGAATATATGACGAATATTCGTCCATATATTCGCGAATATTCGCGAATTCGAATATGGCCTATGCCGCTCAACACTAGTAGACACCATGGGTACAGGTGCCAGATTGAGTAGCTCGGATCACCTTTACCTTCCCACAGGAGCCTCTCCATTTCCTATAATAATTTACAAATCTGTTTAACTTTCTGTTAGTGTTGAGCGGCATAGGCTATATTCGAATTCGCAAATATTCGCGAATATATGGGCGAATATCCGTTATATATTCGCTAGATCCGAAATATTCGCGTTTTATTTTCGCATATGGGAAAAATTCTTATATACGAAAACTAGCATGTGTACAAATGCGCATATGCGAACATTTGCATATTAAAAATGAGCATACATAACAATTCGCATATGTGAACATTGCGCGCTTGCTAATTTTATATATGCGAATATTTGCCATATATAAAACAATCGCATATGCGAAAATTGCCACGCATAAAAATTTGAATACAAAAAAATCTGTGCTCGCGAAAAATGTTTACATGCGCTTAACATACGTCACTTTTCGCATATGCGAAACTTTGCTTGCCAGTCTCACACAGTATTAGAGCCTTCATTACTAGTGTTGTTCGAAATGCGAATTTTATTCGCAAATTCGCGAATATTCGCAAATACAGCACTATATATTCGTAATTATGATTTTTTTTTTTTTTTTTATCCACTGCCTCCACACTGCCTCCAGAAAGTTAATATTCAAATTTTATTCGCGCATATCGTATATTCGCGTATTCGCGAATATAGCACTATATTCGTATATACGAACATTTTCCTTTGTTAATTTTCAAATATGCGAATGTCTGGTAAATTTTTTGTATACGCGAAAATTAATCGCATGCGGTATTTTCGCACAATTTTATATATGCAAATATTCGCATATACGAAAAAAAAAGTTTTCCACTGGAGTACATTTGGTCATCTAAAATAATAAACAAAATAATCAATATTTTTTATAAATAAATATAAAATTCTGAAAATGTATTTCGTGCTAGAAGACTTTAGAACTTGTGAAATACATCAATATTATTTTTAACAGAGTTGATTCCAATACCAAAAACATCCCTTCTGAGTCATCCTTTCCAAATTTTTCTGGCCAAGGTTTACCTTAGTGGATGAAGTTGAAGAAAACAAAATTAACTAAAAGAAGACTGGAATTCTACAAGGGTGTTACACCAAATGTTCTGGAGTTTCTCCATTTTGGACAAACCCTACTTGTTTGGAGGATGTCAGATCTCTAAGGGTCCCCCCATTGGAACCCCGTGTGATCAGCTGTAATATGGGAGGAAACCTGGCAGGAAGTGTTCAGTCTAGCGCCACCACATGTGAGATTAAAGGGGTTATCCAGGAAAAAACTTTCTTTTTTTTTTTATCAACTGCGACGTTTCGTGGTATACGCTTCTTCCGGCTCACTCGTGAGTGAGCCGGAAGAAGCGTATACCGTGAAACGTCGCTCTATTGTAACGCACCAGCTGTATGCACCCAGCCTTGTTAATAAAGACACCGTGGATAAGTGAGTTGCCGTCCGCTTTTGTTTCTTCTATCTGCATTGGGACAGCTTTCTACTGCCTTTTAGTGTTGAGCGGCATAGGCCATATTCGAATTCGCGAATATTCGCGAATATATGGACGAATATTCTTCATATTCGTGAATATTTGCATATTCGTAATATTCTCGTTTTATTTTCGCATATGCGAATTTTCACGTATACGAAAATTAACATATACGAAAATTTGCATATACAAAAATTAGCATAAGTTAAAATTCGCACATGCGAAGATTAACATATGCAAATTTTCTTATATGCGAATATTCGCACGCCAGTCTCACACAGTAGTATTAGAGCCTTCTTACACCACATAAGCTGGAAGCAGAGAGGGATGATCACTGTGATGTGTACTGTAAAAAAAAAAAAAACGAATATTCGTATTTACGAATATATAGCGCTATATTCGAGAATATTCACGAATTCGCAAATAAAATTCGAATTGCGAATATTCGCGAGCAACACTACTGCCTTTGGGACTGAGCACCGCTTACGGATTCTAGGCTCCGGGCAGTAACGCACCCATAGGGGGAGTGGCAAAATTAGGTTGGACTTAAGAGAGGTAGTGCCAGCTCTTACACCTTCTCTGTGACTTTATATTTAGATTTGTAAATTAATTCTATTAAAAAATCTTAATCCTTTCAGTACTTATGAGCTGCTGAAGTTGAGTTGTTCTTTTCTGTCTAAATGCTCTCTGATGACACCTGTCTCGGGAACTGTCCAGAGTAGAAGCAAATCCCCATAGCAAACCTCTTCTACTTTGTGCAGTTCCCGAGACAAGCAGAGATGTCAGCAGAGAGCACTGTTGTCAGACAGAAAACAACAACTCAACTTCAGCAGCTGATAATTATTGAAAGGATTAAGTTTTTTAAATAGAAGTCATTTACAAATCTGTTTAACTTTCTGGAGCCTGTTGATATAAATAAAATAAAATAAAAAGTTTTTTCCTGGAATACCCCTTTAAGTATTACACAGTGATCATTTAAATCAGTGGGTTGTCTATATAATGCAGGACAGGACTGGTCCTCCAGAGCGTTTCGATGAGATAATGGACTTTATATGAGGACATCATCGGCATACCCTATCTGCTCCAATCCCAAAATAGATTCATAAAACTATGCGAGAACTATGTCTTCTGAGTGGGTCAAAAAAGAGAAACAAAAGCAATAAATAAGAAGAAAATCAACTGTTCTTATTGTTCGTGCTTCGCTGGCATCTGTGGACCCGCAGAGAGGCAAAGTGTTAGGGGGTGGAGGGGGGAGAAGGAATCTGCATTCCTGGAAGTGATACTTATAAACAAAGGATTCTATTTACAGAAACTGAATTGAGATATTTTATTCTAAGTTTTGCGAAATGGACACGATTCCGGCTGTTCTGAATTCATCCGGTAAGTTCATATCAGAGAATGAAATATTTTACAAGATAAAATGTGACACTTGTCCACAACGACAAAAAGGAGAAAACCCCAAAAAACATCAAAAAATTTAAATGGTGCTTGACTTATCTTTAAAGGGGTACTCTTTCTTTTTTCACATTTCACATTAACTGATGCCAGAAAGTTATACAAATTACTTCTATATAAAAATCTTAATCCTTCCAGCACTTATCAGCTACTGTATACTACAGAGGAAGTTTTGTAGTTCTTTCCAGTCTGACCAAAAGTGCTCTCTGCTGCCACCTCTGTCTGTGTCAGGAACTGTCCAGAGCAGGAGAGGTTTGCTATGAGGATTTGCTCCTACTCAGGACAGTAGTTTCTAATAGTGAAAAGGATGGCAGCAGAGAGCACTATGGTCAGACTGGAAAGAACTACACAACTTAGCATACAGCAGCTGATAAGTACTGGAAGGATTACGAATTTTATATAGAAGTCATTTTCAAATCTGTATAATTTTCTGGCACCAGTTGATTTGAAATTTTTTTCCCCCTCCGGAGTACTCCTTTAAAGTTTTCCCAACAATATCCCAAAAGAGACCTCAGGCCCATAGTTGTGGTTAAGGACTAATTGTCACTGCTCCAGAGTAAAAGAAAAAGTTGGACTTTGCAGCATGCCAAAAAGCGCAACCAAAAAAATGTGTCAATATATTTGTGTTTATTATTGTTATAAATATATATCAGGGGGTTCCATAAAGAAAAGAGGATAAGGTGTACAAGTAAAACAAAATAGGGACACCAGTAAAACAAAAACCGGGACACCAGTTGAGGCAGGACACCGCTGCGGCCAGTGATTGACTGAGTGGCCCGTCATTGCCAAGATTAGTACGTCTCAGAAGTTGGGGGCTAGAGCACTTAGCGGTAAGAGCTTGGCCCTGGTTTGACGATCGCGAGGATATAATCAGACACTTATTCCCTATCCTGTGTCATATCTGTAGTACCCCTTAAGGCGTACTCCACCCCTAGACATCTTATTCTCTATCCAAAGGACCCCAGCGACCTCCCGGCTGTGCCCGGTATTCATTAAGAGCGTTGGGTGCAGCGTCAGAACGCCGGAGGCTCGTGACATCACGGCCATGCTCCCTCAATGCAATTCTATGGGAGAGGGCATGATGGCCGTCACTCCCCTTCCCATAGACTTGCATTGAGGGGGCATGGCCGTGACATCACGAGCGGGGCGTGACCGTGATGTCACGAACCTCCGTCTGCATCGCCAGTCATCCGACACAAAGCGAAGTTCGCTCTGTGCACCTGGGGTGCCGAAGCCGAGATCACAGAGGTCACCAGTAATGTTGAGCGCGAATATTGAAAATATCGGCACTTCGCAATTTTGCTAACATTTAAAATATAGTGATATATATTCGTAATGACGAATATTCGTGTTTTTTTATTTGCAAATATTTATGCGAATATCAGCTGGACACTGATCCCTCCCTTCTTTTAGGTGAAAAATATTATTGCGCATCCGCACTATGCGAATTTCATTACGAATTTTCGCATGAAAAAAAAAGAGAACAAACATAGCAAATATGCGATTGTCATGAACATAGGACGAATATTCGTCCATATATTCGCGAAATATCACAAATTCGAATATGGCCCCTGCTGCTCGTCACTAGTCCCCAGCGTTGGGACCCCTGCAATCAGACATCTTATCCCCTATCCTTTTTAAGAGCCGAGGAAAGTGCTCTCTATCACCCAAAGTGCAAGAAAAGGTGCAAACGTGTCACAATAAAAAAAAAAAAAAAACGTGCACAAAGGATGCGGTCTATCGCTAAGCCCTTCTCCAACAGGAAAGAGGCCCCCCAACAAACCTACCCTTCACCTCCGGGCCAAAATGCTCCTGCAAGGATCCAGGTTCGATGTCCCTTTTCGCCAAAGCTACTAAGGGGCCACAAATGCCCCTGGCTTCAACCAAGGTATCAGCAAAGAAGCCGTATACTGATGGCATCTCGATCGAAGCCAAGAAGCCTTGGGGTTGCAGGGAGGTGAGGAACCAAATGGCCACACACACCTCCCCTAGACCGCCAGGAGGGACACCCAGAAGGGCTACCGCATCCTGACAATCCTGTGTACAAAGTAACAAACACGTAAAAGTGGCACAGTGACATACAAAAAAAATAAATAAATAAAAAGTGAATGAGTGCAGATATACTGCCCGGTCATCCGGCCAGATCTATAAAAATTTCCCTGATCCTAGCCAGAAGGCCGGGATACCAAGGGTGAGTGCCAAAGGTGAAGAGTTACTGGTGCAGTGCGTAGACTCAGTGAGCTATAATACCCAGTGAGTTTCGGCACCTCAGGGTCACCTTTACCCGAGGCATAAAAGTACCTCAGCTCTAGACCCTCCCAGCCTCATGGCGAGACCCGGATGAAACAGGTCCCATCAGGGCAGCCCCGGTATACCTGCTCCTTCATGTAGCCATCCATTCCTACCAGTGGACTACCTGATAAGAAAAGATACTACACTTCATCTTAGCCAAAAGGCCTAGAAGCAAAATTCAAGTATGGCCCCTGCTGCTCATCACTAGTCCCCAGCGGCGGGATCCCCGCAATCAGACATTAGTGTTGCTCACGAATATTCGCAATTCGAATATTATTCGTGAATATCGCATATTTGCGAATTTGCGAATTCGTAATTACGAATATCCGTTAATTTTTTTTTCACAGTACACATCACAGTGATCACCACTCTCTGCTTCCAGCTTGTGTGGTGTAAAGAAGGCTGTAATACTACTGTTTGAGACTGGCGTGCAAACATTCGCATATGCGAAAATTCGCATATGCTAATTTTGTATATGCTAATATTCACATATGTTAATTTTCGCATAACGAATATGCGAATATTCGCGAATATTCGCAATCGAATATGGCCTATGCCGCTCAACACTATCAGACATCTTATCCCCTATCCTTTGGATAGGGGATAAGATGCCTAGGGATGGAGTACCACTTTAAGGAGGTTGACATATCCGATGAGTTAAGCTGGCCATAAACTTTAGATTATTGTTGACCAAAGATTGGTTAACGTATACACTTGGACACTCCGCTTATCTCCTTGAGAACAAAAGGATCATGCATGTTGAATCCAACAGCCCCAACCTTTCTTTTTCTAGACCATATTCGAATTCGCGAATATTCGCGAATTCGAAGGACGAATATCCGTCATATATTCGCTAGATTCGCATATTCGAAATATTCTTTATTTTCGCATATGCGAAACAAATTCACGTATGCGGAAAAATTCCCATACATATAAAAATGAGCATACATAAAATACGCATATGTGAAAATTTCGCACTCGTTAATTTTTACCTATGCGAAAAATTACATACACAAAGATTCTCATAAGCGAAAATTAGCACGGATATAATTTAGCATACACGAAAAGTCGCATACGCGAACATTTCATATGAGCTTCATTTTCGTGTATGTGAAAATTAACATATATATATAAATTCGCATATGTGAAAATTAAATTTGCTCGCCAGTCTCACAAAGTGTTGAGCGGCATAGGCCATATTCGAATTCGCGAATATATGGACGAATATGCGTTATATATTCGCTATATTCGTATATTCGCAATATTTGGTTTTATTTTCGTATTTGTGAAACATTCACGTATGCGAAAATTATCATATGTACAAAATGCGCATTTGAGAAAATTTGCATATATAAAGATGAACATACATAAAATTCGCATATGAGAAAAATGTTTATACGAAAAAAAATACATACATAGAAAATTCTCATATGCGAAAATATGCATGGATATAAATTAGCATACATGAAAAGTCACATATGCGAAAAATTCGCACATGCAAATTTTTTTGCCTATGCGAATATTGCCATATACGAAACAATCGCATATGCGAAAAATTGGCATCTATGAAGATTTGCCATTAAAATTCACATATGCGAAAATGTCGTATGCGCTTAATTTTCGTGTATGCGAAAATTTACATATATATATATATATATATATATATATATATATATATTCGCATATGTGAAAATTTAATTTGCTTGCCAGTCACACACAGTAGTATTAGAGCCTTCATTACACCACACAAGCTGGAAGCAGAGAGGGATGATCACTGTGATGTGTACTGTGATAAAAAAAAAAAAATAATAATAATTCGTAATTACGAATATATAGTGCGATATTCGCGAATAAAATTTGCATTGTGAATATTCGCGAGCAACACTACCCAGAACCAATATATCTGGCCTTTTCTGCTGAAATTATTTGGTTCGACCTGCATTAATCAATTATATATGACCACCTCAAAGCGATCATTCCACCATTAACGCTATTGTATGATAGGTGTATGAACTCAAGATCGTAAAGGCGTCCCAAAAATTGAACTCCCCAGAACCTTAGAACAGGGTCCCCCATGGCAAAGGAGCGACGATGGATTTTGAGAAGAGAGTCCCACGTTCCATTGGAAGGGAGCGGTGGTTACGCGTGCGCACTGTCGCTCCATTCATTGTCTACTCAAGATAGCCCTGTTTCTCCGTTCATTGTCAACGATGGGCTATCTCGAGTAGACAATGAATGGAGCGACAGTGCGCACGCGTAACCACCGCTCCCTTCCAATGGAACTTGGGATTTTCTTCTCGAAATCCAACTGTGAATAGAGGATAAAGGTTAATGGTGAGACAAACTCTTGGTAGGACTAGTTGAGCTTCCTCAACTTGTTAATTTACAGGAGGAAGAACAGAGGAACTGCATCATGTCTGCCTGCTTCGGAGGAGCGCTTCATGCCTCTATCAGGCTTTGTCGTCAAATTAAGTATGCCAGTACGGGGACGGACCTGGATGCTGCTGTGTGGTGACAATGGGGGAGATTTATCAAAACCTGTCCAGAGGAAAAGTTGCCCAGTTGACAATAGCAACCAATAGGATCTCTTCTTTCATTTTTGAAAAGTCCTCTGAAAAATGAAAGAAGCGATCTGATTGGTTGCTATGGCCAACTCAGCAACTTTTCCTCTGGACAGGTTTTGATAAATCTCCTCCAATGAGCAGTAACTTTCTTGCAGAAGGGACATTGGCACCCAGTAGCATGGCGCTCTAAGCCGGCATCTATCTTGCCTATAGGTGGTGCTGGCCCTGTGGGCACAGAGGGGTAACTTGAAGCTACTGGTCCCCAGTGCAAAATCTGTAAGAAGCACCCCCAACTCATAAGGGGCAAAGGGATTGTTTGGGCCTTCTCAGGATCCAGGTGTACCCCCCCCCCCCCCCCCCATGTCTTAGGTCTCCTAACTGTGGACCTCCAGCTGGTGCAAAACTACAACTTCCAGCATGCCCGGACAGCCAACGGCTGTCCGGGCATGCTGGGAGTTGTAGTTTTGCAACATCTAGAGGTCCATGGCTTGGAGACCACTACCTTATACATATGCCTCTGCGTGGGCAGTGTAACCTTAATACAGAATAATAACCCACATACCTTCTCGGCTGCTTCAGATGAAATATTGCAGGTGTTGCTGGGAGGAAAAATTCTTTTACATCTCTTATCACCACCATGCAGCGCCCAGGAATTGGCAAATTCATAACTCTGGTCAGCCAAAATACCTGAATTAAAAAAAATTATAGATAAACGTCAAAACATGAAACAGTCTTCACGCGGTGTAGCAGAGCCGACTTTTTCATTAAACAGTTCCACGAGTGGTCATTATGCACATGGGACTGCAGTGGTTACTGGCAGTCCCATGGAAAATGCAGGTAGAAAGTAAATTGAGTGGTAAAATAGAAGCTCTGATGCATTTATATGATGTAATGACAATGAGCTACCACTTCCAACAGGGTATGTACCACTATGTAAACAGGACACAGGTAGTAGGTATAAATGTTTACATCATATCTGCCTTAAAGGGCATTTCCATTAAAATCTGTGAAATAGTTTAAAAAAAAAATTAAAAATTGTGAATTGTGCATTAGAATAACACTCATTTTTGGCAATTATACCATATTTATTTATAGAGATATTGGCCTTTTTCTGTTATGTAGAGGCAGCCATATTTGAAATATTGTAAGGAATAGTGTTGAGCGGCATAGGCCATATTCGAATTCGCGAATATTCGCGAATATATGGACGAATATTCGTCATATTCGCAAATATTCGCATATCCGTAATATTCTCGTTGTATTTTCGCATATGCGAATATTCACATGTGCTAAAATTAACATATGCGAAAATTCACATATACAAAATTAGTATAAGCGAAAATTCGCACATGCGGTTCGCATATGCGAACATTCGCGCACCAGTCTCACACAGTAGTATTAGAGCCTTCTTACACCACATAAGCTGGAAGCAGAGAGGGATGATCACTGTGATGTGTACTGTAAAAAAATAAATAAAAATATTCGTAATTACGAATATATAGCGCTATATTCGCGAATATTCGCGAATAAAATTCGAATTGCGAATATTCGCGAGCAACACTAGTAAGGAACAAACAGTAACCAATTGGTTTTCAATTTTAAATTAGTTTCTCATTTGGTCAATAGATTGTATTATTATTGAATAGCTTAGGGCGCCCTGATCAAACACCATTTTACAGTTTCTTGATATGCCCTTCCGTTCCTGAGATATGAAGGTTTAGAGTTTGTTTCACAATTCAGGGAGTCAGATGGGTATGGACTTAAATGGGAACTGTCAGATACAAAAACTTTTGATATGTGGTAAAGCATGTATAACCAATAGGTTTTGCAACTGCTTTCATTGGAAATTTTTCAGTATTTCATACTGAAAAGACAGTCAAACAACTGCCCCCCCTGCCTGCTTGGACACATACTAGTCCTGCTGTGTCCATGCGTCATCATCTATGTCATGGACACACTTCCTTGATTGACAGCTGTGAGTGCAGGGCTCAGAGCTGGAGGAAAAATCCTCCCACTGTCAGCTTGTGTCCGGCTACTGTCAGTGAGGACAAGCTGGGAGTTGTAGTTTTGGTAATGCTAGGGGAGATGTGAGCAGACAGCATACTGAGGGAGGGGGCGGAGACCTGCACAGTGAGGCCACGCCTCCTCCCTTTGAGAGGAATTCAGACTAGTGAGCTAAATTAAAAGTGTAATAAAAAAATAAATAAAGGTGCTAGACACATAAAAATTAGATGTACATGGTCGGGATTAGGTACTGAGCGATATATATATATAAAAAAAATTGTTGGATCTGACGGGTACGCTTTAATGTAATGAGTCGATCTGGTTCCAGCAGAAGGGTTAAAGGGGTATTCCAGGAAAAAACTTTTTTACTATACTATACAGCAAAAGGAGAATACAGCAGCACACTGCTAGCACAATGATACAGATAAAACATGAACTGCTATACAGCTATCGTGCAAAAAATGAAAAAGTGAGGTACTTAGCTCACAATTTGGCGGCCAAATAGTTTGGACCATCCCACCACAGTAAGGTGACCTCATTGGGACGGACCCTAAACTGTGAATGTGCCTCTGTGTAATGGGTTTAACAGGCATTGCAAGGTCTGAGACGTCCACCAAAGGATAGGGGATACGATGTCTTAGCGCCGGAGTACCCCTTTAATTCTCTTGGATGCACAATCTACCACATGACAGTGCACACTTTGCTGATCTGTCCGCATGCTGGTTTGAAAACAGCAACATAGAATTTACAAATAACCAAGACACTTTTGGGCCCATGTCTTTATTCCATTGAAATCAATGAGATTTTAAAAATCTGTGCCAAAATCTGTTTGATTTCCCTGTGAACATAAATCTGCACCGAACTGTGATAAAAATTGTGCGGAGCTCAAACTTAGTGTTGCTCGCGAATATTCACAATTCGAATTTTATTCGCGAATATCGCATATTCGCGAATTCGCAAATATTCGCGAATATAGCGCTATATATTCGTAATTACGAATATTATTATTTTTATTTTTAATTTTTTTTTTCACAGTACACATCACAGTGATCATCCCTCTCTGCTTCCAGCTTATGTGGTGTAAGAAGGCTCTAATACTACTGTGTGAGACTGGTGTGCGAATGTTCGCATATGTGGAAATTTGCATATGCATATTTTCGCATATGCGAATTTTAGAATATGTTAATTTTTCGCGCGCGCGAATATTCGCATATGCGAAAATAAAACGATAACATTACGAATATGCGAATATTCGCGAATTCGAATATGGCCTATGCCGCTCAACACTACTCAAACTCTGAAGAATTATACAGACTTGACATCATGAAGTGTGATTTATGACTTGACATCATGAAGTGTGATTTATGACTTGACATCATGAAGTGTGATTTATGACTTTGGCGGGAATGATGCTTCACTCCAGATAAGAACGAGTGAGGATGGATAATGGAGATTAGATACAGGAAAGAGCAGAGAGAGGAAGTTCAGTAATGTCAAAAGGCGGGGTGGGAAGTTTATCTCCTTTTTTCTACATACTTGCAAAGATTTCACTTACTGATGACCTTTCAGGATGTTGGAGGTGACAGAGTCTCTTTAAAGGGGTACTCCGGCCCCTGCGGAGAGCTCACGTATAGTGTTGCTGGCGAATATTCGCAACGCAAATTTTATTCGCGCATATCGCATATTCGCGAATTCGCAAATATTCGTGAATATAGCACTATATATTCGTAATTTTTGTTTTGTTTTGTTTTTTTCACAGTACACATCACAGTGATCACTAGTGTTGAGCGGCATAGGCCATATTCGAATTGGCGATATTTTGCGAATATATGGACGAATATTCATCATATATTCGATAAATTCGCATATTCGTAATATTCGCGGTCTATTTTCGCATATGCGAACATTCACCTATACGAAAATTAGCATATGCGATAATTAGCATAAACCTAAATTAGCACAAGCAACAAAATCGCATATGCGAAAATGTACATGCATAAATATTCGCATATGCGGATTTTTGAATAATAAAATGTTCACATATGCGGAAATAAAGCGTGAATATTGCGACTATGCGAATTATGCGAATATATGACGAATATTTGTCCATATATTCGCGAAATATCGCCAATTCGAATATGGCCTATGCCGCTCAACACTATTCACGTATTCTTTGCATCAGTTTCACGAAAACACTTTGGGATTGTATCTACAAATCTGGATCTTTTTTTAACCTTCTTGAGTCATAAAATCGTCTTCTGCAAGCTGGTTGAAGTTCCCGCATAGTCCACACGTCCTGTTAAAATGTTCGGTGGACAGTAGGATCTGCGTATTCCCGCTGACATCGATCTTCACCATTATACCATGTTCCTCACTAGAGAGTTTATAGTATCCAGCCTCGTTCTCCAGGAAAATCCCATTGGCGGCGTACGGCATGGTGATGCTGTAAAAAATAAAAAACAGGAAACCAGACGCTTACTTAACGTTTATCACTCAACACATGGAGAGACACAGGACATTTCATTCCTCCCAACCTCCGTCCTCTCCTGTTCTAACATTGGTGTTTATCTCCCAAGACTGGTGACTACCAACAGGGATGAAAATTGCACAAACAGTTAAACTAGTAACTAAAACAGACTAAAAGGTCAAAAAAAAAGGTCAAAAACGAAAAAAAAAATAATTTGGACCAAAAGCAAAAACATTAGGTCAAAGGCAAAAATATCGGACGCTATGAATTATGTAACACTCTGGGCAGAACTGGTACATTGGTTTATGTCTAGTGTAGAGTCTTAAAGGGGTACTCCGCCTCTAGATATCTTATCCCCCTATCCAAAGGATAGGGGGATAAGATGTCTGATCGCTAGGGGTCCTGCCACTGGGGACACCTGCGATCTCCCTGCTGCACCCGGCGTTCGTGACATCACGGACACGCCCCCTCAATGCAAGTCTATGGGAGGGAGCGGCGCGCCGCTCCCTCCCATAGACTTGCATTAAGGGGGCGTGGTCATGACGTCACAAGTCATCCAGCACGGAGCAAAGTTTGCTCTATGCACCGGATGTCTAGGGTGCCTCAGCCAGCGGCAGGACCCCCGTGATCAGACATCTTGTCCCCCACCCTTTGGATTGGAATACCCCTTTAATTATCCCTTCCACATTAGACATGTGTCTGTCAAACCCATCATTTTTTGTGGGACCAGCAAACCATCTAATGTTTATTGGGGCCTCATAATGTTTTCCCAACAAATGAGAAAACAGGCATGTTGGATTTCAACTGCCCAATTCTTTTGTTCTTGGTAACATAAGATGCCACCAGTTTGGCAGCAGCTTACCACTCCTCTTTCAGTTTCCAACGCATCAAAATTAGATTAAGTCCAAGCCTATTGATGGCTGTATTCGGCTGTATTTCGGCAGCCCCATAAACACTGAATGAGGCAGCAATATGCACACAGGACCACTGCTCCATTCAGACTCCGTTTAACTGGAATGGGTGGCTCAGGGACCTCATTCTGGGGATCAGTGGGGGCTCCAACAATTGGGCCCCGATGGATCATGCAATAATCACCTATATTGCAGATATGTGATGAAAGTTCTACCTGGGATAACCCCATTATTTTTACTTAACTGGTACCAGAAAGTTAAACAGATTTGTAAATGACTTCTATTTAAAAATCTTAATCCTTCCAGTACTTATCAGCTGCTGTATGCTCCACAGGAAGTTGTATTTCTTTCTGAAGTTTTTTTTCCCCCTTCAGTCTGACCACAGTGCTCTCTGCTGACACCTCTGTCCATAGCAGGAACTGTCCAGAGTACAAGAAAATCCCCATAGCAAACCTCTTCTGCTCTGGACAGTTCCTGTGACAGACAGAAGTGTCAGCAGAGAGCACTGTGGTCAGACTGAATAGAACTCCAGAAAGAAATACAACTTCCTGTGGAGCATACAGCAGCTGATAAGTACTGGAAGGATTAAGATTTTTAAATAGAAGCCATTTACAAATTTGTTTAACTTTTTGGCACCAGTTGATTAAAAAAAATTAAAATAATAATGTTTTAAACCTTTAGGGGGTGGCCCATGAGTCAAAAACACCATGGTCTAACACAATGGATCGGTTTAATCTAGTGTGTTCCTTTATTACCAAACCTTAACACTTAACTAACATCTAAAGATTCCAATTGACTCCCAATAGTTGTCAGGTATTCCTCCCCACCCCATACACATGCATGCGCGGCTCAGTTAAAGGGGTACTCCGGTGGAAAACTTTTTTTTTTTTTATATCAACTGGTGCCAGAAAGTTAAACAGATTTGTAAATTACTTCTATTATAAAAATCTTAATCCTTCCTGTACTTATTAGCTGCTGAATACTACAGAGGAAATTCTTTTCTTTCTGGAGCACAGAGCTCTCTGCTGACATCATGACCACAATGCTCTCTGCTGACCTCTTTGTCTATTTTAGGAACTGTCCAGAGCAGCATATGTTTTCTATGGGGATTTTTCTTAAATTAGACAGAAATGTCAGCAGAGAGCTCTGTGTTCCAAAAAGAAAAGAATGTCTTCAGTTGTATGAAGCAGCTAATAAGTACTGGAAGGATTAAAACATTTTAATAGAAGTAATTTACAAATCTGTTTAACTTTCTGGCACCAGTTGATAAAAAATAAAAGTTTTCCACCGGAGTTCCCCTTTTGAGAAGCTCCCATACATGTAAGGGTGGGTTCACACCACGTTTTTCAAATACGGTTACCGTATACGGTTTTCCGCTAAAAAACAAATGGCAAAAACCGTATGCAACCGTATGCAACCGTATGACTCCAAATTAAAACGTATACGGTTTTTCCCCGTACGGTTCTATCCGTTTGCATCAGTTTTTGCCAACGGTTTTGCTATTTTGTTGGAATTAGTTTTCCAGCAATTTAATAAAGTTACTATTGTTCTATTGAAATTCCAATCTGCGCATGTGTCAACTCCAAAAACGGATTCGAAAAAACCGTGTGCAACCGTATTCTGAAATTCTGTGTACGGTTCTCATAGACAACAATGTTAAAAGAACCGCGTACGGTTCGCATACGGTTTTCCAACCGGAGGCAAAAACGTGGTCGACAGCGTTTTTGCCTACGGTTGAAAAATCGTCAAAACCGTATCCGAGGCAAAACGGATGCAACCGTACACAACATTTGGAATACGGTTTCCAATGCATTCTCTATGCATACGGTTTCAGATACGGTTGTATAGGTTTTTTTTGCGGAAAACCGAATACGGTTACCGTATTTGAAAAACGTGGTGTGAACCCAGCCTAAGACAGTCATAGTCCAAAGAAAATCTAACCCAAAAGCTAAAAAAATAAGAAAAATGGTAGAAGGTTCCATTGGTGTGCATTGGGTGACGTCAACAGCATATCAAAGTCAACCAGAGAAATAGCAAAAATGGTAATTCCTTAAAAATGCCTTGTGGTTTTTTGGTTCCTCCCATTGGGTTCCATTATGAGATTATTCATTGGTGGTTTATCCATTTACCTTTTCTCTCCTTCTGTGGCCGTCCCATCCAGAAACACATGAATGTCGTAATATTCTCCCAGATACATTGAGACGCTGTTCTTTTTACCATGTCTGTAGTCCACTAAAAAGACAATTCCCATCATCATATATCCATCATAAATCAGCGAATAGTGCGCCATCATACAGATCATGTGATGTATCAATCTATACAAATCTAATGACATAGGAACCAACCCCTCATTCAACTAAAAACACTTAAAGGGGTACTCCAGGGGAACACTTTTTATTTTTATTTATTTCTTAATCAACTGGTGCCAGAAAGTTAAACAGATTTGTAAATTACATCTATTAAAAAATCTTAACCCTTTCAGTACTTATCAACTGCTGTGCTCATGTCTATTCTCCTCCAATTCAAGGTTGGTAGAGGATCTGAACTAAAAAATTTAGGAGCCCCCTTCCCAGTAAATGGACTGAATAATAGTTGGAATATTTGCAGCTTTATTGTAAATCCTCTTTAAAACAGCATTTTTTTTATATGTTTTTTTTTTTTTTTGTTTCTGTAATACTCGGGCCACAAGGATTTTTAGTTTGAAATCCCGTAATAATATACTTTTGTAGGATTGTATACTTAAAGGGGTATTCCAGGCAAAAACTTTTTTTTATATATCAACTGGCTCCGGAAAGTTAAACAGATTTGTAAATGACTTCTATTAAAAAATCTTAATCCTTCCAATAGTTATTAGCTTCTGAAGTTTTCTGTCTAACTGCTCATTGATGATGTCACATCCCGGGATCTGTGCATGATGGGAGAATATCCCCGTAGGAACTGCACAGCTCCCGGGACGTGAGTCATCAGAGAGCGGTTAGACAGAAAACAGCAACTCAACTTCAGAAGCTAATAACTATTGGAAGGATTAAGATTTTTTAATAGAAGTAATTTACAAATTTGTTTAACTTTCCGGAGCCAGTTGATATATAAATAAAAGTTTTTGTCTGGAATACCCCTTTAAATATATGATGTTTAATTTATGTTTAAAAGTATGATGTCTATGTTTATTGCTTTAATATCTTGTAAAGATATGTCATGAACAATAAAAGGAATTTAAAAGGGAAAAAAAACAGCATGCGCTCGAAACGCGTCAAGTTGTGTCAGACCATGTGAAGTGTTGAAGTTGTTCCATGCTGTTTTAAGGGGGTACTCCGGTGGAAAACTTTATTTATTTTTTTTAAATCAACTGGTGCCAGAAAGTTAAACAGATTTGTAAATTACTTCTATTAAAAAAAATCTTAATCCTTCCAATACTTATTAGCTGCTGAATACTACAGAGGAAATTCATTTCTTTTTGGAACACAGAGCTTTCTGCTGACATCACGAGCACAGTGCTCTCTGCTGACATCGCTGTCCATTTTAAGAACTGTCCAGAGTAGGAGAAAATCCCCATAGTAAACATATGCTGCTCTGGACAGTTCCTAAAATGGACAGAGGTGTCAGCAGAGAGCTCTGTGTTCCTAAAAGAGAATAATTTCCTCTGTAGTTTTCAGCAGCTAATAAGTTCCGGAAGAATTATGTTTTTTTAATAGAAGTCATTTACAAATCTGTTTAACTTTCTGGCACCAATTGATTTAAAAAAAATAAAATAAACATTTTCCACCGGAGTACCCTTTTAAAGAAGATTTACAATAAAGCTGCGACTATTCCAAGTGCTGGATCATTTCGTTTTTCTTCATTGTTTGGATACGGAGAGTCTGAGTGGGGATCCGTGCACGGGACATAGCAGGTGAGCTGGACTTCATTACATTTTCCTGAATATTTGAGACCTATAATAGTACCAGGATCTGGAGGTAAAACCCAAGATCTGACAACATTCTAACAAATGTGCGCAGTATTATTATCCCCAATTGTTGGGAGTAACAAGATTCTGCAAGTGCCTTGCTGCTGCTCATCTCCCTCTCGTTGTGGCAATTAACATGCATGTCCCATCACTGGATTTCTTCTAGTTAGCAGAAAGGATATGAGAACAAGCTCAACCCCGCCACCTTTTTGGTAGCTATCCTTTAACATCATTGTTGGCCCCGCGATCAGACATCTGATTCCCTATGGATAAGTGATCAGATGTTAATGCACAAAAGATCCATGACTGTGGGTATGAAAAGGCTCCAATCGGCGCTTCTCCCGGGAGTTCCAGGAATATCAGTAGGGCAAGGAGCACTCGGATACTCGAGTGATGAAAGGACAATAAAATTCATTCACATAAAAAGCGCTAGGACTACGCGTTTCAAGGGGAGTGACCCCCTCTTCATCAGGTCCAGTAATCACTGGACCTGATGAAGAGGGGGTCACTCCCCTTGAAACGCGTAGTCCTAGCGCTTTTTATGTGAATACATTTTATTGTTGAGTATCCGAGTGCTCCTTGCCCTACTGATATTCCTGGAACTCCCGGGAGAAGCGCCGATTGGAGCCTTTTCATACCCACAGTCGTGGATCTTTTGTGCATTCTACCTGACCGACCTGAGACCTACTCCGGACGGGAGAGCTCCTGGCTGCACCCCGGCTAACTACCCTGATAACGGGCGAGAGGCTACTTAAGGTGTTGCACTCTCAGTGCAACACTTCCAGGTGAGCAGACTGTGATTACCCCACATTGCTCCTCCATTCTACCAGAATAACGGCACATTGCTGCGCACTTTTGTCTGTCTTTTTCTCCTTCATATGATAAGATGTTAAGAAATAGTTGGCTTAGATGTGAACTACATCAATTATATTTTTCGGGAATTCCCCAGGTCATTATTCTCATATTTTTTGTTGACCGTATTTCATAATTCATAACTGAGTTATGATCCAAATAAAACAGTTGTCTGCAGATGGGTATTCTTTTCTTCTGGAGAGATTTCTGGCTTGGCACACATTCCCAGTCAGTTTCTAAGGCTCCTGAGTTGGAGTAAAACACTGATGTTAAAGGGGTACTCCGGCCCTAAGACATCTTATCCCCTGTCCAAAGGATAGGGGATAAGATGTCTGATCGCTGGGGACCCCCGCAATCTAACATGCAGGAAACGCTGGAGGCTCCAAGTCTTATGCCTCCCGACCATGGGGATGGAGTATCATGATGTCATGACATCACAATTCTCCGTCCCCGTGGTCGGGAGGCATAAGACTTGGGGCCTTCAGCGCTTCCTGCAGTGCTCACAGGTGGGTGCTGCATGCCAGTTTGTGGGGGTCCCCAGCGGCGGGACTCCCGCGATCAGACATCTTATCCCCTATCCTTTGGATAGATGTTAAGATGTCTTAGGGCCGAAGTACCCCTTTAAGTGAAAGCTACCTGAAAAGGTGGCATAATTAAGTTGCTTTGCATATCTTTTCTTCCCAGAATTCCCAGTGGACTGCTTATGGCCTATAAATCTCCTCACACCTCAAGGAGAAACCTTACCCCTTTTACTCACTTCTAGTTAGCAGTGATGACAGGAGAACGGAGTTCGGTCACCTAATATTAAAATTTCATAATCTCTTCTTGGGTGGGGTATAGCCCCTTTCAACATAAGTGTTTTAATCGTTCTTGGGAGCCTTAGAAACTGACTGGGAATGTTAGCTAAGCCAACCATTTATCCCGTGCTTCATCATATGGAAAATGTCCAAGTATAATAACATGAATGAGTATATACTCACCTAGCAGGGTGAATGAATGCTTGTGACAGTCTCCAGCCAACATGTAGCTACAGTCTCCGACAAAATCATAAAAAGTTCCATCAAACGTTCGGATGTGATTGTTTCCAAAAAGACTGCATCTTGTCAGCGAGGACCAATCTGGTTTACCAAATACATCCAGAGGTGTTCCTATATAAATGTAAACATCGAGTTACAATAAAATAAATGTATAATAATATTTTCGTGATTATGTATAGTTTGCAGTTATTGGTATCGTTTCACATTTTTGCTTTGTGTTTTTTTATATTTATTTATTTAGAATTTTTAAATATGATCAGTTTACAGATTTTACCCAACCAGTGTGTCTCCAGCTGTTGCAACAGCTGAAGACAAACTAGTTGGAAACACTGGAGTAGATGCATAATTTTCCTAGCTTTTGCAAGTCTCCTTTTTTCATGAAAACTTAACCGGGAATGTATTATGCTTGCACAAAATGAAGCCAAAAGTATATTTCATATATAAAACACATATAATAATTATTTTTTAAGGAACGTTCACACGATCGTAACTTGCAGAGAGAGAAACCCACCTCCGAGTTACGCGACCATTCACTTCACGGATCTGCCGGCTATCTCAGAATTTCGGAGTTACCCATTGAATTGAATGGTAACATAATGGTTGAATGGTAACATAACCACTGCGAGTTACAATCGTGTAAAGGTACCCTAATAGAACAAACAGATGCCGTACCTGGTGGAATCACGCAGACTGCTAACAAGGCGATCAATGGCAGGAGATGCATCTAGACAAAACATAAAAATAGATTGATAGGCAAAATGTGACCATATTTTTTGCAACTGAAAAAAAACAAAAAAATTGACAATAAGGGTATTAAATAAACAGTAGAAATAAATTATGTTATTATTATTATTATTAATATATTAATGATACTAATAATAATAATGACAATAATAATAATGTTGTTGTTATTAGTATTACTATTCATTTATATATATATATATATATATATATATATATATATATATATATATATAGCAACAGAAGAATGCAGCAGCACACTGCCAGCACAAGGATATAGGTGAAACATGAACATGCAGATAAAACATGGGGAGCTATACAGCTATGGTGTAATAGATGCAAATGTGAAACTATGAAATAGTGAGGCACTTAGCTCGCAAATTTGTCTCCGCCGGCGGTCAAATAGCTTGGACCGTCCCACCGCAATAAGGTGGCCTCATTGGGACGGACCCTACACTGTGAATATGCCTCTGTGTGAACAGTTCAGTAAGCATGGCAGGGTCTGGAACATCCAAGACACCTTATATACACACCTGATAGAGGTGGGTGGAGTGCAAGGCCAACATGGAGGTAGCCACTCCCCCGTATGTGCAATACAGACAAAGAATAAGTCAGCCAGCACTTTAGTTGATACCAAACTATTATATGGACCTGGCCTACAGGTGCACGCTACTAGGCTAAATATACAGCGACAGGTCCATATAGTAGTTTGGTATCAACTTAAGTGCTGGCTGATTTATTCTTTGTCTGTATTACACATACGGGGGAGGGGCTACCTCCATGTTGGCCTTGCACCCCACCCACCTCTATCAGGTGTATATATAAGGTGTCTTGGATGTTCCAGATCCTGCCATGCTTACTGAACTGTTCACACAGAGGCATATTCACAGTGTAGGGTCCGTCCCAATGAGGCCACCTTATCGCGGTGGGACGGTTCAAGCTATTTGACCGCCGGCGGAGACAAATTTGCGAGCTAAGTGCCTCACTATCTCATAGTTTCACATTTGCATCTATTACACCATAGCTGTATAGCTCTCCATGTTTTTTTTCATATACATATATATATATATATATATATATATATATATATATATATAATGCCAACCTATTCCATAATGCTGGACAACAACAGAGAAACTATACTATCGAGCGGTAAACAAATTGTCACAAGAAAATCATGTGCAGTTACTGTAACATAAAAGCAACAAATATAATTGCCCAGATTTACTCTTCCTTTTGTAGGTTGTTTTTTTCTTTTGCTTTTTTTGTAGTGTATTTTGAGTTTTTACAAGAGATTTATCAAGTGTTTCTATCTGATTATTTCCTATGTTTGCATTGAGACTGACAAAGCAGCTCACAAAACCTAATAGGGGGTCTGCGTTGTTTTTTTCTTTTTTTTTTCTTTATACATCCCAAGATGTTTACAAAGGGGCAAATTGTCTCATAATGGCGCAACGGAACCACATGGTGTTTGCACTTTTGTGACCAACCGTAAATTGGTCTGTTTTCACATTAGTGATGCAATTGTCTCAATTTGATGCAAAAATGGCACACATTGGCATAAGTAGGCGCTCAGAGTCACTTGTGAAAAACCAGCCAAATACACTAGCCCTCATTTACTAACAGGGTCGAGTTTTGATTTTGTCGGTGATTTTTTATGGATGTCACTAATTAGTGGAGCTTTTGTCCAAAAATGTTGGCACAGGTGACAATTGTGGCACATGATAATAAAAATACAGAAAAAAACGCCTTTCGCCAACCCAAATTAATTTACAACACTATGGAAATTTCTTAATATTTCTATTAAGTTTACATTTTGAGCATTGCATTTAACTTTTTCACTCTTTATTTTAAAAGTTAATAATTCCACACACATTATCAATAGGGAGCATATTAATCAGCTAAATCCTAAAATATAATCCACCAAGTGAGTGGTTAAAGGGGTTATCCAGGAAAAAACTTTTTTTTTATATATCAAAATTGTAAATTACTTCTATTAAAAAAATCTTAATCCTTTCAGTACTTACGAGCTTCTGAAGTTGAGTTGTTCTTTTCTGTCTAAGTGCTCTCTGATGACACGTGTCACGAGAACCGTCCAGTTTAGAAGAGGTTTGCTATGGGGATTTTCTTCTAAACTGGGCGGTTCCCGAGACACGTGTCATCAGTGTCACGATGCCGGCTGGCAGGAGGTGGATCCTCTGTGCCAGAGAGGGATTGGCGTGGACCGTGCTAGTGGATCGGTTCTAAGTCACTACTGGTATTCACCAGAGCCCGCCGCAAAGCGGGATGGTCTTGCTGCGGCGGTAGTGACCAGGTCGTATCCACTAGCAACGGCTCAACCTCTCTGACTGCTGAAGATAGGCGCGGTACAAGGGAGTAGACAGAAGCAAGGTCGGACGTAGCAGAAGGTCGGGGCAGGCAGCAAGGATCGTAGTCAGGGGCAACGGCAGGAGGTCTGGAACACAGGCTAGGAACACACAAGGGAACGCTTTCACTAGGCACAAGGGCAACAAGATCCGGCGAGGGAGTGCAGGGGAAGTGAGGTATATATATGGAGTGCACAGGTGAACACACTAATTAGAACCACTGCGCCAATCAGCGGCGCAGTGGCCCTTTAAATCGCAGAGACCCGGCGCGCGCGCGCCCTAGGGAGCCCTGAGGCCTTCTATATATAGACCAGCAAGGGTGGGGCTTGTAACCTGTCTCCCCCTCCCATTGTATGTGTGCCTAGTACACACTGGAGGCGACTGGGAAGCAGTCTGCAAGTTGAACCTTAGGCTGCTGTATATCTGGTTCCTGGTTTTATGTATCTGGCCAGGAAAAAGGTTAGTGGTTAGGTCCCGCATCACATGAGAAACCTTGGCGTGGTATGCGGGCTCAGGTATGTCCTTCATATAAGGATATACTGGCTAATGTCTCATTTTTACATCAGTTTTGAGGATTAGCTAATGTCATTGTATAGTTACCACAGGATTGAAACCCCACTCTTGTCCATAGGTGCAGGTCCTCTGCCCCATTGTATGAGTGCACAATTGCACTTGGGGTTGAGCACCTGGTATCACCTTGAGACTACGTTGTTATGTTTTTTTGTTTAAAGTTAGTCATGTTGTACACATCCACATACACGTTTATCAGGTGTCAGGATGTGATTGTGGTACTTGTGACCGTCTGCAGGCGTCCTCCATTGTACGCATTTTTTGCTGGGGATATCGCCCTTAGCAACGGTTGACATTTGCAGGGCCTCCACCCCAGCGAAGGTGCACAATTGCACTTGGGGTTGAGTTTCCTGCTATAGCCATGTCCATGCAAATATAAGCCGGCAAGCGTCTTTTAAGGCTTATACCAATGCGCCCTTTTATCTTATTGGGTAGCGTTGGGGGTTTCACCTGTGAGGCCTGCTATATATAGACCAGCAAGGGTGGGGCTTGTAACCTGTCTCCCCCTCCCATTGTATGTGTGCCTAGTACACACTGGAGGCGACTGGGAAGCAGTCTGCAAGTTGGACCTTAGGCTGCTGTATATCTGGTTCCTGGTTTTATGTATCTGGCCAGGAAAAAGGTTAGTGGTTAGGTCCCGCATCACATGAGAAACCTTGGCGTGGTATGCGGGCTCAGGTATGTCCTTCATATAAGGATATACTGGCTAATGTCTCATTTTTACATCAGTTTTGAGGATTAGCTAATGTCATTGTATAGTTACCACAGGATTGAAACCCCACTCTTGTCCATAGGTGCAGGTCCTCTGCCCCATTGTATGAGTGCACAATTGCACTTGGGGATGAGCACCTGGTATCACCTTGAGACTACGTTGTTATGTTTTTTCAGGACCGACGGAGAGCGAGTCAGGTACGGGAGCCGGGTGCGCATCGCGAGCGGGCGCCACCCGCATCGCGAATCGCATCCCGGCTGGAGGCGGTATCGCAGCGCACCCGGTCAGTGGATCTGACCGGGGCGCTGCAGTAACGAGAGTGTAGCGAGCGCTCCGGGGAGGAGCGGGGACCCGGAGCGCTCGGCGTAACAGTACCCCCCCCCTTGGGTCTCCCCCTCTTCTTTGAGCCTGAGAACCTGAGGACCAGACTTTTATCTAGGATATTGTCCTCAGGTTCCCAGGATCTCTCTTCAGGACCACAGCCCTCCCAGTCAACCAGAAAAAAGGTTTTCCCTCTGACCTTTTTGGAGGCCAGTATCTCCTTTACAGGAAAGATGTCCGAAGAACCGGAGACAGGAGTGGGAGAAATAAGTTTAGGAGAGAAACGGTTGAGGATGAGTGGTTTAAGAAGAGAGACATGAAAGGCATTAGGAATACGAAGAGAAGGAGGAAGAAGAAGTTTGTAAGAGACAGGATTAATCTGGCACAAAACTTTGAAAGGACCAAGATAGCGTGGTCCCAATTTGTAGCTGGGAACACGGAAGCGGACATATTTAGCGGAGAGCCATACCTTGTCTCCGGGAGAAAAAATGGGGGGAGCTCTTCTTTTCTTATCAGCAAACTTCTTCATGCGTGATGAAGCCTGTAAGAGAGAATTTTGGGTCTCTTTCCATATGGTGGAAAGATCACGAGTTATTTCATCCACAGCGGGCAAACCAGAGGGCAAGGGAGTAGGGAGGGGGGGAAGAGGGTGACGGCCGTACACCACGAAAAATGGGGATTTGGAAGAAGATTCAGAGACTCTGAAGTTATACGAGAATTCGGCCCATGGTAGAAGATCTGCCCAGTCATCCTGGCGGGAGGAAACAAAATGCCGTAAATAATCACCCAGGACCTGGTTAATTCTTTCTACTTGCCCATTGGATTGAGGATGATAAGCAGAAGAAAAGTTTAATTTAATCTTGAGTTGTTTACAGAGAGCCCTCCAGAATTTTGACACGAATTGGACGCCTCTATCCGAGACGATCTGCGTGGGCAACCCGTGAAGACGAAAAATGTGTACAAAAAATTGTTTTGCCAACTGAGGCGCTGAAGGAAGACCAGGAAGAGGAATAAAATGTGCCATCTTGGAAAATCGATCAACGACCACCCAAACAACAGTGTTGCCACGGGATGGGGGTAAGTCTGTAATAAAGTCCATACCAATCAGAGACCAAGGCTGTTCGGGGACAGGCAGAGGGTGAAGGAGACCAGCAGGCTTCTGGCGAGGAGTCTTGTCCCGGGCACAGACAGTGCAGGCCCGCACAAAATCAACAACATCCGTCTCCAGAGTCGGCCACCAATAGAAACGAGAGATGAGTTGCACGGATTTCTTGATGCCCGCATGGCCTGCGAGATGGGAGGAGCGACCCCATTTGAGGATTCCGAGGCGTTGGCGTGGAGAGACGAAGGTCTTCCCTGGAGGAGTTTGCCTGATGGAGGCTGGAGAAGTGGAGATCAGGCAGTCAGGAGGAATGATGTGTTGCGGAGAGAGCTCTACTTCCGAGGCATCCGAGGAACGAGAGAGAGCATCGGCCCTGATGTTCTTATCGGCAGGGCGAAAGTGAATTTCAAAATTAAACCGGGCAAAGAACAGAGACCACCTGGCCTGGCGAGGATTCAGCCGTTGGGCAGACTGGAGATAGGAGAGATTCTTGTGATCGGTGTAAATAATAACTGGAAATTTAGATCCCTCCAGCAGATGCCTCCATTCCTCAAGTGCTAATTTAATGGCCAGTAGCTCTCGATCCCCGATGGAGTAGTTCCTCTCCGCCGGAGAGAAGGTCCTAGAAAAAAAACCACAGCTAACAGCATGCCCGGAAGAATTTTTTTGTAGAAGAACCGCTCCAGCTCCTACTGAGGAGGCATCAACCTCCAATAGGAAGGGTTTAGATGGGTCAGGTCTGGAGAGCACGGGAGCAGAAGAAAAGGCCGACTTGAGCCGTTTAAAGGCGTCTTCCGCTTGAGGAGGCCAGGACTTAGGATTGGCATTCTTCTTGGTTAAAGCCACGATAGGAGCCACAATGGTGGAAAAATGTGGAATAAATTGTCTGTAATAATTGGCGAACCCCAAAAAACGTTGGATAGCACGGAGTCCGGAGGGGCGTGGCCAATCTAAGACGGCAGAGAGTTTGTCTGGATCCATTTGTAGTCCCTGGCCAGAGACCAAGTATCCTAGGAAAGGAAGAGATTGACATTCAAACAGACATTTCTCCATTTTGGCATAAAGTTGATTGTCACGAAGTCTCTGAAGAACCATGCGGACATGCTGGCGGTGTTCTTCTAGGTTGGCAGAAAAAATCAGAATATCGTCCAGATACACAACAACACAGGAATATAAGAGATCACGAAAAATTTCATTAACAAAGTCTTGGAAGACGGCAGGGGCGTTGCACAGGCCAAAGGGCATGACCAGATACTCAAAGTGTCCATCTCTAGTGTTAAATGCCGTTTTCCATTCATCCCCCTCCCTGATGCGGATGAGATTATAAACACCTCTTAAGTCCAGTTTGGTAAAGATGTGGGCACCTTGGAGGCGATCAAAGAGTTCAGAGATAAGAGGTAGAGGGTAGCGGTTCTTTACCGTGATTTTATTAAGACCGCGGTAGTCAATTCAAGGACGTAGGGAGCCATCTTTTTTGGACACAAAGAAAAATCCAGCTCCGGCAGGAGAGGAGGATTTGCGGATAAACCCCTTTTTTAAATTTTCCTGGATGTACTCAGACATAGCAAGAGTCTCTGGGGCGGACAGAGGATAAATTCTGCCCCGGGGTGGAGTAGTGCCCGGGAGGAGGTCAATAGGACAGTCATAAGGCCTGTGAGGAGGTAGAGTCTCAGCTTGTTTTTTGCAAAACACATCAGCAAAGTCCATATAGGCCTTAGGGAGACCGGTTACAGGGGGAACCACAGGGTCACGGCAGGGAGTACTGGGAACCGGTTTAAGGCAGTCCTTGAAACAAGAGATACCCCAGCTCTTGATCTCCTCCGTGGACCAATCCAGGGTTGGGGAATGGCGTTGGAGCCACGGTAGTCCAAGGAGAATTTCGGAAGTGCAATTGGGGAGGACCAAGAACTCAATTTTTTCTTGATGAGGTCCGATGCACATTAGAAGGGGCTCCGTGCGGTAACGTATGGTACAGTCCAATCTTTCATTGTTAACACAATTGATGTAGAGGGGCCTGGCGAGACTGGTTACCGGGATGTTGAACCTGTTGATGAGAGAGGCCAAAATAAAGTTTCCTGCAGATCCGGAATCCAAGAAGGCCATAGTAGAGAAGGAGAAGGTAGATGCAGATATCCGCACAGGCACAGTAAGGCGTGGAGAAGCAGAGTAGACATCAAGAACTGTCTCACCTTTGTGCGGAGTCAGCGTGCGTCTTTCCAGGCGGGGAGGACGGATAGGACAATCCTTCAGGAAGTGTTCGGTACCGGCACAGTACAGGCAGAGATTCTCCATGCGGCGTCGTGACCTCTCTTGAGGTGTCAGGCGAGACCGGTCAACTTGCATAGCCTCCACGGCGGGAGGCACAGGAACGGATTGCAGAGGACCAGAGGAGAGAGGAGCCGGGGAGAAAAAACGCCTCGTGCGAACAAAGTCCATATCCTGGCGGAGCTCCTGACGCCTTTCGGAAAAACGCATGTCAATGCGAGTGGCAAGATGAATGAGTTCATGTAGATTAGCAGGAATTTCTCGTGCGGCCAGAACATCTTTAATGTTGCTGGATAGGCCTTTTTTAAAGGTCGCGCAGAGGGCCTCATTATTCCAGGATAGTTCAGAAGCAAGAGTACGGAATTGTATGGCGTACTCGCCAACGGAAGAATTACCCTGGACCAGGTTCAGCAGGGCAGTCTCAGCAGAGGAGGCTCGGGCAGGTTCCTCAAAGACACTACGAATTTCCGAGAAGAAGGAGTGTACAGAGGCAGTGACGGGGTCATTGCGGTCCCAGAGCGGTGTGGCCCATGACAGAGCTTTTCCAGACAGAAGGCTGACTACGAAAGCCACCTTAGACCTTTCAGTAGGAAACTGGTCCGACATCATCTCCAAGTGCAGGGAACATTGTGAAAGAAAGCCACGGCAAAACTTAGAGTCCCCATCAAATTTGTCCGGCAAGGATAGTCGTAGGCCTGAAGCGGCCACTCGCTGCGGAGGAGGTGCAGGAGCTGGCGGAGGAGATGATTGCTGAAGCTGTGGTAGTAGCTGCTGTAGCATCACGGTCAGTTGAGACAGCTGGTGGCCTTGTTGCGCTATCTGTTGTGACTGCTGGGCGACCACCGTGGTGAGGTCAGCGACAACTGGCAGAGGTACTTCAGCGGGATCCATGGCCGGATCTACTGTCACGATGCCGGCTGGCAGGAGGTGGATCCTCTGTGCCAGAGAGGGATTGGCGTGGACCGTGCTAGTGGACCGGTTCTAAGTCACTACTGGTTTTCACCAGAGCCCGCCGCAAAGCGGGATGGTCTTGCTGCGGCGGTAGTGACCAGGTCGTATCCACTAGCAACGGCTCAACCTCTCTGACTGCTAAAGATAGGCGCGGTACAAGGGAGTAGACAGAAGCAAGGTCGGACGTAGCAGAAGGTCGGGGCAGGCAGCAAGGATCGTAGTCAGGGGCAACGGCAGGAGGTCTGGAACACAGGCTAGGAACACACAAGGGAACGCTTTCACTAGGCACAAGGGCAACAAGATCCGGCGAGGGAGTGCAGGGGAAGTGAGGTATATATATGGAGTGCACAGGTGAACACACTAATTAGAACCACTGCGCCAATCAGCGGCGCAGTGGCCCTTTAAATCGCAGAGACCCGGCGCGCGCGCGCCCTAGGGAGCGGGGCCGCGCGCGCCGGGACAGGACCGACGGAGAGCGAGTCAGGTACGGGAGCCGGGGTGCGCATCGCGAGCGGGCGCCACCCGCATCGCGAATCGCATCCCGGCTGGAGGCGGTATCGCAGCGCACCCGGTCAGTGGATCTGACCGGGGCGCTGCAGTAACGAGAGTGTAGCGAGCGCTCCGGGGAGGAGCGGGGACCCGGAGCGCTCGGCGTAACAATCAGAGAGGACTTAGACAGAAAAGAACAACCTTAACTTCAGAAGCTCATAAGTACTGAAAGGATTAAGATTTTTTAATAGAAGTAATTTACAAATCTGTTTAACTTTCTGGAGCCAGTTCTTATATAAATATAAATATATATATAAAAGTTTTTCCCTGGATAACCCCTTTAAGTTGCTGTTTTTGGGTTCATTTCTAACCATCTATTTCCTTGTCTGATCTGGGTCATTATTTAATATATAGATAACTAAATAAATATGAAAATAAATAAGTAAATAAATACACGAATGAAAGGGTATAATAACAGGATCAAGCTTGTGTCTAACAGAATATAAACCTAAAGTTCACACTTCCAATTTTTTTTAATGTTTTTACAAAAATGTTGCTGTTTTTTTTGTTTTTGTTTACAACATTTAAACATATTTATTTATCTATTTATTTTTTAATTAAAGAGCAAAAAAAAAAAAAATAATCTTATTCCTATACAGAACGCACTATGGCTACACTGAGGCTTTTAGTATCGCTTCTGACCGATTTTAGCTATTACAATTCTAGTCCTGAGTTGTATATACCGTAATCTTGTGGACGCAGCTGTCACTCAATAGTTCAGGTGAAAACACACAATCTAAACCGCAATGTAACTGCAACACAACCTGATGTTTTCACCTTTAGGGTTGGTTTAGAGATGAGCGAACTTATAGTAAATTCGATTCGTCACGAACTTCTCGGCTCGGCAGTTGATGACTTTTCCTGCATAAATTAGTTCAGCTTTCAGGTGCTCCCGTGGGCTGGAAAAGGTGGATACAGTCCTAGGAGACTCTTTCCTAGGAATGTATGCACCTTTTCCAGCCCATGGGAGCACCTGAAAGCTGAACTAATTTATGCAGGATAAGTCATCAACTGCCGGGCCGAGAAGTTTGTGACGAATCGAATTTACTGTAAGTTCGCTCATCTCTAGTTTGGTTCATTCTTGGTTTTGCATAAAAATACTGACCAATATTCTATGTGTGAACACAGCCTTAAAATCTGAAATAATACTAGTAATAAATAAATAAATAATTGTATAAATAAAAAATGATGTAATTTTTTTTCCCAAAAATATTTTATCATAGAAATATATGTCATATAGTGTCAAAAAAGTGCATCCAAAACTAATTTGGAGATTATATCTAGCTGCCCGAGTATGCCCGGGGTTGTAGTTTTGCTACAGCTGGAGGCACACTGGTAGGTAAACACTGGGCTAGTTAAATACACGTATAGCAAAGACTGTATGTAGGTACATAATTTTAAGAAACTAAAAATTAAATAATAAGTATTAATAGGTAATTAATATACTAAATACTAAATGGCAAAAATCATGTTATTTTTCATCCAAAAATATTTTACCTTAGAAATATCTGTCAAGTAGTCTCATAAATAAGTGCATGCAAAAGTCATTTGAATATTATTTAGATAGATAAATAAATAGACAGACAGATAGAAATGAGATAGACAGATAAATATGAGATAGATATATATTAGATAGATATATAGATATGAGATAGATAGATATGAGATAGATAGATATGAGATAGATAGATAGATAGATAGATAGATATAGATATGAGATAGATAGATATGAGATAGATAGATATAGATAGATATGAGATAGATAGATATAGATAGATATGAGATAGATAGATATGAGATAGGTAGATAGATATGAGATAGATAGATATGTGATAGATTGATAGATAGATATAATATAGATAGATATGAGATAGATAGATAGATAGATAGATAGATAGATATGAGATAGATAGATATAATATAGATAGATATGAGATAGGTAGATAGATATGAGATAGATAGATATGTGATAGATTGATAGATAGATATAATATAGATAGATATGAGATAGATAGATAGATATGAGATAGATAGATAGATAGATAGATATAGATAGATATGAGATAGATTGATAGATATAATATAGATAGATATGAGATAGATAGATAGGTAGATAGATATAAGATAGATAGATCGATATGAGATAGATATGAGATAGATAGATATGAGATAGATAGATAGATAGATAGATATGAGATAGATATGAGATAGATAGATAGATATGAGATAGATTGATAGATAGATATAATATAGATAGATATGAGATAGATAGATAGATAGATATGAGATAGATAGGTAGGTAGATAGATAGATAGATAGATATGAGATAAATAGATAGATAGATATGAGATAGATATGAGATAGATAGATAGATATGAGATAGATAGATTTAAGATAGAGAGATAGATATGAGATAGATAGATATGAGATAGATAGATTAGTGTTGCTTGCGAATATTCGCAATGCGAATTTTATTCGCGAATATCGCAAATTCGCGAATATTCGCGAATATAGCACTATATATTCGTAATTACGAATATTCGTTTTTTTTATTTTTTTTTATTTTTTTTATTTTTTTTAATTATTTTTTTTTATCACAGTGATCATCCCTCTCTGCTTCCAGCTTGTGTGGAGTAATGAAGGCTCTAATACTACTGTGTGAGACTGGTGCGCGAAGTTTCGCATATAAGCGAAAATGTGTATATGCTAATTTTCGCATATGCGCATTTTTGTATATGCGAAAATAAACGAGAATATTACGAATATGCGAATTTAGCGAATATATGACGAATATTCGTCCATATATTCGCGAATATTCGCGAATTCGAATATGGCCTATGCCGCTCAACACTAAGATAGATATGAGATAGATATGAGATAGATAGATTGATAGATAGATATGAGATAGATAGATAGATATGAAATAGATAGATAGATATGAGATAAATATGAGATAGATATGAGATAGATAGATTGATGGATAGATAGATAGATAAGAGATAGATAGATAGATAGATAGATAGATATGAAATAGATAGATAGATATGAGATAGATAGATAGGAGATAGATAGATAGGAGATAGATAGATAGGAGATAGATAGATAGGAGATAGATAGATAGATAGATAGATAGATAGATATGAGATAGATAGATATGAGATAGATAGATAGATAGATAGATATGAGATAGATAGATAGATAGATAGATATGAGATAGATTGATAGATAGATAGATAGATATGAGATAGATAGATAGATAGATAGATATGAGATAGATAGATTTGAGATAGATAGATAGGAGATAGATAGATATGAGATAGATATGAGATAGATAGATATGAGATAGATAGATAGGAGATAGATAGATATGAGATAGATGCTTCAGAATGGCCGCATTGGGAGACCGAAACGAAACACTTTTTTTGATGGAATAAAATCTTCTTTTCATCACTAATCTCGCCTGCAGCCTTTGCTTATGTTTGATATAACTTTACAGCTTTGGACCCAGACGAAATCTTACTGCTGGCTTATACATCATTTGGGACTGTGCTGCTTTGCTTTGTCCTTTTGTTAGATAAATAAATAGATAGATAATAGATAGATGGATAAGTAGATAGATAGATAAATAGATCGATAGATACAAAATAAGGTTGTCCGGGCATGCTGGAAGTTGTAGTTTGGCTACAGCTGTAGGCACACTGGTTGGGAAACACTGCCTTAGCCTAATATACATATACCAAAGACTGCCGGTTAGAGTAAAAGGTATATAATTACGGTATACTAAATAAATAAATAAATAAATAAAAATTCTAATAACAATAAATTATTTAGATAAATTACAATAATTATGCAATTTTTTTAGCTGTCGGGGAGGGGGGGGGGGCTAATTGAGATCATTTTTAACATCAGACATATGTCCTAACCTACTTAATAACAAAGCACATCCAGAGCAATTGCATCCACTGATACAATGAAATATCAATAAAGTTTATACATTTTAGGGGGTGGGGATTTCTAGTTTAGGGCTTACCCCTTGGGGGGGGTGACCCCTAAAGGTTGTTAAGTGTCATAAATAAGTGCAGGCAAACATCATATGGATATTATATACTCAAAGTTATACATGAAAAGGTTGCAGAATAAAAAATTAAGAGAAAGACGTAAGTCCGAAACTCAAGTTCCAGTTACCTTAATGTGTTTGTAGATGGTAAAATCCCAAAGAGATTGGTGGTCCCGATGTTCAGCAGCCCATGGCCCCCCGTCCTGTACACCTCCGTTGCTGGACCCCGGACTAGAGGCTCCTAAAAGTTTGACATCTTATGTATACCTAAGGCAGGAACTTTTGTTCATTAAAAGGAAAGATAAATGGTGAGTGCTACATCCGTCCGAACCCAGACACAATGGTGTAAAACCCTATCGGAGAAATCAGTTGGCTTAATGACCAGAGCCGAACAATGAGAGGAAACAACTCCAAAAAAACAGGCCCCAAAACCTTCTTGACAGATTAGAGTTTGAAAGAATTTATGGGAGAATAATACTGATGAGCCAACAAAACAAGAGAATTACACGGACACTGACACAAGAGAATGTCCTGAACTCGTCCAAAGAAAAATACACATTTCTCATGTTATCCTATAGCTATGCTTCCCAACCAGGGTGCCCCCAGCTGTTGCCAAACTACAACTTCCAGCATGCCCGGACAGCCAACGGCTGTCCGGGCATGCTGGGAGTTGTAGTTTGGCAACAGCTGGAGGCACCCCGGTTGGGAAGCACTGTCCTATAGGCACACACAGCACTGCCGCTGCCACTGTGTGCCCTGATGGGACAGTATGGTGAAATATGGTGAAATGGTGAAATATGCTGCGTGCACGTTACGTGTGACCCTACTCCTAATTTTTTGTTTTTCTTTTTGTGAGGTTTGGAAGTAGGGTCCCACGTCACAGTCATGTCACGTCTCCAAATCCTACCGCAAACACAGGGTTACCGACGGTTGGCCCTGTGTTTGCGCAGGAAGTATATTTCCTTCTGCGCAGCACATGTTGCGCAGCGTTGAATTCACAAAGTGGAAAGAATTTTCAAATCAACTGGTGGCAGAATTTTTTTTTATAGATTTGTAAACTTCTTCTATTAAGAATTGTAATCCTTCCAGTACTTATCAGCTGCTGTATGCTCCGGAGGAAGTTGAGTAGTTCTTTCCAGTCTGATCAATGCTCTCTGCTGACACCTCTGTCCATGTCAGGGACTGTCCAGAGCAAGATAGGTTTGCTATGGGGATTTTTATCCTACTCTAGACAGTTCCTGACACGGACAGAGGTGTCAGCAGAGAGCACTGTGGTAAAACTGGAAGTTGAATAATTATTTCCAGTCTGACCACAGTGCTCTCTGCTGACACCTCTGTCCATGTCAGGAACTGTCCAGAGCAAGATAGGTTTGCTATGGGGATTTTATCCTACTCTGGACAGTTCCTGAGGTGTCAGCAGAGAGCACTGTGGTAAAACTGGAAAAAACGGCACAACTTCCTCTGGAGCATACAGCAGCAGATAAGTACTGGAAGGATTAAGATTTATTAATAGAAGTAATTTACAAATCTGTTTAACTTTCTGGAGCCAATTGATATGGAAAAAAAAATGTTTTCCACCGGAGTACCCCTTTAATGGCTTCTCCTTCGGCAAAGCAAGGTTGCGAACCGCAAGTGTGGTGGGATGCTGAGGTTTGGCTTTTTTAGGCTGTGTGTACCCTTTTTTAAATTTTTATTACATACTATGTACATTGACTTGACTGAATTTTTTTTGTTATTTTGTTTTGCACTGAGCACTTATTGGGTAGCATGCTTCTGTATACACCTGTATGCACCTTTGATGTTTTTACCAGTGATGAGTGAGCTTCGGCGAGAGTGTGCGATTCATGGCGAGTGAACTGACAGGGAAAGGATTAACCCCTTAAGGACACATGACGTATTAACCCCTTAAGGACACATTGACGCGGCGTGGCTAATAACGCGCGGCATTGATCGCTGTGCCGCGCGCTATTAACCCTTTAGACGCGGCGTTCAAAGTTGAACGCCGCGTCTAAAGTGAAAGTGAAAGCATGCCGGTAAGCTCAGTGGGCTGTTCGGGATAGCCGCGGTGAAATCGCGGCATCCTGAACAGCTTACAGGACAGTGGGAGGGTCCCTACCTGCCTCCTCGCTGTCCGATCGCCGAATGACTGCTCAGTGCTTGAGATCCAGGCCTGAGCAGTCATGCGGCAGAATCATCGATCACTGGTTTCTTATGAGAAACCAGTGATCAATGTAATAGATCAGTGTGTGCAGTGTTATAGGTCCCTATGGGATAACAATGATCAGTGTGTGCAGTGTTATAGGTCCCTATGGGAGCTATAACACTGCAAAAAAAAAGTGAAAAAAAAAGTGAATAAACATCATTTAACCCCTTCCCTATTAAAAGTTTGAATCACCCCCCTTTGCCCATTAAAAAAAAAAACACAGTGTAAATAAAAATAAACATATATGGTATCGCCGCGTGCGGAAATGTCCGAACTATAAAAATATATCATTAATTAAACCGCACGGTCAATGGCGTGCGCGCAAAAAAATTCCAAAGTCCAAAATAGTGCATTTTTGGTCACTTTTTATACCATGAAAAAATTAATAAAAAGCGATCAATAAGTCCTATCAATGCAAAAATGGTACCGTTAAAAACTTCAGATCACGGCGCAAAAAATTAGTCCTCATACCACCCCATACACGGAAAAATAAAAAAGTTTTAGGGGTCAGAAATTACAATTTTAAACGTATTAATTTTCCTGCATGAAGTTATGATTTTTTCCAGAAGTCCGACAAAATCAAACCTATATAAGTAGGGTATCATTTTTTTTCCGTTTCACCGTAGATTTTTGGGCGCAATGACTGACGTCATTACAAAGTAGAATTGGTGGCGCAAACAATAAGCCATAATATGGATTTTTAGGTGCAAAATTGAAAGAGTTATGATTTTTTAAAGGCAAGGAGCAAAAAACGAAAATGCAAAAATGGAAAAAAAAACGGTCCTTAAGGGGTTAAACAGCACTTGTTAACTCCTTGGGGGAGTGGGAGAGTGGTGTGTGTGTGTGTGTGTGTGTGTGTGTGTGTACATTCTACAGCCATCTATATAGAGTTCTACTTGCCTCCTTGTTCCTCCTCTAGTGATTACAATGTAGCCCCGCCCCCCCTTCTATTGGCCACGATGAAGTCACTAGAGGTGGGCTACATGAGAAGTTCACAGCCTGCAACAAGGTGCAGTAAGTATGGCTCTGTTCACAT